>NC_140224.1:4221167-4591167 GCF_951802725.1 Rutilus rutilus
GACAGACAGACAGATAGATAGATAGATAGATAGATAGATAGATAGATATATAGATAGATAGATAGATAGATCTACATACATATAGACATAGATAGATAGATAGATCTACATACATATAGACATAGATAGATAGATAGATAGATAGATAGATAGATAGATAGATAGAGCTACATACTAGATAGATAGATAGATAGATAGATAGATAGATAGAGCTACATACTAGATAGATAGATAGATAGATAGATAGATAGATAGACAGACAGACAGACAGACAGACAGACAGACAGACAGACAGACAGAGCTACATACTAGATAGATAGACAGACAGACAGACAGACAGACAGATAGATAGATAGATAGATAGATAGATCTACAGATGGATGGATGGATGGATGGATGGATGGATGGATGGATGGATGGATGGATGGATGGATGGATGGATGGATGGATGGATGGATGGATGGATGGATGGATGGATGGATGGATGGATGGATGGATAGATAGATAGATAGATAGATAGATAGATAGATGGATGGATGGATGGATGGATGGATGGATGGATGGAGCTACAGAAAGAAAGAAAGAAAGAAAGACAGAAAGAAAGACAGAAAGAAAGAAAGAAAGAAAGAAAGAAAGAAAGAAAGAAAGAAAGAAAGAAAGAAAGAAAGAAAGAAAGAAAGAAAGAAAGAAAGAAAGAAAGAAAGAAAGAAAGAATATGATGTAAGCTAATTCCAAGACTAGGAACTGCACTAAACCCGACATTAAGAAAAAGTAAGAGTAATATCTGTTTATGCAGCAGGTCTGCAGGATTCTGGTCTGATACATTAGTTGGATCGGTGACAGTGCCATATTGAGTTTAATTAATACTGAAAGCACAGCAGGAGTGAGAGAGGCCAGGATCGGCCGGCTGCCGCTGTGAACAGTAATGAATGTTTGGAAAGGTTAGAGAGTTTCAAAGGTTCTTAATGTGCTACCACTAAATCAACTGAATCAGACCATCCAGGGTTAAGATCGAGTGGATATTCTCACAGAGAGCGCTTTATCAGAGGAACCAGACAACTCAGAGATGAACGTTTCTTGCCCCGGACCAGCAGCGGTCTCATTAATCACATTCACATTCAAATAATAACCTGTTTTATTGATATGCAAATACATTTGCGGTTCTAATGCTACATTTGAATAATGATCCATCGCTAATGGTAGCAAAGTTTCCCAAGCAATCAGAGAAATAGTCTTGAAAAAGTTTCAGTTGAGAATAGCAGAGAGAAAAGACGATTGTTGGTGGAAATATGGATTCAAGGGAAATCTATTAATATTCTGCCAGCGCCACGTGTCTGCCACAGACAGAGAGAGAGAGAGAGAGAGAGAGAGAGAGAGAGAGAGAGAGAGAGAGATGAAAGGCGGTACTCTTGACAGGTATTCTGAAAGAGCAAATGAAGCTGTGACCCCAGACAGGAGCTTCAATATAATAAGGACGAGTAATAAATGCTGGCAGTGAGCAACATTAGCATAGAGATACAGAGATTGAATTAGTCGGTATAGTAATCCACTGCATAAATCAAGTCCGGTTTAGTATTTGAAATTATTGAGGATGTCAATAGACTAAAATATTAACCTACAATTTTTGATTTAAAAAAAAAAAAATTTTTCTGTAATTAATCACACCTAACAAGTTTTTATACATGTTTATTTTGTAATAATTTCACATTTAATCTGCAAATTAATGTAGAAACAAACAACAATCTCTTTTTTTTTCTTTTTTTTTTTAAATTGAAGTGAACTTAAAGGGAAGGTTCGGAGTAAAATTAACCTAGGGTCCTTTGCACCATGACCTCGAGCCAAACACCCCCCCCCCCCCCCCCCCCCCAAAAGCCTTTTTTCCCTTGGTCGAACATTATTAAAGTTAGAGCTTATTTATATATCAGCCGAATGGCTTAGTGCAGGCGCTAATGGATCCAAGGCTGTATCTCGTAAATTACCCCACTAATAATGCCCAGAACGTACACAACTTAGTGTTAACTACTAATTGTTGCAAACTGGTTCTACCAACAAAATATTAGTGCATTCCTGGAACTGGGCGTCGTTACACTACATCCTTATGCATCGCTTTCTGCCAGGACTTTCCATAATCACTGAAGTGACCTCGACGCCCGGGTTAGCGGTAGCATTAGCCATCAGGCAAGTGTTATTTAAATAAACTCCTGATGTACTTACAAACTTTCCAATGCCTCGTTTTATGAGTACAGAACCTATTTGTACTACTGTAGAAGTTTGGTACCATTCTGGGCATTATTAGTGGGGTAATTTACGAGATACAGCCTTGGATCCATTAGCGCCTGCACTAAGCCATTCGGCTGATTTCTCTAAATAAGCTCTAACTTTAATAATGTTCGACCAAGGGAAAAAAGGCTTCTGGGGGGGGTGTTTGGCTCAAGGTCATAGTGCAAAGGACCCTAGGTTGATTTTACTCCGAACCATCGCTTTAAAACAATATTCATATAAACCCATTATAATAAATGTCACATTTACCTGCCCTTCAATATTTCCCGTCAGACCAGTTCAGATTTTTACTTGCCCTATCAAAATGCACAAAAAGTTACTGTTTTCGTTGCTTTTGACCCATGTAACCTTGTAAATGGTGCTTTAATATTTCTAACAGGATATATACAGAAATTTAATAAAGTTATCAAACACTTCAGTCTTCACTGCATAAATTATAAATATAGATTAAATATAATAATCATATAAAAATAAATTAAATATAGATTAATCCGTATTAAAACTACAAATGTATTCAGTCAAGAGCAGCGGGTGATTCTCTCTTTTTCTTTTGTTCTTTGATTACTCATAATGACAAACAGCAGCAGGTTTATTAGGCTGCTGTCACTTTAAGACCTGACGCATGTCACATTTTCTCACAAGTCTTTACGTACACTTTACATACACTTTACATCCCTGCTTGCGAGGATACTCAACAAAATGGGCATTTTGGCATAATTTTGTGCGTTTTTGTCCATTCAAGCGATGTCTGAAGAGTCTTTCTGTGCGCACGAGTGTGTGTGTGTCACACAGACAGGAAATTCACAGCCAGTACTGCACTGCTTTGATTTGCAATTGTGTAAATCTTTGTCAGTCATTCCCATTTAAACATTTTTTTATACATTTCAAAGGCTGTTGATAGACTCAATTGCTTTTCCATGAACAGACTAAAACGCAATTACCCTCATGTTGTGCCGCAGGACAGCAATTGCAAATAAATATTCTGTCATCTTTGCAGGAATGTAATATGAAGATTGTACAAAGTAAAATGTCTCTTAAGCACACAGCAGGCATGGATAAAATGCATCACATGACTAAACGTCATTGTTTTCAAATACCTCCGTTTTCAGTCCACACTACAACACGAAAATGAACGCGTCTACTTGGGAGGGCGTCTTTAAATAGAGTGCAGGACAACAACACAGTCAGTGTGGACGTAAGGCCGTAGGGAAAAAGATTAGGGCTCATTTATTAATCCTTAATAAAAAGGATGAATATAGACATTGTAGGCTTTCCTTATTCTGTCAAGAGAGCACCCACTGATAAAAATGTTCAACAAAGACCTCGTCTGACCCGCGCCCCGGAGTGTGTTTGTTCTGGTGCTGAGGATGTGGAATCAGACAGATCAATACAGAGCTGCGGCGGCCTTAGACATCAGGAGATCAACAGAACAACACAGCTGAGCCGCTACTGTCTCCACCGCAACCTTGAACAGCAAGGTAAATCAGCATATTAATAAACCGTTATGGCAGTAAACTCGAAGCAATGATTCAAGATGACAAGGACAACAATCTGGAGCTGCGCTACAATAACACAACATCATTCCAAGGCCTCGTCGACTAGAACGACTAAACATTCAGCCTAGCTTATCAAATTCATTGCTCTCCCCCTCCATATTCTAAAACAGCTTCATTTTTGCTTCTCCGCTTATACATTTCCCAGATGGTTTGAGATGAAAGATTATTCCAGCAGCCCGAGTGTTTCACTGGGTTACTTATGTAAGTTCTCTCATTAAAAGACACCCCCAGATGACAGACCTCACCTCTGTCTCACACAAGAAAACAGCAGAATAAACCAGCGCCTGCCTCTAACGCTAAGTCTTTATAAACTCTTCAACGTCTATAAATTTTTATAAACGTGAGTCAAACGAGGTGAGCGTTATGTAATGCATATCCCGCTGAGCGTTCAGTGTAAGTGCATTATGTTATGATGATTGTGGTTTTTACACAAGCTAATGCTCTTTATTCTAAGATCTACCAAAGCAAGGAGGAATGGAATGCATTTTGAAAATCTGTGCTTTCCTTGGATCGTCGTTTGCATTGGCAGTAGAGATAAACATGTCCATGCACTTTCGTTAAAAGGCAATTTGACACTGTTTTAAAACAATAGTTTATGAGGAGCTTTATTTGCCTGGAGAAATCTTGCTTTTATATATGTGAATGGTGGAGAAACTGTCTCTCAAGATGCTAGGGTGTTGCTATGTGGTTGCTAGGGTGTTCTTACTGGTATTTAGTGCATTGCTATGCAGTTGCCAAGGTGTTCTAAGTTATTTGCTCACTGGTCAAAGTAGTCAAAACAGTGATATTGTCTCAAGTCCCCACTTCAATGCAAGCCAATAGGATTTCCACCCCCCACACTACCATTTAAAATTCTGGGGTCAGAACAATGTATTATTATTTAAAGAAATTAACACTCTTATTAAAGGGATACTTCACCGATTAGCATTAAGCTTTGTATCAGTTGAAACCCGGTAGTATTTTCGAATGATCGTGCTTCCCTCCCTCATGTCCCCCTGAGACGAGAGATTTCTGTATTGTGTGTCTGGAAAAAAAACCTCAGATGACGCAAAAATCATCATTTAGCGTCATGATCATCAGAGGCGAGAGACTCCAGCCAGTAGGAGGAGCTCGTTCCGCATGTCTTCAACCCGCCCATAGGGGGATCTCACGATAAAACGCCGTCTTTTCAGTTTCGAGTCGACTAGTAGCCTAGCTGTATCATTTCTCCCGATACTGCCCTCTGTAACCGGTAGGCGTGGCTTGGGAGTGTCCTCGTAGGGCAGCGAAGCAAGTGCATTCTGGGAGTTGTTGTCTTTCATCCACATGAGCCAAAAATAAATTTTCTGGCTTTTCTCAGTCTAGAAGGCACCAACTTCTACAATAATTGCACATTTCTACTACATAAATGACCCAATTTAAACACACATTCATCTTTCCAGTGGTGAAATATCCCTTTAAGCAAGGATGCATCAAATTGTTAAAAATTGTTATAATGTTACAAAAATTCTATTTCAAATAAATGGTTCATTTGAACTTTCATTTCATCCTTTAAAAAAAAGAATCACACTTTTCACAAAAATATGAAGCAGCACAACTGTTTTAAACATTAATAAAACATTATACAGTCAGTGCGTGCAGAATTATTAGGCACGTTGACATATTTTGTCTTTTCTTCTCCACCTGTTTTTGTCTGACTCTGCTGTGACCCAACGAGTATTTCACTTTCCAATGGTCATGTCTTTACTGCAATTTCTAGTATTGCATTAGTATTGCATCCTTCTCATGGGGGATTTAATCATTTTTGACTTTTAAGTCTGAGTTAAATCTCTTTTTTGGCTTATTTTATCTGTAAAGGAAAACGTGCCTAATAATTATGCACACCTGAATATGAGGCGTTTTTCATTTCCAGCCTTCATGAACAATTATATATCACTTATAAATGATTAAATACAAAATGAATTGTAGTTATTAAGATTCATGTGGTTTGGAATTGGTCAAATGTGCCTGGAAAAAAAATATGATCAGAAAATCAACGTGCCTAATAATTCTGCACGCACTGTAAATGTTTCTTGAGCATCAAATCAGCATGATTTCTGAAGGATCATGTGACACTGAAGACTGGAGTAATGATGCCGAAAATTCAACTCTGATCACAAATGATGTTGGACAAGTTACATGCTGAACTTTAATACATAAGAATAATGGTTTGTTTTTATAGTAAGGTTATAAAGTTCTCATATAAATATATTTTTTTGATTGTTGTTTATTATTTCTTATTCATATTTCAACAACTATTATTAAAATTATATATTGGGAAATTATAAAGGTTCAATGAAATATTGGGAAATAGATTAGAATGAAATATTATGACAAAGCATTTATAATGGATATATTTATGATTCTAAGATGTATTTCAAAGTTACCACAGTTACTTTAAACTCATTCTGCCATCTGGATCTCCAGCGGATTTGAGTGTTCTTCGCTCGCGGACGTCTGTCAGGAGCATGACGAACAGCATCTTGACGGTTGATGAATCAGTGAGTTTAGTGCTGGTGTGAAGCTGCTTGTCATTCTGTGTCTCCGAGCACTTTCTTTCATCTTTCCTTCGTTACGTAATATGGAGATGCGGGCAAAAGGGCAGAACTGAAGATGCTGCCGGTACCTAGTCCAGCACAGCAATATCTCAGGAACATCAGCGAAATAGACAGAAGGAGAGAAAGATCAAGACAATTAACAAGAGAGAGGAAAAGGGCTGGTTCAGGTACTGAGAACTCAATAGCTCACTCGGCACACTTTGTTGTGTTCTCCTCTGATATAGGACTACAGATAAAACCAATCACAACCAGTGCTGAGTAGATTACAGTAATTGTAGTCCATTACTGATTACAAATTACATGACGAAAATTGTAGTTAGTAATGTAATCTATCATTTTAGCTTATCAAATCTGACTACTTTTTGATTACTTTTAGATTACTTTTGTCCTTGATTGTTTATCACATAGATTTGAATAGAATATATATTTTTTAACATATACATCTGAAAAAAAAAACTATAAATTAAAATTTTCTGTATAAATCGAAAATATATGAAATTATAAAGAAAGAAAATATATTCTAATTTCATCACCAACATGAAGGACCCAAAAGCTGAAGGTGTGTGAGTTTACGGAAAGCTAATTTTAAATATATCAGAAATGTAACATTTGAAAAAAATCAATTAAACACTAACAAAAAATATATAGTTGAAAATAGTTGAGCTGCATGTCATGTGACCAATAACTGACATCAGAGGAGCAATAAACTGTAATTTACTGCCATTGGGTAAATAATATGCAATCAATATCAAAATAACTGTACTTTAAAATGCAATATAATCTAATTACAAGTACGTAATCCAGGTTACAGTTTCTACCCAGCACTGATCACAACCAGGGATGTGCAAATATACTAGTTGACCTCACTAATCGACTAGTTGGTTATTGAACAACTATTCAATCATCATAGCTTATCTGAATTAGACTAGGTAAACCCAGTCCGATCTGCCGGAGATTTGATTTCGCCCTGGAAACCTGTACATTCTTCTATGCTGCTTGCATTACAAATCTGCAGGGAACCAATCACAAACTGGCTTATCCACCTGGCGCGCTATTGGCAGGTTTAATCCAATCCAATTCCTTTTAACCTCTCGACAATTCTCAATGGCTTCTTTAGTTTAGCAAACAAATGGCTCGAGTGGAGTGGGTGTAAAAACCACTCGCTTTCATGTTGTTGTTTTTTTGCACAACCTGCAAAGATCGCTCGATGCCATTGCTTCTGCAAACCGCTGATCAATGCTACAAACCAACGCGTTTGTTGACACGTTTCCTGCCTGGAGTTTTCGCTGCAAAGTACGTCACCCGGATCGTTGGTCTGATTGGTTGAAGGACTATCCAATTGCGTACAGAGTCATTTGAACTATGCCCCGTTGATCACGGCTCTTGTGCAGTAGAAAATACAGAGCAGACTGTCCAGACTAATGTTCAATCCTAAAAGATTTGAGCTTGGTCTGGTGATAGCCAGACTATAAAGTAACATCAGTCTAGTGCATGAAGTGAAGTAGGTAGTTTCTGAAACAAACTGAACTGAAAACTAATGGCGTTCTCCTGTCTGTCAAACATGTAGTTCCTCCTCAAACCCAGGCCATTGGTTGAGCCAGTGTTGACCAAATTGCACCACTCAAACAAACAGACTGCAATTCATTTCTATGCCGCTGGCGGAGCAGAAATATCACGCTACCTTTAACCTTGACTAAGGGCTGGGTGTTACCCACTCATATCACTGTGACAGTTTAAGTAATGTCTTTAAACACCCTGAGGAATTCTGGGGTGGGAGACAATTTCACGGTCGCTTGTTCTAAATGTTTAGTTTCTGCTTCTGCAGATTGATTTTGAGGTTCTACATCTTTTAAATAGTAGAAAGCCTTGCATTCGCATAAGCCTGGGTGACCAAGTTTGATGGGAAAGCACTGATAGGATGGAGGAGGGAGTGAGGGTGAAAAAAAAAAGACTAAGATTTGCCTCTACTGCCCCCTTCAGACTGAGTCTATACACATCCGCATAAATCAGATGGAAAAACAAAGGATTATTCCACCTGAACCCTCAGAACAGCTGCTTACGGTCAATTACGAGACTCAGCGTTGAGTTTACAAAAGGATTATTTTATGATGTGTTTAACCTCAAGGGCTGTCAAGCTCCAGAAAGGATGCAAATCATACATCGTGCAAAATTATGCATCATGAAAGTTCCAGAAAACAGAGTGAACTGATATGGTGGATGGCGAGATTGTGTTATTAGAGAGAGTAATATTGCTGAGAATGACTAAATGTTGTGTGGAATTCCCTTTTGGTTTGGGTGTGTTTTATACAAATGACCAAACTAACAAGACGATAATCAAGAATCAAGCTGAGAAAAACAGCAGCATACGAAACAATATGAAGAGTGGATCAAACAGCTTGTTAATACTCCTGTGAAAGGAAAGAGCAGGTTCAGGTTCTGAATGCTTAACCACTACACAAGTCTGTCCTGTATGCGAGATGAAGAATTAAATGAGAGGGTGAATGTGAGCAGTCAGGGGTTTGTTCTGACGAGGAAATCCACTGGGGTTTCTATCATGTGAACCTTTGATCATATGCCCCTGAGTAAATTATCCCCAACAAAGCGGTTCCACAGCTGCCTCCACGCTTAACTCGAATCCATCCCTGTGATGTGTCAAAGCATGTGTGTGTGTGTGTGACTCCTTTTAAAGCCTTGCACAGGCGCTGCATCACCCGGCTCTATGATGTACTAATGATCCGCGTGATACACCACCTGTGTAGCGAGCCTCAGTCGGCCTACAGATGCTGTCAGGTCTTATTCAGTGTTCCCTTTCCAGTGCATAAGAGAGGCAGCACTTTAAGCCAAAAAAGCACAGTCAATGTTCCCTGGCTCTCTCAACACATTGTCACAAGTCATTGTGTCAAAACTGAGCATGTGTGTGTGTGTGCGTGTGTGTGCAGAAGGACAAGTATCGGCAACGCTAATAGAGCCTGTCAATAACATCCCCTCTTCAGTTTTCTCTTTCACACATTACTCAAGTCTCTTTCTCTCTCTTTCTCTCGGGAAGAAAAGAGTTTAATGGCATTGTAATTCCACTCCATTGGCCAAACACTGTCTGAGGCCATGAACATTGTGTGTGAGAGCGCCTGCGTATATCACTAAGGGATGTTTGCAGAAAAATCTTGATTTCTTTTAATAATTAAAAAAGTTGTCGAGTTTACCGAATATTTTCCATCATTGACTGATATTTTTTTTAGCTGAAGGTCTTCCATCATTTTGACAGAATAGACTGACAGTGATCTATTGATCCTGTAACTGTAATTCCCACCACTGTCCAGTTGTTGGCGAGTGCACTTATTAAAGGGGTGGTTTATTGATGATTTCACTTTTCTAACTTTAGTTAGTGTGTAATGTTGCTGTTTGAGCATAAACAACATCTGCAAAGTTACGACGCTCAAAGTTCAAAGCAAAGGGAGATATTTGCTTTTAAAGAAATCGTTTTTTAAGGACTACAACAAACGGCTGGTAGAGACTACACAACATTCCTCCCGGGTTAGTGACATCACAAACCCTAAAATTTACACAAACCCCGCCCCCGGGAACACGCAGTCCATGTTGAGAAGAGGAAGAGTTGTTGTAGTCGAGCACATTTGTGAGTCTGCTCAAGCTGTCGCATCAGTCTTTTTTGCATGCAATACAGGACGTAACACAAATGCAATATCATGTCACTCTGTAGGCATCTTACAACAGTTCCCACACAAGCGATTTATAGATTATCATGACAGAATATGCTAATTGAAGATAGTTAACTCCACATCAGCAACATAAATTCATCAACTAACCATTCAGAAACGTCCTGTTGCTTCTACATGTTGTCACTTCTTCTCGAGTCTCTCCATCATTGTCCGACTCCAGTTTAAACATAAAAGGCAGAGCAGTGTCTGACATTTTAGTGCATGTCTGCGTGAGGTAATCGTAGTTACTAACACAAAGGAGCAGTTGTAGCTCCGCCCTCTGTGCCGGGAGCAGCAGCTCATTTGCATTTAAAGGGACACACACGAAACAACATGTTTTTTTGAGCCTCGAACAGGGACAACTTTAACATGCTGTAAAAAATATCTGTGGGGTATTTTGAGCTAAAACGTCACATACACACTCTGGGGACAACAGAGACTTATTTTACATCTTGTGGAAAGGGGCATTATACTACCCCTTTAATAATCTATTCTAGTTCTTTCGTCTTTGATCTCAGTGCATGATGTCTCTGTCCAGCCTGTGGCTTTAGTTACAGAGTGTGAAAAGTTTCTTCAAACGGCCAAATAGTTGTGATGTTGATAAAAGAGATGAAAAAAGAAGGACTGATGCGGATGCGGTGGAGGATGAAGGACAAACAACAGACAACGTTTCTGCATAGGCAAGCATCCAGTTTAAGTCCAAGCAGAGACACAGAGGAAGGTTTGAGTTCAGGCACATTCAGAAAGTCGATTGAGTTCAGTTCAGTTCATTTTTTGAATGTTTTTTGTTCATATTTTAATCGTAATTGTATTTTGTAACATTGCATTGTTCACGTTTGCCTGTTCAGACACAAAGGTCGTGTTTAAGTGGCCTCCGCTGTCATTGCGAGGGGGGGAAATTAAACATTCATCTGTTTAGTGTGGTGTCGAATAAGAAAAGTGAAGCACAGTTTCTGTTCATCTGTTCTCTTCATAAAGAAAGGCATAATCTATCCTATATGCTCATCCAGTAAGTTCATGCTAAAAATGAAAATGTAAATGAAAACAAAATCAATTAAATGTCTTATTATCATTCAAATATGCTAACTGAATTTTTACAACCCTATCCGTCAAAACGACAGACAGCAAGAAAGTCTGACGCAACCACTGATTTACATAAAGGTATTGTATTATCATATGTCGTGTATGTCTTCACAAGACCTGGTATAGGGTAATTCACAACATAAAAAAAAAAAAAAAAAAAAAAAAAAAAAAGAATAATATAACAATAACTTTTTTTAAAATTATAAAAAAAATTATATATTTCATTATTTTTCAAATATATATATATATATTTGAAAAATAATGAAATATAAAAAAAAAATTATAATAATAATAATAAAAAACAATATATATATATATATATGTGTGTGTGTGTGTGTGTGTGTGTGTGTGTGTGTGTGTGTGTGTGTGTTATTTAAAAATATATCTAAATAATAATAAAAATAAATAAATAAAGTTATTGTTTGTCTATGAAACCAGGAATATGTTTCACAACATTATTAAAACATGAAAAATAGATATGTTTAAATAATTAAATATTTTCTTTAAAATATATTCATTAAAATAATAATTGCAAATTTAATCATAAAAACGCTTTTAATAGAGCCCAAGGTAACTTTTAAACTTTAAAAGAATGTTTAACATTTTTTAATACTGTAAAATGTGATGATATTGCCATTTCATTCTGCTTTCTAAAGAGTGGTCACTTTCATGAGGTTAATAATATAGATTTTCAAAATAATCAATATATCTGCATCTAAACGATCCCATTTGAATATACTTAAATCCCATCATTAAATTATTTAAATCCTGTCTTTAAATGATAAGAATTTCAAATATCATAAGCAGTGTTGGGTGGGTAAGGTACTATAAAAAGTAATGAATTAGCTACTAATTACACTTTCAACAGTATATCGCTCACTGTACTAATTACTCTTTCTAAAAGTATTGGATTACTTTTACTAATTACTTTCTAAATCCCATATTCACCTCGACCAAGTGAACAATACAAGGACAGACAAGAAACTGCACTGTTGATTCTTTCAAATAAACAATATACAATTTCATAAATTATTATTGAACTGACCAAATTGTGTAAAGGGAGGTTACATTAAAAACATACATTTTAAAATTAAATTTCGATGTTAAATACACTATTGTTTTATATAGAATAGTTCTATAGACTATACAGTATTTAAAGTGTTAGTTCACCCAAAAATGAAAATTCTGTCAGTAATTATTACTCACCTTCATGAGTTTTTGATGAAATCTGAGAGCTGTCTCACTCCTCCATAGGCTGCTATGTAATCGATATCTGCCATCCCAGAAAAGTTAGTAAAGACATCGTTAAAATAGTCCAAGTGACTACAGTGGCTCAACCTTACGTTTATCAAGCGACGAGAGTACTTTTTGTGCGCAAAAACAAACAAAAATAACGACTTTATTCAACTATTGATTTTCTTGTGTGTGTGTCTCTGAGCGAGTTCACGAGACGCCGCGACGCATGCGCGAGAACTGAGAAGATGACGCAGACGGGTCTTTATGTAGTGTTTAAAATGGTTCTAAAGTGTGCATTTCCTGGATGTCCGAATCGTGAGAAACCAACGAGAAAACGTAAAAGTGCCTTACCAATGCCGCAAAATGAATGTCTTACCTTTCACACTTTCCCATCAAATGATCGTGAGCGTCATCTTCTCAGTTCTCGCTCATGTGTCGAGGCGTCTCGTGAACTCACTCAGAGGAACACACAGAAGAACATCAATAGTTGAATAAAGTCGTTATTTTGGGTGGGGGTTTGCGCACAAAAACTATTCTCATCACTTGATAAACGTAAGGTTGAGCCACTGCAGTCACTTGGACTATTTTAACGATGTCTTTATAACTTTTCTGGGCCAGCAGAATGAAATTACCTAGCAGCCTGAAGGAGTGAGACAGCTCTCAGATTTCATCAAAAATATCTTAATTTGTGTTCTGAAGATGAAGTCTTAAGGTGTTGGTACAACATGAGTGAGTAATTACTGACAGAATTATCATTTTTGGGTGAACTATAACCCTTTAATGCAATTACATCAGATGTAGGCCTAAACTGTAATTAAATTACAGAAAATTAAGAGTAATGCCTTACTTTACTTTTTCAAGGGAAAAGTCATCAAATTACAGTAATTAGATTACTTAGTAATTATTTATACCCAACAGTGATCATAAGCTATCCTAAATCATAGCCATCATATGTTTTAAATCATAGCTATCATATGTCTTCAGGAATCCTGGAATATGGTACAATATTATTCAATATTATTATGTTCAGCTTTTTATATTAAATCATCATAAGCAGTAAAGCTGCAATAAAATATGCTGTAAATGTTTGTTTTGTTTTTTTCAATAAAAACTTCTTCTAGCCCGGCACGTTCAGATTTCTCAACTAAATTCCTCCTGTTAGCAATCCCTCACATCCTCTGCCCACTCTCTGCAATTCCTCACATCCTTCATAAATGATGTGTCAATACTCATATTAATCACTCGACATCATCTGTTTCCACCCCTGCAGAGTTAAATGTGTCTCTGCTACATCTATTTTTTTCTTTCACTCCCTCGATCTCTTATTTAATCCTGTCCTCCAGCCTCGGTTCACATGCATCACTCCTCCCACTCCAAAGGGTATTTACTCTTTGAAAAAATTGACAAAATGCTCACAGAAATGTGGCATTCACATAATTTGTATGCATTAAAAACAACTCTTCAATACAAATTCTCAGAGCCATCAAAATGATAAAATCAAGTATTATAAAACAGTGTTGAATTGAGAGTGAAATATATACGTGTATCGCATAAGAGACACAAAAAAAATGTATTCCAAACTTTTGGCCGGTTGTGTGTGTGTGTGTGTGTGTGTGTGTGTGTGTGTGTATGTATATATAATTATTCATAGTTAGTTGACAGTAACTAAAAAGGTAACAGTGAGTCACGCAAAAACGTCCCTTTGTGAGTTGCATAAGAGTCACAGTCAGAGAGATGCGACAATGAAGTAACAGAAAGCTTCCCATCATTAGATCATTAGATTTGGCCTGAAGCTTTCTAGACAATTAGATAGGGTCCTCATGTTAATGCTGGTAATAGTTTGTCTGCGATTAATCTCATTGCTCACGATCTCACAGAAAGCACACGCTCACACAAACACATCTCGTTCCAGACAGCAGACTGCCAATATCACTAATAAGCCAACGATGACAGTGAATAACTACAGCAATATAAAGCAGATTGGGCCGAATGTGTGTGTGTGTTTGATAATGGGAGTGGCACAGTGACACAGTCAGACGCTACAGTTCACAAAATGATGGCTGGAGGCGTGGGGTGAGACGGTATCTGTTGTGTGATATAACACACTGAGTCATTCACCGCCAGTTCAGCCCAAACTCCCGCCACCGGCTCGGCACACTGCCAGATCTCAGTCAAGTGAAATGAGAAAAAAAAAAAATACATTTGGAGCGGAAAACTGATTTTGAGAGACATTCATCAGGACGCTACTCTGCAAAATATCATTCTCTTGATGACTATTTTTGTCTGTTTACCAGACAGGTGGTTAGGATGACATAAAGTTTTACAATGAATTGGATCTTTGAAGGTCAGAAGCAAAGACACTGAGATTAAATACATAAAGTATATTTGTGTTATTTAACATGTTTCATTTTTGCTGGTTTTTGAGATGAGAAACTGCATTTTTCTAGATCTACAATAATAACCATGGTGGTTTCTCACAATTTCTCTAACATGGGCTGTCAATCAATGCATGGTAGGGGTGTAACAATATATCATGTCACAATATATCGCAATACAAAAATGCAACAATATGTATCGTGTGTGAGAAAAAATGTCAAGGTTTCAGAGTTTTAGTCTCAGTACTACATTAAACTGCTATAAATGTTGAATATAATGTATAATAATGCAATCTGGGAATATTTGTGGGCCCTTATAATGCCAAATGTCTGAGTATTATTTTTTATATCTAGTCAGTGACAGTGTACAAGCATATTCGTCTAAAATAAGCTTCAGAATCATGAATATTTTTATTCTGGTGTCTCTATTGTCCTGTTCATTGGGTTACCTAGACTAAGTCCAAGCCTCTTCATTTACACCCACAATGTAATACCAAATTTAGCACTTTAATCAACAGTACATTTTTGGATAACCTTTTATCATATGTCTTGGAGTATCGCAATAATATCGTATTGTGAGTTCAGTATCGTGAAATGTATCGAATCGTGACATGAGGGTATCGTTCGTTACACCCCTAATACATGGGAAAACAAAGTACCTTGCATTACTTATTTGAAAAAGTAACTCAAAATATTTTGTTCTAAACTTAAAACTAATGCATTACTTTAGTTACTTGAAAAAAAGTAATTGGATTACGTGACTCGGATTACTTGAAATGCATTACCCCAACACTGATCATTACATGATTTAACTGAATGTGACGAGACAAGACACTGACTGTACCAAGACTTGTTGTCAGAGAATATATCTTGCATTACTTTTATGTTGAGTTATGTTTTTTGTATAAACCTCATTTGATTTTGTTAGATTTATGCTTAAAACAAAACAAAACAAAATAAAAAAATGATGGGCTAAAATGTATCATTGATTCGGTTAGTTCCAGTCCATTAATTTGATTGGCTGGCTGATGTTCAAAGAGTGCTTATATCGAGTCCAACACTGAACGCTGCTGCCCAATCTCCTGCACCAGGGCAAAAGAAATTCAATTTGACATACAGTTATGAGCATACAGTCTAAATTAAATATGACAGAACAAGTATGCAAAATAATGGCGAGAAAACATGCAATTTCATTAGTTCTCCTTGCTGGCTGTACACAAAAGCGCAGTCCAATTCATGAGCAAATTACTCTTATGAGTTGGTTATTTTAAAGAATCGTTCAAAGAGACTCACGAGGTACCAGTATAGATCATGCACACAGACATATCCATCACTGAATAAACGCACTAAATTAGTCAGAGCGGTAACTGAATCAACTGAATCAATGCTATCTGACTCACTAGAAGGTTATTATGTTATTATATCCATCTTGCAATGATGCAAACTCTTACTGGTTGTTCATATGACAGTGTGTAGCTGCCGAAATAAAGTTTTATGCAATCAATGATATTTCAATAAATTACCACATGTAACAATATCACATTGCAATCACACACTTAATCACCAAAAAGAGGCAAGCGAACCCCTGGCTCAGGCAAATCTACAGACGCTGCGTTTTTTTCTTGTGCTATTTTTGTGGAAGAATCTCCAAAATGAATTCAGGCATGTTGAAAGCACATTACACTGTTACTGCCAGCTAAAAGCACAGTCAAATTAGCCAAAGTAATTCACAGATAAACTCAATGGGCGCCAATGTGTGAATGAGGTGCGTCCCATTTCTGTTGATATCTGCGGAAAGATTATGTGCGCGCCTGCTATATGATCCAATAAAGAGGCAAGAAAGACATGACTCACCTAGATATTAAGCTTAGAAAGACACATTAAAGCGCTCTGTCTGCAGAAGCGGATCCAGTCTGAGGTGTGAGGGTGAATCAGTGTCGGTGCAGAGAGGCCAAAATATTGCTTTTTTAGGAAATGGTCCATTTTGAGATATTTCCTTGCATAACCTGTCTTCTTTCAGACTAATGGAAAGACGCATTTCAGTGTTACATGACATTTGCATCTGTAGATTTCAATAGACCTTAAAGGATTAGTTCACTTTCAAAAAAAAATTTCCTGATAATTTACTCACCCCGATGTCATCCAAGATATCCATGTCTTTCTTTCTTCAGTCGAAAAGAAATTAAGGTTTTTGAGGAAAACATTCCAGGATTTTTCTTCACAGAATGGACTTCAATGGCAACCAACTATACCAATGTTCAAAGAAGGTTCAAATGTCTGTCTCAATGCAGCTTCAAAGTCTCTGCACGATCCCAGTTGAGAAATATGGGTCTTATCTAGTGAAACGATCAGTCATTTTCTAAAACATTTATATATATATATACTTTTTAACCACAAATGCCTGTCTTGTACCATCTCTGAGATGCACCACGTATAACGTCATCACGTTGGAAAGGTCACGAAAAAAATAAAAATAATAATAATAATAAATTAAAACAAAGATGTCGGATGATTTTGAAGTTGGAGGAGAAAATGAGATGAATTTTTTTTTATATATATATTTTTGGAATACTTTTTTCAGGATTCATTGATGAGTAAAACGTTGACAGCATTTATTCATAAAAACAGCATTTATTCAAAATAAAAACATTTCTAACAATATAAATTGTTACCATCACCTTTTATCAATTTAACGCATCCTTGTTGAATTAAAGTACTAATTTCTTAAAAAAAAAATAGTTATTGTTCCCAAACTTTTGAACGGTAGTGTATATTGTTACAAAAGATTTCTATTCTAAATAAATACAGTTCTTTTTAACTTTTTATTCATCAAATAATCCTGAAAAAAGTATCTCAGGTTATAAAAAAAATATTAAGCAGCACAACTGTTTCCAACATTGATCATAAATCAGCATATTAGAATGATTTCTGAAGGATCATAAGACACCAAAGACTGGAGTACTTGCTGATGAAAATTCAGCTTTGCATCACAAAAATAAATTACATTTTAAAGTATATTAAAAAAGAGAACCATTATTTTAAATTGTAATAATATTTCATAATATTACTGTTTTCTTTTTGTTTTTTGTTTTTTTTTAACTGCAGGCTTGATGAGCATAAGAGACTTCTTTCAAAAACATTAAAAATAGTAATGTTTCCAAACTTTTGACTGGTACTGTATATATTTTGTGTTTTTTTAGAAAATGACAGATCGTTTCGCGAGATAAGACTCTTATTTCTCGACTGGGATTGTGTCGAGACTTTGAAGCTGCATTGAGACAGACATTTGAACCTTCTTTGAACATTGGTATAGTTGGTTGCCATTGAAGTCCATTCTGTGTAAAAAAATCCTGGAATGTTTTCCTCAAAAACCTTAATTTCTTTTCAACTGAAGAAAGAAAGACATGGATATCTTGGATGACATCGGGGTGAGTAAATTATCAGCAATTTTTTTTTTAAAGTGAACTAATTCGTTAATCAGGATAGTGCCTTATTTATTTTTTGACAAGAATGAAATGAGGCTGTGAGGGATAGAAGTGCAGAGCGTTCAATGGATTGTACTGTTGTTTAACAACATGCCGATTGTTCAGTTGATAACATCTTTCTGAAAAAACAAACAAAAAACTTTCAGTAGACAAAAACTCCATGAAATAGTTTAGGACCTTTATACAGTGCTTGCCACTGTAAAGACTATCCCTCGTTTTCATCCGCGTTTAATTCAATATGGCGTCTAAACTGACTAAAGTCTATTACAATACTTTTAAAGAAGTCAAAACTCTTCACTTCAGCAGCACTTACATGCACTAAACTTTACAGTTGTATTCCTATCTATATTCTGAAAGTTTTTTTTTTTTCTTTTTACAGAGGGATTTGTTCATTTATCATTCAACTGATTTATATAACATTTTATTCCTAAAAACATGGTGAATAATGTATTTTATTCTGGCTGTCGGCAGTATTTTCTGATTTATGGAGTAATAAAAAGAGAAATCTTAAATCTCCTCTGTAAAAACCTTTAATATGTCAGCAAACCGTTGAACCTGGCTTTATGTAAGGTTCATATTTCTGTTCTGTAAATAACAATAACATCTCAGAAATGAATGAATTCAGAATGTATTGTGATTAATTAAGCAGGAAAAGTGTGGTGATATCTATTAGTACAAATATTTACTCTATTCAACTGTACACTGAAAGAAAGTTGGTGAAATTGCTAGTAAATTTCAACTACTACTAATTACAGAGAAACAGCAATTTGTTTATTCATTGAATTAAACATAAACATTTTGTAGAAAGAATTAACTAGCATTTTCTTGTAAAACATATAATAATATTTTATTTACAACTTTGAAAAAAATTTTTTACAGTGTAGTGTCTTGCCTTAACATCAAGCACACTGTCCTACATGATCCAATGGGTCAAGAGGCTCTTGTATGGGGTCAATTTGACAACAAATGTCATTAAAAATAATGTGCATGAATCATAAAATCGAACACGCTTCAAGGCACATCTACAAAACAATGAAAACCATCAGGAAAATCATCAGAATTACGAGCAAAATAATGTTTTCATTTCTTACAATAGTCAGTTATACTCTTGGACTTTCACTGTAAGAGCCATAATTTGAATAATTAGAATTTAAAGTTATAAATGTTTGAGTAGAAATTAATGAAATTTGTTTAGGTTAATGTTATTTACGTACATTCGTTGAGTTTATTCTGTAATGGTTTGCTCTGGTTTACTATCTGACTGCCTTCGGAACATTCTTTAAAATATCTTATTTTGATTTCAACAGAAGAAAGAAACTCACACAGGTTTGAAACACCTTGAGGTTGAATAAATGATGACAAAATGTTGTCATTTTTGGGTGAACCTTCAAGCACCTTTAGAATTGGCGGTTCCTTTCAGAACGAAAGAAAGTGTCACGTAACGTGTAGGACAAAGCTCATGGAGATGAGGAATACATAGAAATAACATTTAATAATCCAACTCACAGGGGAACCACCAAACACTCACACTTACATTGACAATAATAGACCAAGACTGAAGGAGAACACAAGGTATAAATACACAGCGACTAACAAGATAACTAATGAGGTGATTGACAATGCACAGGTAATCGACATGACTAATTAGAACAATCAAGGAATACTAGGTCACAGGACTGAACCAAAATTACAATGAAGGGGGGAAACACAGATTATACATGTAACAGAAAGATGGAGCAATATAGTTTTTGACCAGAGCTTATTTTTGTTTCTTTTGATCGTTCAAGAACTTTCAGTAAACAACTGAAACCTGAATGAAGACCGAGTCAATACTTTGCCTAAAAGAATAACGAAAGATCATTGCTACTACATTCCCCTTCCAAGACCTCTAGGATGAGATTCACAGTTTGAATGACTATACATAGTTCTGATTCTTTCTTCATAACTCTTGTGGATAAATTACATCATTTGTCATCTAATTATGAATGTCTGACATCATAGTGTCTGTTTCAAATGACTCCTTTATAATTCCTCATCTGTATCAAAGCCCTTCATTCTTTCTAGTCATCTGAAATGCCATTCATCTCTTTCTCTACTCTTTCCCTCCCCCTATCCATCCCACTTTTCTCTCAATGTTTAGGCTGTCAACTCCGACACCCACTCCAAATGCCAGTGCACTGACAAAAAAAAAAAAAAAAAAAAAAAAACCGACCAAGGAGGACGATGACAGATTGCCACAACCGCACAAAAGAATCCTTCAAACTCGACTCAAACCCTTCACATTAAAAAGGCCACTATTAATGTCTACTCAGTCATGCAACACAGACTTTACTGCGCTTCTTTGTTTATGGCCTCCAATGGGACTTTCCCATTTAAAATGCTTTTGTCTTTGTGGATGAGGCTTATGTGACACTAGCCCGAGGCTTAGAAAGTTTTACCACCAAGCTCAACGTGTTCATAAAAACGCTCAGTGAGAGTGAATGAAGATTGGCCTGATCTCTGTGGTAGGGAGACATGTCTAGCATTTTTAAACGGACAACAGTCAATAGTTGCTGTCTGAATTTTTTAACAAATAGTTAGGCTATGACTTACAGACCTTGTGAAATCTATCTTTAGTGTGCCCCTAAATGTACCAGAAGAAAATAAACTTTTGGCAGTGATACATTTACAGTCTTTCTCTTTCAATAAAATGCATCAAAAACATTCTGCACTACGGGCCCTATCTTACACCCGGCGCAATGCAGTGCTAAGCGCGACGCAAGTGTTTTTTGCTAGTTTCAGCCCGACGCAGTTATCATTTTCACGTCCTGCGCCACGTTGTTTAAATAGCAAAAGCATTTGCGCCCATGGGCGTGATGGTCTGAGAACGAGGTGTGTTCTGGCGCATTTTTGGCAACAGAAATAGACTGAGCCGCTGACCAACTGAAACTTGGTCTTAAATCAATGGCGCAATATATTTTTTGTTATTTAATGAGTGTGTTAGTAATGGGTCCACAACGCGCGTACACTCTGCTTATTAAACACACAGGGACGCGCAGCAGCACACAAACATGCCAAATATTAAAAATAAAAGGATTACAATGTAAAAGCTTATTATTGTTAATAATAACTTATTAAACACACAGGGACGCGCAGCAGCACACAAACATGCCAAATATTAAAAATAAAAGGATTACAATGTAAAAGCTTATTATTGTTAATAATAACTTATTAAACACACAGGGACGCGCAGCAGCACACAAACATGCCAAATATTAAAAATAAAAGGATTACAATGTAAAAGCTTATTATTGTGTACATAAAGATATGTACATAAAGATATGGTGGAATTCGGCTTGTCCAGTAGATGGTCTGCTTGCACACTTTTACCTTGCGCACGAGCAGATCCGCTTGCGTTCGGTCTTTCCACTATCAAATTCCGTCATGTAGATAGTGAATCTGCCATGGCACGAGCGCAACTGGCATTTAAAGGGAATGGGAGATGAGACTCTGATTGGTTTAACTCACGGAAATCCCAAAACACACTCATTACTCATTATGAGAATAGGGACAACCCTTTTAGACCATGCGCCGGGAGCGCCGACCATTTTTCCCGTTGTTAAACTATAAGTGAATTCGGACATGCCCTAAGTGAACCTGCGCCGTGCGCTTTAAACCATGCACTTAGATCATTAAAATAGGGCCCTTAGAAACGTTTTGTCCAATAAAATATTAGAATGAGAAAATTCTAAGTATCCTGTATGTTTGTCTTCAGCTGCATTAAAGCTAATACTTTGAATCCATCAACTGGTCGCAAACTGGTGCCTTCATTGCTTTAGGCCATAATACAACCTTTACAAAATAATAATACGTCAAGTTCATTTTATAATGCCAACTTAAATTCAAGTATATTTTCCAAGTATTCTTTAAGTATACTAAAATCAATGTATTAGTAATATACTTAAGTGTACCATTTCTTCTCGGAACTAAATTAGCTCACTTTTTAGTTCATAGAAGTATAAGTTTAGGTGTACTTTATAACAGTAGTAGACTTAAAGATACATAACTGGATTACATCTAAGTTTTTCTTTTTTGTTGCAACTTTACTGTGAACTACACAGCTATGCTGTGAACTAGTAAACATAAGTTTAAATATATTTTCCAAGTGTAATTTAAGAAGTATACTAGAATCAGTGTACTTGTAAGTGTACTATTTCCATACTTCTTGAAACTAAATTGGTCCTGTTTACACCTGGTATTAAGATGCGTTTTGGTCGATCGGATCACAAGTGGACGACGCTAAATACAGGTGTAAATGGGGTTTAAAACATTTTGAGCTTGTCCACTTTCGACCAGTCGAAAACACATTCGATCGGATTGCTTTCGTAGGCTAAATGCTCATGTGGTCGAACTCTCCGCCTACTGACCTAATGATTAACATAAGGGGAAGCAAACTCAGATGGGATTTAAACTTTGGCTGGAGACCCAAGTTTGGTTTGAAGATGAAAAACGTACCAAGCTCAATGTTCTCTCACCATTCCTGATTTCTAACACACACTTGAGGCTGTCAGAGCAGAAACGAAAGCTGTGCTCTGTGTTTTTCCGTTGTCTCTGGGCGCAATCATTAGTAAATTGCGCAAGCTTATTTCATCCATTAAATCAAAAGATCTGAAAAAACCCATACATTTACCCGCACATAGACCCTTCCCTCGAAGAAATCAGGACAGAAGTGGTTAAAAGTGGATAAAAGAGACGGATTAAAACACCAGGTGTAAACAGGAATGTGTCTGCCTCGTCTACTTTTAATCCGATCGATCAAAACACATCTTAAAGGTGCATTGCGCAACTTTTCATGTTAAAAATACCCGTTTTCTAACCCATACATGCTTAAACAATTGCCTGATGGGCTGAATGAGCCCTTCTCTGATCACTGCGATTGCCTCTATAATCCTGTACAGTAAAATAAATAAGAGGGATTCGGGTCGGAATCTGAGACTGGGCGTGACGTCATGCGCGTTCACGGCACGCTCATATGTCTGGCAGGTTTGTGTATGCGCCGACGCCGCCATTCTCCGTAGAAAATGGATTCTAAGAGACCGGCTTGTAGTTAATTTCAAACACCAACGCAAACTCCACGTAAGATAAAAAAAGAGAACTTTTGTCTAGTGCAACCAAAAGGTCCAAATTGGAGTCAGACAGGCGTCGGGGTAAGACGAGAGTAAACATTAGACAAGGCTTTCAACAAATGGAGAGATCTCCGGTCTGCTCTAGGGCTCAAACGGGATCCTCAGTTGGCTTTTTTCTTGATAAAAAGGTAAGATATATCCCATTCTCTAATGTCTGATACGGCCAATAATGACAATAAATGACGATCCATAAAATGTGTAATGCTTTAGCGTAAGCTAGATAAATGTACAATCGGAATAGGTTTTACTAACTTACCATTGTCAGTGATCAGGTTCAGAATGATTGTGATATAAAATGCTGATATATAAGTTAGATACTTAGACACAAATTTTGAGCAAATTACTGCTTAATTACGATGTATTGCTATTGGAATATGCTACTTAGCTGATCAATAAAACAGGCTAAACCCCCGCAAATCTTCGGCGGATTAGCCTGTTTGGCTTTTATGGTAACGTCATAGTGCCACTTGATTGTTTATTACCTTGAGACATTTGGGTGTACTACTTTGTTGACCGACTGTGTATGGTATGGTATCATGATTACTATTTTGAGCTTTTACAAAGTAATAACTTATATTGTTCATGAACGTGTTTCCATAATAATAGTCATAAGTGGATACAGTAAACACATAACACAGTTCAACATGGAGATAGATGGAAATAAAAAACGAAGTTTTCTACTACCCCCATTTTTCCCTCACACATAAGTGTTATTTACTCAATTGCCTTTCCTTTCACATATTTTAAATTACTTGCAGATTTAAAACTTTATTACCTCTGAAGACATTATGATTGTAAACAAAAGATTTGTGCGGCTGATGCTCCTTGGGTTATGACCAGCTCGTGCTCGTGTAAGCGTGCGTGTGCGTGTGGTCCGTGAGCGTGCACACCTCTGGTTGCAGTTTCACTTGCCGCCAGAGGGGGCGTAGTTCTGCGAAAACTCAGACTCTTGCGCAATGCACCTTTAATAACAGGTGTAAACATGGCATTAGTTTATAAAAGTACACTTTTAAGTGCAACAGTAGTAGCATTGAGTACACAACTAGTTTACATCTAAGTTTCTATTGCAACTGTACTGTGAAATACATTAAGTGAACTGTTAAATATATACTTAGTTATAGTTTACTTTTAAGGTTAACCAGAGTACACTTTGAAGTATACTCCCAGTGAACTACCAGTTTAATCGTTTTCATACTGAAAATTTTCTTTAAGTGAACTCAAACCATTTCATAGAGTTAACTTAATTCACTCAAATGTTCTTCAGGGAATGAGGAAAATTCTGGGACAAAGTTTGAATAGTTTTGCTGCCAAAAATTGTGAATACTTGGTGTTAGGTTGCATCAGATTCAGCGTAAACGGGCTTTTACTCAAACATACTAATACGCTTTCTAAACAAGACATATAAATAATCATTGGACTCATAATTGGGCCTATACATGCTAAAATCTCTCAGTAAAAAAACAAGACATGTTGACTTTGAATTTGCGTCACGCTACATGCTAACTGTGTTGCCTATTTGTGTAGCTGGGAGAAGGTTCCTCTGAGAGCCTCTATCGTTGGCCTCGCACTGTGAGAGATATGATATCCCGCAGGCAGACAGATATGCTAAAGCAGGGTTATTATCTGGAGTGAGTGATACGGGCAGATACTGAAGCAGCACTACAGTGAAGCACATTCAGATCCATTCCCTCTCACACTCGCCTCTCAATGCTCAGCGCTTTTGGGGATTCTCGCAAATCTACAATCTTTTTTTGACAATGACGTGATACACGAGAGGATTTTGGTATAACAGGTGTGTATTGTTTTAGATGTAGAATATGGGAATGTTTTTGTGCAGTATTAACAATAATCTTTACAGACATGCATTAAATGCAAACAGGTGTTCGGGGTCAAAACTGTTTTACATTTTTATTCAATTACGCGAGACACAACGGATCAAACCAGTGTTTTTTCAGGATTAATTTTGAGATTTTGGGCTATTATAACTTTTAGTCTTTTTCAATCTAGTGGAAAGAAAACATACAAAATGCACATTTATTTTATTACACTTTATCTATTTGAATCTGTATATTTCAAATACAATACATATTTGAAAAGGCCGTGAGTTTTTTTCTTCTGACCTGAGGCAGAAATCTGCAGCACTACATACACCAAACTTTACAGTTTTATTCTGAAGGGTTTGTTAACACATTATTTGAATGATTTAATACAACATTTTATTTCTAAAACATGGTGATTTGTTTGGGTTGGGTTGACAGTATTTTCTGATTTACTCTAATATGTCAACAGATTGAAACACTGATTTTTGAACCTGGTTTTATCAAAAATGTTGTTTTGGAAATGTATGCAAATTAATGTATATTTAATTATGCATCATTTTCATATTTAAACATGCAGAAAACTTGTAATACAAAACAATATGATGTAGTAAGGTGAGATCTACCCTTTTCACATGTATCGTCTTGCCTTGATTTTATTTAATACTTTAATTACAATTAAATATATATATATATATATATATATATATATATATATATATATATATATATATATATATATATATATTTAGTGTAACTTTATTTTACAGCAAGGTTTTATTTGTTAACATTAGTTAACTACATCAGTTAAAATGAACAAACAAGGAACAACACATCTACAACATGTATTAATCTTAGTTAATGTTAATTTGAACATTTAATAATACATTTCAAAAATCAAAAGTTAAATATGTTAACATTAGGTTAATGAACTGTGCGCTAACAATGAACAGTTGTATTTTTATTGTCTAACATTAACAAAGTTCATTGTTAGTTCATGTTACCCTAATTCATTATCCTAATTACCCTAATTTTACCCTAATATCCCATGTTACCCTAATTTTACTGCAACTTTTTTTTTTTTTTTTTTTTTTATCCCCCAATAAAAAATAAATAAATAAAAACAAACCTTCATTGGGGTCTCAGTTTTTTGGATCTTGTTATATTCACATTTTTACCCCCCCCCCCCCCCCCCTGAAGTTTATAGCACCAGATGCAGTAAATCCTATTATAGCACAAATTAAATAAGCATTGAAGGTCAGAAGTTAAAGTTCAAAGGTTGCAGGCTTCTTCTGTGTAGCTGTGGCCTCTCATAAACCCGTCTCCATCACTGAGCCAATTAGTGTAGAGTCAGTGTCCCTCTTCCCAGAGGTTATCCTGAGTTTTAAACGTCGATCCAGGACAATGAGGACCCGCATTCATGAGCAGGGAAACAATATAGGGCTCTTTCCTCTAGAACTTAAAAGTGCCTGGTGGTAATCCTGCATTGTAAAACATAAGCCGCAAACCACATTTCTATTATTCTGCACCACTTCAAATTAGACTCCACACTTTCAAGCACAAGAACAATAGCAATACCTCGCAGTAAACTGAACAGTCAGACAAGCAGCTTCATAAAATAACACAATTACCTCAACATGACCTCTCTCTCTGCCTCAATCTCTCTCTCCAACTGATGCAATATCACACGTCCTGTACTGTCACTTCCTTTATTCACTTCTTTCACACTCCAGGGAAATAAAGACCTTTTTTTTCAGGAAGAGAAGCAAAACAACAGGCTCTGCTAGATTCTGAATCTTCATATTCCAATCCCCTCTGAATATTCAGTGAATTTTCAATCTATCTCAGGCAAGTCTCACAGGGTTAGCTTGTGTTTCGGCTCAGGGTTTGACTGACAAAAGAGTGCCAGAAATTAATCACAACAGAGAGATTTCTGACCCGAAAAAGAAATATGTAAAAGATCCCTAGATGTGTATATATTCATAAGCACAACATATGATAACATTGAGCACTGCAAACCCTAAGGCTCAAAATAATGAATTGGTTTGTGTAGCGCGAACTCAAATTAAACAAATAAGTTCAATCAAATTAACTTGTATGAGTATTTAGAACTTTCTTTTTTCTTTAAGTATTCTGAATTGTTTCCTTGTTTTGAGTTTAATGAACTTGTTTCTTTTAATTCAGACAAACTTAAATTTAACTCATGAGTTTATGCATACTATGTTTTCATTAGAAAGAAAGAAAGAACTAACTGTTAAGCTAAAAAAAGCTAAAACTGTAACACTTTACAATAAAGTTCAATTTATTAACATTGGTTAACGATATTAATCAACATGAACTAACAATGAAAAAAATGCATTACTAAAATGAAAAGTTGTATCTGTATGGACCCCAGATTACATGAACTAACAATGAACAGCTGTATTTGATTTACTGATTTAACTAAAGATTAATAAATTCTGTAACAAATGTACAGCTACTTGTTAATTAATGATAAACGTACTAATATTAATTAATGAGACCTTTTTATAAAGTGTTGCCGCTTAAACATACATAATCGCTAAAAATACTTTTTAGTAATTTTGTTTCTAATGTCCATAATTAAAACAAATAATACGCATATTCATCAGTACATTCCAATCAGTGTTATTTTAGTATTAATTATACCATTAGTTATATTTTCAATTAGCTTTTATTTAAATTTTAAATTTTAGTCATTTTGTTATGGGCTTTTTTTCATTTCTATTAGTTTTTATTCATCTGCAATTTATATTTATTTCAGTTTTTAGTTCATTTTAGTACCTCAACTTAAATTTTTTATTCCATAACATTTCCAATTTTCTTTCGAGTTCAATAAAATCTACAACTTTATTTTATTTCAGCTTGATTTCAATTAACACATTTTTTTTTAAATAGTTTCATTTAACAATAACAACACTAATTCCAATTATTTTAAAGTTTCATATTTTATCAAAACATCAAAAATCCATCTCTTTTTTTATAATGGATCAAATAGTAGTTGCACACAATTTTTTTAAAATAAACTATACAAAAACAAACCAAAATATGACATCGGCCCAAAAGCGCGGGGCCGCGGGTTGCTCTAAACAATGCTGGGTTGTTTCAACCCAAATTTGGGTCAAATGTGGACAAACCCAGCCGTTGGGTTAAATTTTTACATTTCCTTTTTAACCCAACGGCTGGGTTCGTCCATATTTGACCCAAATTTGGGTTAAAACAACCCTGAATTTTTGTGAATTTTTGTGAACCCTGAGTGAAAGGCCGGCCCTGACTAAGCAACTTGTTTTAATAACTGGTGTGTCGATATAGTAGCAGCGGATTATCAAAGGGCCTTTAACTCAAAGCTGTGCAAACATCAAATGGAACATGAATTTCCACGTAAAGACGCAGGAAATGCATCACATTACTGAAGTAAAATGGGTTTCGTTCATCTTGGAAGATTCCCGCAATCAATCCTAGACTGAAACTAGACCACATCAACTCTAATGAGGCTTTTAATCATAGACTCTGTTGTGTGCAAAGCTACTTTAAAGGGTTTGTTCCTTAAAGCTTGAGCGACTCATGATTTGAAGCTCATCTGTCCATCAGAGATGATGGCGGGTCTGTAGGTGTTTGAACTCTAACCTGAAAATGACCGTTCCCTCTGCAGCGTTTCACTACATTCAGACATGATGCACACACTCAAACACATCTCTGTTTTACATATCCACTCTAATTTTGTTTATGCAATGTGTACACAGTCGATACTGTAATTGCACCATCACATGGACAAGCACTGTAATTTCACCATCAAAAGATGACGAGCACCTTTAAATCGGTGTCATATAACTAGATAGCAAATGTGGCGACAGACAGTCAGCCAGTGATGATAATGACTATATTCACACATAAACTATGTATGAATCAGTCCTGCTAGCTAAGGGAGGCCTGGCTGTGCTCCACGTGTACGGTAGAGACCCCTGCGTATTCATTACCTCCATAAACGCCGTTACAGGGAGTAATTGCTGTGATGACACATATCGCGGTCGCCACCGAAGAAACAGAAACCAGAGCAATCAAGGACAAAGACGGAAATCACACATATTGTACAAATAATATCAAACTGCTTGGCATTCATCATACATTTCCATTCCTTCCCACTGGCCTCAAAAGAAGGTTTCGTCCATCAAGGTTGATCTGTGAAAAATGGATTACTCAGATTTTATCAGCCAGTTATAAATTTTTTGTTTTAACGATTATTTTAACCTTTTATGTAAATAGTCTGTTATACAGTTATGAAGTTCTCACTGATTTATATTGCAAGCTGTCAGAATTCCATCTTACTTTTTGGTCCAAATTGCATATTTTTGCTCATGTTTGAGCCTCTGAATAAAATGTATGTATGAGCTCCATATTCTCATGGCATGAGTCATAAAAGCGTGATGTGTCAAATATGATACTCATCATAAAACACATGGGCCTACTTTGCTTTGTGTTTTTGTCTAAAAGGTCATTAAACTATGGAAGCTTATTTCTGCCACTGAATAAAAAATAAAAAAGGTAATTGCGCCTTTTTATTTCACAATTCTGACTTTTTTCTCTTGCAATTGCGAGTTTACATCTTGCAATTCTGACTTTTTTCTCACGCATTTCTTACTTTATAACTCGCAATTGCGAGAAAAAAAGTCAGAATTGTGAGATAAAAAGTCGCAATTACCTTTTTTTATTTTTTTATTCTGAGGTGGAAACAAGTTTCCATATTAAACTGTTCAATTTCAAACAATTCACTTTTTTCTGACTATTATTTCATTTATGTCCAGCTTTACGGGGTTAAACAGTTTTCCTTCTTTTGATTCATTATGAATTCGATTAAATGCATATGAAACAAACAAACACTGTGACAGATGAATTCACTTTTTTGATGAATTTGGGCATTTTTGTTATTTTTTTCCTTTCCAGTACCGGATAGCTCAGTAAAACGATTAATCGATTAACTGGGGTCCTACATATCATTTTGATGATGAAACTTTTTTAAATTAAAACATACTGTTGATGAAAATATGACGAGAAAATAACAATTCTTGTTATTATTTGTAATGAACCATCAATGTTTTTGAAAGACAAACGAATATGATTCTTTCAAATAACCCAATTAAAATGCTAAAAAGATCACCTTTAGTTTGGCATTAACCTACTATTGTTTCCTATCAGTGCTGTCAATCCTTAAAAAAACTGAATTAATAATTTTTTTCCTCCAACTGTGGAAGTCAATGGCGACAGTAAACTGTCATTTCTTAAAATATCTTCTTTTGTGTTCAACAGAAGAAAGAAACTCATACAGGTTTGGTACAACATGAGGGTGAGTAAATGATGACAGAATTTTCATTTTTAGGTAAACTATCCCTTTAACATTAAACTATATTGTACATTACATAACTGTAACAGGCTGTATACATGGCATGGCATGTATTCTCCACAAAAGTATGTAATAGTGCACTGAATCCATTCAGAGGGTCTAAATATACACTCTTCAGCATGGACTCAAAGGGAAGCATAAGGAACTCTGGCAAAACTGACAGAAGCTAAATAACATTTTTGCTTCTTTCTCCTTCTCACCGAATCATTTCAGTAAAAAAGAAAAAGTGTTTTAATTTGCACTGTTTGCCCTGAATGTGTCTTTTGCACAGTCTGCACTAGGTGTATATGCACTAGGAGTATATGCATATGTTTAGTTAGCTTACCTTTTTCATATACAGTAGGCTGTGAACTTATTGGTAACACCATGCATGGTCCTGTGAGGCACGACATTTCGGTCCTTTATATGTCTTTACAAATAGCGGAACAACAACTCACTTGACTTGAATATACACTCACCTAAAGGATTATTAGGAACACCTGTTCAATTTCTCATTAATGCAATTATCTAATCAACCAATCACATGGCAGTTGCTTCAATGCATTTAGGGGTGTGGTCCTGGTCAAGACAATCTCCTGAACTCCAAACTGAATGTCAGAATGGGAAAGAAAGGTGATTTAAGCAATTTTGAGCGTGGCATGGTTGTTGGTGCCAGACGGGCCGGTCTGAGTATTTCACAATCTGCTCAGTTACTGGGATTTTCACGCACAACCATTTCTAGGGTTTACAAAGAATGGTGTGAAAAGGGAAAAAACATCCAGTATGCAGCAGTCCTGTGGGCGAAAATGCCTCGTTGATGCTAGAGGTCAGAGGAGAATGGGCCGACTGATTCAAGCTGATAGAAGAGCAACTTTGACTGAAATAACCACTCGTTACAACCGAGGTATGCAGCAAAGCATTTGTGAAGCCACAACATGCACAACCTTGAGGCGGATGGGCTACAACAGCAGAAGACCCCACCGGGTACCACTCATCTCCACTACAAATAGGAAAAAGAGGCTACAATTTGCACGAGCTCACCAAAATTGGACAGTTGAAGACTGGAAAAATGTTGCCTGGTCTGATGAGTCTCGATTTCTGTTGAGACATTCAGATGGTAGAGTCAGAATTTGGCGTAAACAGAGTGAGAACATCACCTTGTTACCACTGTGCAGGCTGGTGGTGGTGGTGTAATGGTGTGGGGGATGTTTTCTTGGCACACTTTAGGCCCCTTAGTGCCAATTGGGCATCGTTTAAATGCCACGGCCTACCTGAGCATTGTTTCTGACCATGTCCATCCCTTTATGACCACCATGTACCCATCCTCTGATGGCTACTTCCAGCAGGATAATGCACCATGTCACAAAGCTCGAATCATTTCAAATTGGTTTCTTGAACATGACCATGAGTTCACTGTACTAAAATGGCCCCCACAGTCACCAGATCTCAACCCAATAGAGCATCTTTGGGATGTGGTGGAACGGGAGCTTCGTGCCCTGGATGTGCATCCACAAATCTCCATCAACTGCAAGATGCTATCCTATCAATATGGGCCAACATTTCTAAAGAATGCTTTCAGCACCTTGTTGAATCAATGCCACGTAGAATTAAGGCAGTTCTGAAGGCGAAAGGGGGTCAAACACAGTATTAGTATGGTGTTCCTAATAATCCTTTAGGTGAGTGTATATGTAGCCATATATAGAGCAACAGTCGGGTTCTGGAAGTAAAATTTCCATTCATTTTCTCCATAGGGAAATCGATTTTTAACGATAACTTGTAAGCCTATAAAGACAGCCTTACTGTGAGCTACGAGGATGTTATTCGATAGTATTTGCTTTTGTTTAATCTGTTGTTTAAGCATTATTTCAATAGTATTTAAAAGCCAAATTAGTGGTGAAAAACTACATTGCCCATGATGCTGTACAGAAATTTCCACCAATCAGAGTCGAAACAATAAAAAAAACTTAAAATAGATTATTATTATAAATATTATAAATATTTTTAAATGAAAAGTTTTATATTTCTCCATCGTTTATTTGCTGTTCACAATGCTTCATGCATGGGATTGTAGTTCTTTCCGTAGTCTTATACCGTTATAAATATTTTTAGTTTGTAATGTTATTAATCTAATCACAGATGGTTAGCTGGGTTCACAGCTTATAATGCTTTAACAAAGACTTTTTTTTAAAATCCCTATGGACGAAATAAATGGAAAACCAAGGAACCAAGGCAGGCACTTCTGCAATCAATTGCACTCTAAAAAATGCTGGGTTGTTTTAACCCAATGTTGGGTCAAATATGGACTAACCCAACGTTGGGTTAAAAATGCAATTTAAAAATGGACAAACCCAGCCGTTGGGTTACATTTTTAATGTAACCAATGCAATTTGTCCATTTTTTAATTGCATTTTTGTCCATTTTTGATTTTGTCCAAAATACAATGTCCATTTTTAAACTGCATTTTTTTGACCCAACATTGGGTTAAAACAACCCAGCATTTTTTAGAGTGTGCCATTCATGTATTTTACTGACAATAATGGAAATTCATTCTTCCTTGTTTTAGTATAAATCAATGTGAAAACATCCCTTGATTATGTTCAATAGACCTTTAAAACAGCATTTCTAATATACTTGGCATTAATGGCTGTTTATTTGAAATGAACTGGGAAAAAAACGAAACATTTTGAGGCATTTCAGAGCCAATACATAAATAGTTATTTATCAATGCTGAAATAAATGGCCTTTCCTGGATGTGATCACAAACTGATGAAAAATGATTATAATAATACAGTGATGAAAAAGCAAGAGTAAACAGTTTGAAATAATCAGCAAAACTTGTTGTGAATTAATAACTGGCCAATAATAAAATCTGACAGATAGAGTACATTAAAACTCTCAACAAATGCCACTATGAAAGTGAATTTTGATGGGAGGTTTCGGCTCCGTCAACCTTACATCAAGGGAAATATCACACTGGTTGGAATACAAATCTGACTAATGCAATGCATGAGAAAAGGCAGTAAGACTTATCATTGAAATATCAAAGAGTCAAACAACCAACCTGACCACAGAAATGATTTCGACACGCACAGGGAATTCAATTATGTGGATTTGCTACTGCAGAACAATCTCCAGTGGACAATATTACAGGATTTATTCATAATGCACAGAAAGATGAAGTATGTGCTTGACTGTTTTTTTATTAAGAGCAGGTGTATGTATTTTTAGACCTCCAAAGGCACTCAGGTGAAAGAGGGGCGCTGTGTCCTTGAGAACGGCAACAACCTGCCATTTATATCCACTTACATCTCATTATAAACTCTTAACAAGGAAGGTTCTTTATTGCCATTTTTGGAGGAACCGCTAACATCCATGGAACCTTTTCATTGCAGAAAAAGGTCTTTATAGTGGAAAAGGGTTCTTTAGATTTTCAAAATGTTCTTCACACTCTGGTTCTTAGTCCCACAGTGGTAAAAATCAAGCTTTTAATGTTGTTTATATGTCTATGCGGTGTTTTTAATGCGCTTTAAGACAAACCATGTGTAAATTCATAAGTCGACACCATTGTTGAGTAATATCTCCTTAAAGGGATCATATAATGGTACATGCACTTTTACAAGTTGATTGTACTGAAATGTGTGTTGGCAGTGCCTGTACACAACCATCATAAAATGATAAAAATCCATCCAGTGTTTTTTTTTAATCTCCTTATGTTTTCCCCGTCTCAAATCAAGCCGTTCAACCTTGTGACGTCACACGGTCGGACGCCCCTCCCACGATTGTTGATTGACAGCAGCGTTTCAACACAGACCCGCCCTCGCTCGTGAGCGAGCTGTCATAGTCCGCATTGTTGATATGCTGGAGCAGAATGGCGTCTAATTTGGCGTCTGTTCTGTTCTTGGGTGCAATAAGGAACACAGCAGTCATTTTGATGTTCCTAAATCCGAACCGCTGAAGACGCAGTGGCTGAGTTTTGTTTTCGAAGGGAATATTCCCCACGATCAACAGCAATGCTTTCATGTTTGCGCGAATCATTTCACCAGACTGCTTTATAAACGAGAACATTGAAAAAGGTATTAGCTCCTGTCTGAGTATGTGTTGTTTATGTGCCTAATGACTGTCATAGTCTCACAGACTGGTTATTTTTTTAAACAGATCAGTAAAATGTTAGCGCTTCAGCCTTGACAGTTGTACCTAACACTGCATAGATAACGTTACGCATCACTGACAAGCCTACATTTACCGAAAAAAAGTTTTTCATGACCATTAGCTGTAACATCAATCTGTCAATGAACTAACGTATACATCAGTAAACACATAGCGTTCGTATCTCACTACTGCCAGTATACAAAGATAGATCAAAGTGACATTACGTTAACCAACCATTCAGAAAAGTCCTGTTTTCCGACTCCGGTTCAAATTGATACGGTTGCACAGTTACCTCAGAGACTCCCGCTGCCATTCTTCAAAATATACCCTCAACTGTTGTCAAGGCAACACTCCACGTGTGTTCTTGTGTCAATACGCCCCACAGAACAGAGGGGCGGGGTGAGCAAAGCTCATTATCATTTAAAGACACATGCACTTAAATGGCGTGCTGAAAACAGAGCTGTTTTTGACCAGGAGTGTTGACTAGAACAGACAATGAGTGTTTTCTTACAATACTAATGAGAATTTTTAATTAAAGTATATTACAAACTTTTAATTTAGACCCTAAAGAATCATATTAGCTTGTACAAAAATGGCATTATATGACCCCTTTAAAACCGCAGTGAACCAAAGACAGTCTCAAAAACACGGTTTGAAATCGCTGATGTTTCTGACGTCACAAACTACCTTGTAACCAATCAGATCAACGTGTGATCGTCAACCAGTGGATCTCTGAGCTGCTGTGAGTGAGTGGAGGCGGGGCTCATTTGCATATTCATAGAACCGCGCATACTAAATGAGGCAAGGGTGTCGAGTTACATTCAAGCTATTTTAAGGCATGAAGACATTTTTGTCAAGGAATAAAAAACTTTTAAATATGTCATTTTGGTGATCAAAGATGAGTTTTAAGTGATAAAATTATTGACTACAGGGGGACTTTAAGACCTGGTCACTGAAAGTTCTTTGGGAAACCAAAAATGGCTCTTCTATGGCACTGATGTGAAAAATCTCTTTTGGAACCTTTAGTTTTTGGTGTGTATCAGTAGATATTTCTGATTTTCATGGGAAGGCATTTAAAGTGGTTAACGTCACTTAAACATTCAAAACCATTACGTGTGTCAAAAATGTCAACATACATTTGTGACCCTGGACCACAAAACCAGTCACATGGGTCATTTTTAAAAAATTTAGATTTTATTTTTTAAAACATTGAGAAAATCGCCTTTAAAGTTGTCCATTTATGTTCGCGATTGTGCTGCGTTCACTCACAAAAAATATATTTTTTATATATTTGCGGTAGGAAATGTACAAAATATCTTCATGGAACATGATCTTTACTTAATATCCTAATGATTTTGGCATAAAAGAAAAATCGATCATTTTGACCCATACAATGTATTGTTGGCTATTGCCACAAATATATACCGTGCGACATGTGACTGGTTTTGTGATCCAGGGTCACATTTTACAAAAAGATGAATCGCACACATTGAGCTAGTCCATCACAAGCACACACACATGAACATATTTACCCTTAATTATCTTCTGGGACAACAACGGCAGCTGGCTAATTGGTTAAGAAGCGGCGACGGTAGAGGTTAAGCACTGCAGGGATTTGCTCAGTACTTACTGAAGACATCCTCACAGAAACACACAAAAGCATAAAACTGAATATCTGGGAGAAAAAAAAGAGCACACAATTCTATTCCGTAGGTCTATTCAGACAGAGCCAGTTTACCCAGAGGAGGTCAGGTACATTTCTGTTTCACAGATGTACTTCTTTTTAATTTAAATCCTGCCTCAATCAAACACATCTGTGTTTTTCTCACACAAGCTCTGCAAAAATTATGGAGGAAATTACCTTTTGTTTTGTCAAATAACTCAGGGGTCCTCTGAGAAATCTAATCCAGTCCGAATGGAAATGTCTGTAATTTTTTTATCATCATAATGATTCTCCTCATCTATTCTGACCTTCGACGAACACCGTAACTAAAGTCATTACACTGCCGGGTGCACCTTCATTATGGATTCTGCCTATGTTCTGGGTACAATAATGGTGCGTTCAAGAAGTCATGTCGGAAAGATCGTACTTAGCCTACAAGTTGAACGCACATGAACGTCACCACAAAGTCATAACTACGAGTGGGAAACTCAGGATTTTCTTTAATCCCAGGGTTTCATAGTTAGTCTATACCTAAATAAAATCTATGCATTAAAGTCCCCCTGTAGTCAATAATTGTATCCCTTAAAACTCATCTTTGATCACCAAAATGACATATTTAAACGTTTTTTCCTTTTTAAAAAAACCTCATGCCTTGAAATAGCTTGAATGTAACTCGGCACCCTTGCCTCATTTAGTATACCCGGTTCTATGAATATGCAAATGAGCCCCGCCTCCACTCACTCACTCAGCTCAGAGATCCACTCGTTGACGATCGCATGTTGATCTGATTGGTTACAAGTTAGTTTGTGACATCAGAAACACCAGCGATTTCAAACCGTGTTTTTGGTTCACTGCAGTTTTAAGGAGAAAATATGGTGTCGACTTATGAATTTGCACATGGTTTGTCTAAAAGCATATTAAAAACACCACATAGACACATAAACAACATTAAAAGCTGGATTTTCACCACAGGGGGACTTTAAACATTATATGCCAAAAACAATCAGTAAAACTGGCAGAAAATTAGCAGATGCACTGTTAACAAGTAAAATTAGGACTTTGAAACTCACTCTCAATGAAGCGGATCAATTGCCTGCAGGACTGGTCGTTACTAACTGGAGTCAACTTAAGTAAGCAACACTTAAATAAAGACCAGTGAGTGATGCTAAAAGCGTGCTCAGAAACAGATGCAAGTGAAACGTATACTGTATATTCTCTCTCTCTTTCTTACAAATTGAACATTACCACTCTCATGTGAACAATCTCGTGCCTGCTGTGAAATCAGGTTTCTCATATCCCAAGGCCATGTATACTTTCCAGGCCTACAATGCTATCCTTCTGGCTTTCTGATTGGCTGTTGACAGAGTTCAGTTTTCCTCATCATCCAAAGAAAATGACTCTCAGAGAGGAAGCCCAGCTCTACTTCCAGCACATTAGGACCGTTTTCTGGCCGTATAACAGCAAATGAGCCAGAATCTGCGGGGAGTGAGAGCGAGCAGAACCAGGCAGAAAGACCATAATAAAGAGCCGAGCAGAAGGCAAGAAAGACGTGTGTGTGAGTGAGGCGGCGTGGTCACTAGGGGTGCGAATCACAATTTGATTTCTATTCAGAGAGTAACAATACGATACCAAAACCCGTCAGCCTATTAGTTCTTGGTTATAAAACACATGTGAAGGCTGTCTGAATGGCCTGGAGACGCACCCTACACACACTGCTTCTTCAGTGTTGCAGAAAAACCTGTTGCACAATCATCTGATTTAGCATGTACAAAGCCTTTTAGTATATTGTTAAAACGTCCACCTTCAGGTCACAGTACACGTGTCTTTTCTGTGAAATCATTACAGGTTTTTATAAAGTAAATAGCAATAACTTCTATATTGTTAGCAATAAAAACAAACATTAACTGGACTGATGTTTATTTGTTTATCTCCACATAATTTTTTTTTTTTTTTTTGAAAAATCAAATATGATACATCAGGCTTCTGAGGAATGCTTGTTTGTACATCTCTCAATCATCACTGCCCTCTTAAATCTACAGAGTTTGATCATAAAACTAGTCATTTTTAAATATCATCTTAAGACATAATTTACAGATATAGTGATAACTGAAATTTATATGCATTTTATGCAAGCAGTACTGTTATAAAAATCTCATTGATTTACATTACAAGTCTGATGTATTAAATATGATACAAAACATAAAACAATAAAAAAAAACAAGAAATCTGACTATTATTTCATCTGTGAGTCTTTTAAACATATCTGAAGGCTGTTTGAATAGTGCAACATTAGTGAAACATTACTGAAGATCTATAAATGTTATGTTTTGTACTGCTGATGTATTTAAGTTAACAGAGTTCTTAATAATTCATGTAAAATTCCAATACATTTTCTTCGTGGATCAATCCAGCATCGTCTGAGGGGGAATTGTGATGCATTAAACTAGTTTTACTGGTCAGGCATGACAGAATGAAACTGGTCCTTAAGCATCACTTTAAAATGACATCTTCTTCCATACTGTGACGTACGAACCGAGTGCAACGGATTATCGAAAAATAAAAAATAAACGAAATATACATGGATAATATTCATTATAAATATTCATTACTTTAGGATAGGCTACATAACATGCATTTAGAAAATAGATTTCATGTAGTCATTAATATAATCAAAAATAAGTTACATCTGCATCAACCATTACCAAAAAATTAAGAGATGGGTTGTCTCAAAACCTTACTTGAAGTGTTTTCTGCTGGAAGATGACTGTCTTGTTGAACACTTGCAGCTGTATTTAGTATGTTGCACTATTTTCACACTAACACACAACCACATGTGACTAAAATTACTCAACAGGCATTTGATTATCTATTCAACCACTTGGAGCAAGTGAAGAAATTATGTTTTGAGCCCATGTTGATTAGTAAGATTCAATTGCGCAAACATCACGCTGATCACTGTGAAATATCCACACGCTATCGTTTCAGGGAAACTAAGTTTAAATATTTTAAAAAAGTATCAGAATAAAGTAGGGCCTAAGTGTATGATATTACAAAATATCACCAAATATATATATACCAACAGTTAACGAGTGTCGGTCCTCCCTATATGCAAAGAACCCCTTGTTCTCAATGATTTAGGGCTTTGTTTTAGTTTTGTTTTTGATATTGGCTTCCAACAATTATAAAAACATGATGCCGCTTTCCATTTCTATCCTTTAAAGTGGTGCGCTGTCACCGTACGTAACATCCAAATCAGTCGAATCATGTAACATTACATGTAAAAGTGTATTGAAGAGCGAAAGAGAAGATGTTCAACAGACGGCTTTCGGCCCACTCGATCCGAGATGAAGAGAAACATGGACAAGTACAGACTACTTTGGGCTTCGGGCGTGTGCTTAAACGGTCAAGTAGGCCTACACGCAAAAATGTGTAAAAAAAAATGTAACCGCATTCAGTTGTGTCTTCAGTGAACATAAACAGCTGGGAAAGTAATCGAATGCTTGTCACTGTATTAGGTCTGTGCATTTGGTCTTAAAGTGACAGCAGCCTAATAATCCAACTGCTGTCTGTCGTTTAATGTTAATGAAACAACAAAAGAAAACGAGAGAATCATTCACTGCACCTCACTGAATAATTTTAATAAGAATCAATGTATATGTCATTCATACAGTGAAGATTATGCAATGCTCTATTATTATTTTTATTTTTTTACATTTGATTACTTTATTAAATGTCTGTATAGAAGGCTAGGCTAAATTGTTCATTTCATGCATATCTTTTTTTTTTTATGTTGTATTTGTCCTATTGTTTTATTTTTTCATTGCATTACTGAACTTTTCAACTCACTGTTGTTGATTGACAGTGGGGGTCATTTATGAACGCAAAGTTTTGCTTAGGGCCCCAGAAGTCTAACCGCCAATATCGTTGGTATTCGCGATATTATCATAAAACATTTGTGGAAAAACCGTGTGAAATGGATCCATGTTGATGTATTGTTGCAGGCTAAAACTAACAACGACTGTAGAAACTGTGGTATTTGCATTAATTGTTTAGCACGGTCATTTTTTGTAAAAGCTGACAAGCAAAGGAAGGATTCGTATCAAATATCAGTCGTCACTGAGGAAATCGGTGCATTAAAGGTTTTATCCTGGATTACCATTACCTCCTGGCAACACACGGTGATTAATGACACACACACACACATACTCCAGGCGAAGACGTAGCCTACCTTGCTTATCTTTTACTTTCCTTCCCACCTTCCTCCGCTCGCGTCCGCACTCCTCACCGGCGTATCCTGAGTGATGTGTTTCCTTCGCGTGCTCTTTCTCATGACAGCTTTCCACCAGCCACAAAATACGTTCTCCTTTCCCTTCCGCGGATACTTGTGCTGAACATTGGCTGGTTTCTCCGTTCTTCAGAGCAATAACGCCAGTGAGTGTGTGTGCAATGGCAACGGAGCGCAGAGGACTAGTCGAGGATCAGAAGAAAGCGATGCACCACTGCAGTGTGTGTGAATGAATGCGATGCCAGCCTGAATGAGACACGCCACGCTGCACAGACAGACAGCAGCACAACCTCTGCCTTGACCAACTGTAATGTCATGTATTATTCATAACCATGGGAGGGACTATCGTCACAACTGCTCGTTATCATGCAAGAGGTGCTGCAAGGTCGACGTTAATCAAAAGATCGTTTCTGACCCTGAGAGGAGCTGCAGCCGAACGAGAGTCCAGTTTCAAGCCATCAAGTAGCCTATATTCACAACTAAAATATAACAAAACAATGCGAATAAACGAAATAGTATGTTTTTGTGTTTCGGACATACCAAGGCTTCAAAATATAGTAAAAACAGTAATGTTGTGACGTATTATTCATATTTAAAATAACTGTAAAATGCAATTTATTCCTGTGATGTAAAGCTGAATTTTCAGCATCATTACTCCATTCCTCAGTGTCACGTGATCCTTCAGAAATCATTGTATTATTCTGATTTGCTCAAAAAACATTTCTTATTATTATTAATGGTGAATACATTTGTGCTGCTTCATATTTTTTTGGAAACTGTAATACAATTTTCTTTAGGATTCATTGATGAATAAAAAGTTCAAAAGAACATTTTGAACAGTTTAAAATGTTTTTTTTTTTTATTATTATCATTTTAAATGTCTGTCACTTTTGATCAATTTAACGCATCCTTGCTGAATTAAAGTATTTAAAAGTATCTGGTTGTGACTCAAAATTGCTTCACTGTATGCCAATGCCAACATTTGTTATTGTAACCTTTCTCTTTTTTTTTTTTTTTTTTACTTCACTAAAAATGTTCAAGATTACCTATTCCAGAAATTGAGACTTCATTATAGCAAAGGTGTTTTCGAAACATATTTTGTACGAATTGCATTTTTATTGTAGTCGCATCACTGGCCCTCATACATTTTTCTTCAATCTTTAGAAGAAAGTCTGCTGAGTTTGCCTTCACTGTTTTCTCTCTCTGGTCCTGATGCTTCACATTCTTTCAGAGTTCAGGAGGATAGAACTTTAAACGACATCAGCTGTCACAGAAATCCATTGTTGAATGAATATTATGAAACGCATTAATCATTCAGTCCATCTGTTCTTTCCGTCCCCCTTGTGGCCCAAATCATTACAACTCTCTCATTAAATACGTTTAATTTTCGCTCGTGTTGTCCAGGGATTCCAAATTAAATCCTCACATTGGTGGGAGCAAATAAGGTAATGAGCTAACTGTCAAAGAATAAAGCTATCAGAAAGGCTACAGAACACATGCTAGACAGATTTTCTGGCATAATTATCATTTAATCATGTAAGTGTTTTCAGCCAGAAACACTTTTAATAATAACATTTGATTGTGATCTGCTAGAGCTTTTCTCACAACTGACCAGTGTTGAGGATTGGTCACTTTTAAAAGTAATGCGTTACAATATTGCATCACTCCCTAAAAAATACTTAGTTGCTTTTTATGGAAAGTAGTGCAGTTGTTAATGTTATGGTAATTTGGTGTCACTTTTTTCGGGCTGGGCTTCCTTGTTTTTATTTAATAACAAAAAAATTGTCAAATGTAAAGGCCCTTTCACACCAAAAGTGAAATGAATAAGCCTCAGACTGAAAGAAATGCATATTTACGCGCGTACAATAGAGGGCGAAGCTAAAACTAACCTTCAGCTGTGCTGACATTCTAGATCGCAGGAGAAGAAAGTTCAGCAATAAAAACAAAAAACTTCAAAAAAATCATTATTGCTTATTACTATGGTTGAATTGATCAGCAAAAACATTGGTTAATAAAGTGAGATTAAATACATAAAGTATTATTTGTGTTTTTTAACATATTTAATTATTGCAGGTTTGTGTAATATTCTGAGTTTGCATTTCACTGTTTTATTCGTTTTTAGGAATACTGAAAATGTTTTTGTTCTAGTGAGAAGGTAAATTTCACATTTTGTCTAGACCTACAACAACTCCTGTTCTCTCTCAACACGTGGACGGAGAGCTGTCGAGAGCTGATATTTTGTATATTTAAAAGTAAAGTTATACTTTTATAATTACTTGAAAAAAGTAATCTGATTACATATCTTGCATTACTTGTAATGCATTACCCCCCTGCAACTGACTTAATATAATGTAAAAAAGGACGAATATAAGATATTTATGGCTGTGACTATAAAGTGAAGTTTTGCATATTTTGGCATAGAGTCAATGGTTAAAACTCCTGGCTTAATAAGAACTGCAAATCGTTCTAAGATCAGAATAAAATGCTTTATTACTTCTATCAGGTTTTCAGGAGGTGAAATGAACAGCGCAGCCTTCATATTCAGATGCTAATGTCCTCTGGCCTTAAAAAGAAGCACTTTTCCAAAACATATACAGTATTTTCATCCCCAGAGGGAAGACCAAAGAAGCTACTCTGCACACAACCAATTGTCAAGTCAAGTGTTTATTAAAATGACTCTTCTTGGAAGCATAACGTCACTGAAACAAAGTAGAAACACAAAATCATAACATTTGCACACATTTTAGCCTTTAGTATTTAACTCCATTTAGCAGTGCATACAAAAGAGTGTTGGGAAGTTGGCTGGTCTGAGGGGCCGTTTACACAACACCGTTTTCAATGTGTTTAGGCCGTTCGTTTACACAACAACTGCGTTTTGGGGGCCTGAAAACACAAACTTTTGAAAATGGGTTTCAAAGAGCAAGTTTTAGAAAAGGATACCGTTGTCTTCTCAATGTAAACTATAAAAACGCAAATTTGTGAACTTGCTGATGTCATGCACCACTGGAAAAAAACAAACAAAAAACAAGTAAAATATACTAAAAGTAAAGTTAAGTAAAATGAACAAAGAAAAATAAGTCAATTTAACTTGGCCAATTAAAGTTTGTTGAGTAATTTAACATGGTAATTTAAGACATGCTTTTGAAATGTATGTTTTACTTCTACAGTATAGATTTTGTGTAACATATATCTACATAATAGAAGTAATGTGGTACCCGAACGCATGCAGAGACCTCAATACTTGGTACAATACACAATAACAATAACATTCGTTGGAACATTTTTGAGTATGAGAATGAAATAATTTTGAGTAGAAAATGATCTCCAGATGTCACAAAACAGCCAGTTATTAAAGGGATAGTTCACCCAAAAATGAAAATTCTGTCATCATTTACTCACCCTCAAGTTGTTCCAAACCTGCATGAGTTTCTTTGTTCTGCTGAACACAAAGGAAGATATTTGGAAGAATGTTTGTAACCAAACAGATCTCGGTCCCCATTGACTACCATAGTATATATTTTTTCCTACTATGGAAGTCATAGTCAACTATCCCTTTAAACCTAACAACAACCATTTGTCGTGTGAAAGTATTATATAATTAATAAATTTATTATTATTATTATGCATGCATATTTTTTTAAAATCTTAATTGAGAGCCTATATGTAATATTTGATGAGCTTATTTGTTAATTAGTGAAAATATTTTTAAAGTGGTTAAACGATTCGCTTTATATGTAAGCTTGTTTCCGCCACTCAATAAAAAAAGTAATTGTGACTTTTTATCTCACAATTCAGATTTTTTTTTCTCTCAGAATTGTGAGATATAAACTCACAATTGCGAGAGAAAAAGTCATAATTGCAAGAAAAAAGTCATAATTGTGAGATATAAACTCTTAATTGTGAAAAAATGTCAGCAAAAATTGTGAGTTTATATCACGCAATTCTGAGAAAGAGTCACAATTGTGAGATAAAAAGTTGCAGTTACTTTTTTTGTTATTCAGTGGCGGAAACAAGCTTCCATTCTTATACATGTATATCCAATTATAATTATTATTATTATTATTTAAAGGTCCATGGCAGAGTTGTTTTCATTAACTAAAACTAAAATCATTTTTTTTTTTACTTATTTTAAGTTAACTTATTTTATTTCAACTAGTTTCAACATTACTTTCTAAATAAAAACTATACACATTTTTTAAAATGCTAAATGAAAAGTTAACAAAAATCAAACAAAATAACTAAAATATGAACTACATTTAAAGTAAAAAAAAACTTTGAAGTAAAATTTTGAATTCAAAAACTATATCAATGACCCTAAAATAACACGGGTCATTTCACACCTCATGTTTCAGCTATGGGATATTCAGCTCTTTTGGATTATACAGAGCGCGTATAAATGATAGTGATCTTTGCCGAGGAGGAAGACACATGCCTTCTTAATATACCCAAACACTGCCTCTCAAACCCTTTCATAAAACATCACACATCTTTAATCTTCTAAAGAGCATCTCCGAGAAAAACAGTCATCTCAGAGTTTATCAAACAGACACACAAGACTCCAGCATCACTGTCGTTCCGCCACGTCACACACGTCTCTTTACATAATGCTGTGCTTTGCAGAACTGTCATTATTTTGACTTATTCCCTCTCCCAAGGACGTGGAAATGACTTTGACAGCGGCTCATAGATGTGAATGGAGGAATCATGTAAATCACCGTATCACGGCACAGCTGACTGTCAGCGCAAGCCCACACAACTCCACTTTTATTTACGTCTCTATAAAAAACCTCAGCTGGAATATAAGCGTTATCAAGAGAAGTTCTCCCCGACGATCAAACCATTTCGGAGTTATTTTGGGGGTGGGCGAGGGGAGACATCACAGAGAGAGTTACAGGGGGCCTGAATTCCCATAAATCCCACCACACACGCATGGCAACAGTAGCCGCATAGCAACTGGTTGCTAAAGAGACGCGAAAGGCAAGCCGCCGAAGGGCTGACTTGCTTACTTGGCAAGTGAGCCGTGCAAAAACGGAATTCCCGAGTGACTGGTAAAAGGCTCCGGTTGCTATGGTGACCTCACAGAGGGATGGAGCTCTGGCATGTGCTTCCTCCCCATGATACACCATTGCAATACACACATTTGCAGTTTGCACTGACCAGGCCAATGAGACGCTTGAAACACTGTAACTAATTGATTAATTGATTGGCCAATAATCTGGTAGAGGATATGAGAGATGATTCCATGCACACATATATAGCTTTTCTTTCCTTTAAGGAAAAGTCGGTGATCCTACTGTAAATCTTTCAATTTTCTACCATTTTGGTAGAATTTGTTTTTAATTAAATTATTAAATAAATACATAAAAGTACTACTTAATTCTTATTTTATTCTTAAATACTTAGTAGAAAATAAATAAACATATTTGCTATTTTAATCAATTTAAGAATTGTTTATATTCTGGATTAATAGAAAAAGAAAAAAAAACTTTTATTATTTTTGTATATACAAGTAAGAATTGTTTATAATTAATTGTAATTAATTAATAGAAAATAAATATAAGATCTTCTTAATTTCTGTTTATTTTCTATAAGAATTGTTTATATTCTGGATTAATAGAAAAAGAAAAAAAAACTTTTATTATTTTTGTATATACAAGTAAGAATTGTTTATAATTAATTTTAATTAATTAATAGAAAATAAATATAAGATCTTCTTAATTTCTGTTTATTTTCTATAAGAATTGTTTATATTCTGGATTAAATACAAAAAAAAATAAGCACTTCTTAATTCAAAAACACTTATTTTTTTAAAATAATTGTTTATATTTTATATTCTGGATTCACTCATAGAAAAATAAAAGTAAATCTTTATTCTTACTTAAATAATAAATACGAATTGTTTATATTCATTAATAAATAAAAAATAAGAGCACTTATTAATTTCTATTTTAATAAATGAATAAGAATTGTTTATATTCTGGATAAATTAATAGAAAATATATACACATTTTTCAAGATAAACCATGGTGTCGTAAATAGTGTTTCACTGTAACATTTCATGTGAAGTGTGTACGTCTCAAAAAGACTCTCCTGTGGCCAGTTAGTCTTAAAGGTTAGTCATCTTATTTACTTTTCTTTTGCTTCAAGACTAGTCATAACTTTTTTAAGTCGGTTACATAAAAAGTAGATTGGTCTAATTTGAATCCAAAAAGTATAAGACTGATTAGCCCTAACTAATTGCCAGTTGGTCAGACTAATTCTTATACAGTCTTAACTTACCGTTATGTTTATACAACCGGCCCCTGCTCTGCTCTTAATGTTTGAGACTTTCCTTGTTCATTGTCCACAATAAAGCTTCTTCTTGGATAACTGAAGGCTTCGATCTGAGATGTATGCACGTGTAGACCTTATGGTTTAACAAAGCATTCATGATAACAAGATAAATAGCGGCCGGCATCCATGGAGAAATGCATACATGAAACAAGATAAACAGCTTTTAATGTCACCTTAGGCCCTATTGCCCAAAAGTGATGTGATATCATGGAGTCTTTAAAGCACAGCCTGGTCTCTAATTGATCTGGCTTATGTCGAGTATTAAAAATGTATCAAGCATATGGACTCGTGTTCTTGTTCTAATCAATATTCTCTTTGGTTACAACTGTAGTCTGTCGGAGGACCCGAACATGAAGAAAGGGGATATTTGTGGCATCTTCCCCAGCAAAGCCCTCTGTTCCCCCGCCAGACTGAAACACATCCACCAGGACTGGATCCAGACCAAAACACAGACAGCTCTGTGGAAAAGCGTTTAGAAGAACTTTTTCCTTAGACATTTATCTCATTTCTAAACACCCTGGCCTGAATTATTATGTTAAATCCTCCAATAATAAAACTGCTTTAGAGCAGTCCAAAGCCTATACCCACGAGAGTTGCAGTCATATATAAAATATGTAAATGCAGGTCCATTATTTAGAAAATGTACAAAGTTGGGAACAAAAGTTTTAGTTCACATAATTAAAGTTGTGGGCAGATTTCATCAAGAGAGTTGCTATCTTTTCTCATTAGCTTGAAACGTTACACAAGAGTAAAGTGGTGTCTCTCCAGCACCAAAGAAAGCTAAATGATAGGAGTGTTTTTTAGAGACATGATGACTCTAATACCTGCTCAAGCATGGTAATTGCCACTGTTGTCTCTCTAGGTCATATTTTAAGATGAAGTGTGGAGACACCAAACAGAAATGCAAATGATGACTGTTTTCAGACAAGTTTCAAGCACTCTATGCCATTGCTCACCACAGTCAACAGTAAGTGCGTTTACATGACCTTTAAAAGATGAATTTCAGACTAAAGAAATGATTTATCTTACTTCTGCATGCATACGTGTGCACTATCCTATGCCGTTTTGTAGTTTAGACTCTAAACTTTAGAGGGAGTAGTGCGTTCACACTGAAAATTCAAGATAGAAAAAGTACACTTTAGTAAATAGCCAGATGAGACGAAAGAACAAACTCTGCATCCGAAATCAAATACTTCCCTAGTATGCAAAAAGCAGTACGCCAAAAGAGTAGTCCAAACAAACAGGTGGAAAGTCCTCAGATGACCTTCTACTTCCCCCAAGATTCTGAAATGGCCATTCGATGGACACTTCACTGTCCCATGAGGTCAACATCCGATCAAAAAACGATAGATAGAAGCAAGTCCCAGCCCTACATTCTTTTTCAATAAACTGTTTCACTCGGATGTACGTCACAATACTTTTTATCAATACTTTCCAGTACTGAATGCATTATAGTTATAATCAACATTTCTTTCACTTCATCCGCCATCTATATTTTTATTTCCACTGAGATTGTATGAGAAATCTCCTTTAGAGAGATATCCAATGCTGCCTGGGAATTTGGCCAAATCTAGGTTTCTTTTGGGCCTTTACATCAGGGTAGGGTTGCACCAGCCGTTCTTAAGTTCTTTCTTAAATTGGAACATAAAGTCCACACTAGAGGCTTAGTAACTACTAGCTAGTTTGTAACTAACTCTGTACTTTATTCCGTTGCACCATTTGTACGTAAGGCAGAACGTTGCTAGTAGGTCGTAAGCTCTCCGTAAAGTAATGCGTAGTCGCATAATATGACGTTTCGCCTCGATGATCCAATAGCAGCCTTCAAATACGTGAGCAGAAGTTGTGTTGAAATGCCGTGAATTTCAGTTTATCCTTCACTCTAACTTCTTTTGCCTCACGTTACTAACGGTAAAAATACGTTTCCATTAAATACGATAGTCTACTTGATCATTAATAATAACATAAGTGTTATTATATGTAAATAACATTCAGAAACTGTATTTGAAATGAAATGAATAAGGATCAATAAATAAATATTGATACAAAAAACATAAGAAATTACGTTTATTGATTATGACTGATATTTGACATGCATAACATGGACAGATGCTCACAGCAGTGGGCTGTTCAGGACGGGTTTGTGTTAAAGAGCCGCTAACAAAGTAATCTTTTCACATAATGTTCTCTCTCTTAAAATGTCAGCATAATCATATATGTCTAAAGAATTGAAGTCTGTCAGGTAAAAGAAGAGCTTATTGATGCAGTTCAGTCTGTCTGATATTTTATTCCAACCGCTACTCCTGATCGGAGGCTGCCGTAAATATTTAGTTTATACTTACTGTAAGAGTTACGCTTCAACTAACTTTAATGGCGCAACACAAAAATATTTAGAAGTGCGCAAGTCATAACTTAATGTCCATTTACGTGAAAACTAGGCTAAGTTGTAACTTACGCACAGTTGGTGCAACTGGCCCCAGGAGTGTGCCTATGCTGCCTCGATGGAGTACCTCAGCTAAAATATAACATGACCTTAAACCATAGTTAGTTTTAAGTCTTGTGAATGAGTAAAGAAATTAAGTGAGACTTAAGTAGGAAGAAGTATGTCTCTGCCAATCTCACAATCCACATAATTTATATATTTTTTGTTCATGGCTTATTTTACTAGATAGCAAAACATAGCTATAATAAAATAAAAATGTAATTTAGTTATAATAAAATAAAATGTTGAAAATATTATTAAATTATGATTGCTATCCATTTAAGTGTCACACTGTTAGCATCATCTGATATACAAGCCTCCTCACACATTCATTTCTTTCAGAAATCGTTGCATAATAAAATGTGAATAACAAGTTATTTTATTGCAATGTTCTCTCTTTACATTGTTCATTCACAACAGTTCATTCTCTTTTTTGAGAGAGAGAGAAATCAAAATAGAAAGTAATATTGTTCATGTTGTGTACAGTTACCATCACTAGTCTTCTTTTATCTGTACTCTTGCTCGAATCTGTTCCTCACACTTCATATTTCCGACTTCAAGTGTCACATGGATTTGGTCTTGGTGATGTGTGTCAGGGTGACATACGCGAAGTCCATGATACTCTTGCCTGAAATCCCTGTTATCCCTGTCAGCTCCTCCACTACCTGCAGTGCACATGAACCAAACACACTAGAATCCTTTAAGATTGTCAAGTTTGAAGCAAGTAACATATTTAAAAACACTTCACAGCTGACTGACTGAATCATGATGTAGATTCAGAAGCTGGTCTGTACCTTTTCCCATGTTGAGATGTGATGAATGAAGGCGGCCACAGCAATGACTCCAACTCCCAGAAGCATGAAATCCTCCGTCACCGACACAAACTTGGCTCTGTTACAAACACAAAATATCCTTCATATTTCCCCAGGCCATGGCAGGTTCCACCGCAAAGCGGTGCGACGTTTACCTCAGAATGAGTAATGGCCTTATTGAAGGAGAAGTGTGTAATTCATGCACCACCAAACAGCAAATATATTAACTAGATTTACATTTCCCGAATGAAATGCGAGAGCAAAACACACCGGCATGAGTTGTGGGCAGTTGGCAGGGCAATGGTGTTCTTAGAGGTTTTTAGCATGTTGTTATACGGTTGCTTGGGCATTACTAGGCATATGCATTATGTTGGCTGAACCAAAAGTTGGACAACTGAGAAATATATTGAAAGCACCAGTGTCAATAACCTGTTAAACAAAGCCAGCTGAACAAACTCTGAGTTCGAGAATAGGAGACAAAACCCTACAAATCCAACCTGGTTTAGATCACGTTCAGCTGGTTCAAAGCGCTCAATAAATTCTCGCTCTTTAAAGGGTTAGTTCACCTGAAAATTAAGATTCTGTCAGTAATCCCATACACAAAAGAAATATATTTTCTGGATATGTTTTGGAATATATGCACATATTTGAAATTGGCCCAATAAATATATTTCATACTTATATTTCATATATTTTTGTTATATTTCAGAATATATTTCAATGTATTTTTTTCTGTACGGGTCCCCAAAAGTGTCAAAAATATATGTGGCATATATTCCAAATACATTGAAATATATTCTGAAATATAACAAAAATATATGAAATATAAGTATGAAATATATTTATTGGGCCAATTTCAAATATTTGCATATATTCCAAAACATATCCAGAAAATATATTTCAAATACAATTCTTTTGTGTATGGGATTACTCTCCCTCATGTTGTTCCAACCCTGTAAGACTTTCGTTCATCTTCGGAACACAAATTAAGATATTTTTTATTAAATCTGAGAGCTGTCTCACTCCTTCATAGGCTTCTCTGCAATTGAAATTTGGCCCAGAAAAGTTAGTAAAGACATCGTTAAAATAGTCCAAGTGACTACAGTGGCTCAACCTTACGTTTATCAAGCGACGAGAATACTTTTTTGTACGTCAGAACGGAGGCTCACTATTGGCCAGCATCACACACATGACCAGCGTCGGCCAATCGTGAGCCTCCGTTCTGACGTACAACTCCGAAGCGCTGCGCTGTTACACTCCGTGAACTCACTCAGAGGCCCACACAGAAGAAAATCAATAGTTGAAAAATCTTTATTTTGGGGTTTTTTTGCGCACAAAAAGTATTCTCGTCGCTTGATAAACTTAAGGTTGAGCCACTGTAGTCACTTTTAACTATTTTAACAATGTCTTTACTAACTTTCCGGGCCGGCAAGTTTCAATTAGGCCTATGAAGGAGTGAGACAGCTCTCAGATTTCATCAGAAATATCTTCATTTGTGTTCTGAAGATGAACGAAAGTCTTACGGGGTTGGAACAACATGAGGGAGAGTAATTACTGACAGAATCTTCATTTTTGGGTGAACTATCCCTTTAAAATCCGAAGCTGTGTCTGAAATCGCCCCCTATACCCTCAATCACTATTCCCTACATTACTCCACTATTATAGTCCACTTGAAGGAGTGAATGAAAACGAGTGAGTGAATTCGGACACTGAGTGCGACGAAAGGGTTTCTGCTTCTGCATAGTTTGTGCTTGCAGTTTAATAATTAATTGAAACGTAGCAAACTGGCAGCTCCAGTAGTAATGAAAAGATTTATCTTGAACTCTGTCATGAAAACCAGCATGTAAAAAAATATATCATAATCAATTATTTATACCTGATATTACTGTAGCCACATTGGACCAGCGGTTTGGAAAATGGATGGATGGATGGTTCAGCTGCGGGCGCCATCATCTGGCATGGGAATTCATTTGGCGTGACCCTCACAGTGCATTATGGGTATTCTCTAGGCTTTGAGCGTACATCAGTTGTACACGCGTTATTGCAGATTATTATATTATTATTATATATTATTATGGAATTGAATGAGTGCCCTTGATAATGTCCACTATGGTTTCGGACACCACTACAAATGGCTGTCCCCTCATACAGTGCCCTATTTAAGGATATAGGGGGTGATTTCAGACACAGTCAGGGTTTGAATCAGAGTTAAATTAAGCACATGCACCTGAAAGTGTGACATGTGCAGCGAACAGCCAATCACACGAAACATGAAGCGCGTCAGTTTGACTAACTTTTCATGAAAGAGTCGGCGCAATTCACTTCTCTGGTGAAGGAGATATTGTTATGAATAACATCATGAATTTAATTTAACACATTTACAAGGCAAGAAAAAACACAACTGCTGCCACAAATGTTTAATGTTTAAATCACTTCACATTAAAGTAGCAATAACATCTTGAACAGATTGAATTTAACCTTTTATTCACATATTGAATATATTTACCAGTTGTGGTAAATGGAAGCTCAAGAATGTTCGCTTGACGATGAGAACCAGTGAGGTTCGTTCTCGTGTTACGCAGAGCGTTTGAGCTTCAGCAAGAACCAATGAGGTTCGTTCTCGTGTTACGCAGAGCGTTTGAGCTTCAGCAAGAACCAATGAGGTTCATTCTTGCGCATCAAGCAGGATCGGTTGAGCTTCTGTTTATGTTCGCTGATCAATGTTTATTTGTGAATAAAAGCCTAAATTAAGTCTGTTCATCATATAAAGTGATAAAGTCTCTTCAGAATAATTGGACAAAACCGCTGAATTCATATTGATTTGTTTTATGATCTCTTTATGAACTTTTTGAAGCGTCAAAGTGGTAGTTGCGTAGCTGTCAATGGAGGGACAGAAAGCTCTCAGATTTCATTAAAAGATCTTCATTTGTGTTCTGAAGATGAACGAAAGTCTTACGGGTTTGGAACGACATGAAGGTGAGTAATTAATGACAGAAGTTTCATTTTTAGGTGAACTAACCATTTAAAGGGATGCTTCACCGATTAGCATTAGGCTTTGTATCAGTAGAAACCCGGTAGTATTTCCCTCCCTCATGTCCCCCTGAGACGAGAGATTTCTGTATTGTGTGTCTGGAAAAAAACCTCTGATGATGCAAAAATCGTCATTTAGCTCATCAGAGGCGAGAGACTCCAGCCAGTAGGAGGAGCTCGTTCCACATGTCTTCAACCCGCCCATAGGGGGATCTCATGATAAAACACCATCTTTTCAGTTTCGAGTCGACTAGTAGCCTAGCTGTATCATTTCTCCCGATACTGCCCTCTGTAACCGGTAGGCGTGGCTTGGGAGTGGCCTCGTAGGGCAGCGAAGCAAGTGCATTCTGGGAGTTGTTGTCTTTCATCCACATGAGCCAAAAATACATTTTCTGGCTTTTCTCAGTCTAGAAGGCACCAACTTCTACAATAATTGCACATTTCTACTACATAAATGACCCAATTTAAATCCACATTCATCTTTCCAGCGGTGAAATATCCCTTTAATTTTGAAGAAAAAAAGATACAAGGGTGGCTTTAATGCCTCAAAAGCTGTCAAAGCTGATTGATCCAGTTTTGTTCGCGATCTCTAACCCAGAATAAAACCTGCTCATGACCAGCCGTATAGAGTAAGTTACCATAACACTGCTAAAAAATAATCAAACTGCTCAAACTAAACTCTAACTTATATAGTCCCTGAAAATGGCTTCATGAAATATGCCATAAAAATGGCAAATTTATAGTTTTCTCAACAAAAATCCCAACCTTTACCTTTAAAGTGTAAGTTGCAGGTTAACCACCACAGCCAATTAATGTGTAAATTAAAGTGCTCTATATGTATATATTTAATTATTTCTGTCTTAAAATGCGTTAAAATAACATTTATTGGGGTTTCTTCAACGGTAGCGTGTTTTCTCAGTTACTGGGTGATGACGTCATAAGAGGAACTGGCAACCCATACTCCGCTAGATTCTTACTGTTTTATGGCTATTTGGAGAACGACTGAGGATGCGGGAAACCATCAAATTCTTTATGGACCACAGCCCTACAATTTTTAACCGGTCAGGCGTGAGAGAGGGGAGCCATGGCACTCAAAGAGTTATTAATGCTTGGTGTGAGGAGAATTAGTGGAGGGTTGGCCAGGTGTCCTGGTGAGTAACGTTAGCTACGTTAGAGCTAGTCTAGCCTGGTGCAAACTTAACCCGGATAATATAACGGAACAAGCAAGTCTTTTCAAAATATTGCCGTCATGTAGAATAGCAAGGAGGGACAACGACTGAAGACATTATTTACTTACAGTAAGTCAGTCCAAATCAGAGCTGCAACGTTAGAGATGCACACACGCCTCAAACGTCATGTAATACCCTTCCTCAATCCACACGTTATCAATTTCTGACGATTTAATTAGCGATGTTTATTGTCAGAAAAGAAAAAGAGAGATCGATGTCCCCATCACTGTGTTTGTGTGGGCTATGCCACCCAGTTGAATCAGCAGTGGAGAGTGTGTGCTGCCGTGAGGTGAACGCGTTTTGGAGTTTAGTGGAACAGCTCGATCTGACGTGCCTGAACCCGTTTGTTTTGCGAATAGCTTATTCTCATTTCAGGCAGGATCACGGTCCCTTTGAAGTCAGCACACACGAGTATGTTTACAATGGAGTTATTTTATCCATAATTTTTTTTATCAAATAAAACATACAACCAACTTTTCTGAAGTTATGTAAGGCGAATATAGCTGCTAGCGTACGGTAATTCTACTAGTGAGTTCCTCTTATGACGTCACGCCCCATCTAGTGGAAGGGAGCGGGAGCGGTTAAAACCACTGTTAAAAGTGCCAACTTTTCATATTATATCAGCATTTTGCTATAAAAAAACAATGGTGGGCGGTTATTATCTTTATGTTTAATAAACACATTGCATTATCTTCGTGAAAAATTTTACCTGCAACTTACACTTTAAGAGCATTCTTTACGAGTAGAGAGAGTCAATAGGGTGGGGAAACAGCAGAAAATTCAGGAGATAGCCTGTACCTTTGCTCATCAGAGGGACTGGGGCATCCGGTGGCAGATATGAGCAATGAGGTGTAGATTGTCTCCCTCTGCAGGTAAATGAACTGCAGTACATGCACACACAGACGATGCAGCTGTGCCACAGGGACTGTTGCATCATTATGGCCTGTGTGAGAGCACAAAACACAGTGTTTTACACTATCTGAGTTCCATTTATAGCTGCTACCTGAGAAAAACACTGGAAATAATCTTACCCAGCACTTCCAAAAGGGTCTCCACGTACGTTACAGGATTTGGGACATTCAAATTAAAGTCGAGAGTTTTTAAAATGAGAATCTCCGAGTCCAAGAGTTGCTCTTTGGAGGAAGGGTAATTGACTGCCTGCAGAAATCTCATTGCGATGTCATTATTAACCACCTAGATGAATGCAAATAGAGCAAATCACAACATAACACATGGAATGTTTGTTTTGTTGAAATTTATGAGCTGAACATACATTCGAGTACAGGTCCAGTTTGCTGGCTATCTGAACGCTCGAGAGGAGGAAGAGAAAGAGCTTCTTCTTGAGTGTTTGGAAGATGAGATCCTCGTAGTTCTCTGGGTCCTCAGATGAAGCACCTTGCATCGGCTGACCTTTCTGGCTGTGGATTAGATCTTCAATATATTTGGCCGTGAACCTAGAGCATGACAAAGTGAAGACGTTTTAAACATATTTATTATGAAAAATGTTCAATCGAGATTCTTTAAATTACCTCTCCAGTATTTCGATGGCCTGATATCCAACCACAGGGTTCAGTCCCAGCTCCTCACAAAGACGAAATACACACTCTGTGGACCGAATAGATGAGGGTGAACAAAAAAGTATCAAATGTAATGGTACAATGTTTTAGATATGGCGGTATATTGCAATACTATAGGAACATGGCTGTTAATATCTATGCTTTTATGTAAGCTCAAGTGTATTTATTCAAATTTTCTAATAATTACTTGCAAATGTATTTATTTCTGTTAAAAACAAGGGAATAAAATAATTATTAATTTAATATTTTGCGATTTTAGACAGTCTTTAGAACAGTGATCTCAAACTCAATTCCTGGAGGGCCACAGCTCTGCAGTTTAGCTCCAACCAGCTCCAACTCACACCTGCAAGGAAGTTTCTAGTAATCCTGAAGACTTGATTAGCTGGATCAGGTGTGTTTGATTAGGGTTGGAGCAAAACTGTGCAGAGCTGTGGCCCTCCAGGAATTGAGTTTGAGATCACTGCTTTAGAATTTAGAATTTTGTAAATGTCAAAATCATTGCATTAAATAATTTTTTCATGATATCTTAAATCTGACATCTACTTTGTAAATTATTTAACTATAGCCTACTTAGAAGAACCTGCTCATATTTGTATTTATACAGAATCAATAACCCTCTTAATAAAATAGAGGTGTGTTGCTAAATGAACGCATATCTCTAAAATTCCGTAACTTTGATGAGTTTCCAAGCGGCAGCAAAATAAAAGTCCCTCTTCCGCCAATAATTTGACAAGAACACTTATCGGACAATTAAAAGATAGGCAGATATATCGGTAGACTACTGAATCACGTTAAGAACATTGTTTATAAATACGTTAATAATTCACTAACATATTACCAGTGTGCTAGTTTGAGGCCAACACACTCACCCACTATTCTCCTTTCTTTGAGACATCCACAGAGATCTGGCACATTCTCCAAGTTGGATTTGTTTCTCTTGTTGAGGTTGGACAGAATGTCGGTTAAAATGTCTAACGACACCAATCCAAATCTCATGCTTCTCTGCTCCTTTGTGGGCGAGGAAAACATAGGAGTTGGCGCCATTTGTTCGTAAAGATTTGTCTTTTTAGACACACAACCTGCACACAACGATTTCCACCAGGTGGCGCGCTTTAACTGAGAGAGCCAATTACTGGAGATTTGTCATCATTGATATATTCATATACCAAAATATAATTATTCAAACCTAACATTTTGAGACTTTATAACAGACACAAGAATATAAATATTAGAAAGGGATTTCAATAAAATCATTGTTTGTTTGTTTTTTCGAAATACCTTAATCAATCACCATAACGACTGTGTGATTTGTCCGTTCTGAGTAGCGTTGAGAAAAGTATCATGATCCACGTGACAACGCCATCAACGTGTTGTTTTAAAAGTGGCCTGGTCAACGTTTTCTTCTGAATAAATTTCTTCCAGGGCTGTGGTTAAATAAAGGCCCAAATACAATACGCAAGAATACAATAAAAGTAACAAAACTAAATTCACTAAAGTAATTAAAGGGTTAGTTGACCCAAAAATGAACATTCTGTCAGTAATTACTCACCCTCATGTTGTTCCAACCCCGTAAGACCTTCGTTCATCTTCGGAACACAAGTGAAGATATTTTTGATGAAATCTGTCAGCTGGATCACTCCTCCATAGGCTTCTAAGGGACTGAAACTTGCTGGCCCAGAAAAGTTATTAAAGAGATTGTTAATATAACGCTAGTCCACGTGACTACAGTGGCTAAATCTTAAGTATATCAAGTGACGAGAATACTTTTTGTGCGCAAAAAAACACACAAAAATAACGACTTTATTCCACTATTCATTTCCTTCTCTCTGGGCCTCGAGTTGGTTCACGTAGTGTTTTTGCGCAGCGCGTCTGTGTTCACGTCACCACGTAGGCTCACTATTGGGCGACGCTGGTCATGTGTGGGATGCGTGTGACGTACAACACTGACGCGCTGCGCAAAAACACTACGTGAACCAACTCGAGGCCCAGAGAGAAGGAAATGAATAGTGGAATAAAGTCGTTATTTTTGTTGTTTTTTTGCGCACAAAAAGTATTCTCGTCGCTTTATAAACTCAAGATTGAGCCACTGTAGTCACTTGGACTATATTAACGATCTCTTTAATGACTTTTCTGAGAAGATTTCAAAATTATTTATTTCAAACACCCAAACTAGTATAATTTTAAACATGAGTAAACAATATAATCTTATTTCATATTTGAATGGCCTATTGTGAAATTAAAACTAAATGTTTTTATTTGTTTTATGTTTTTCTGACCATTATTTTAAGCATTTAGTTTTAGTTAGTTTATTTAAAAAAATAAAGCACAAGCAAACATCTATTTAACAATATTTATGCAATTACATGCCTCTGAGTTGCATTAAACAAGTGAAGCTTGAAAGAAGTCAGTGCAATACACCTGAATGCCACCTCTGTGCAGCTTCTGTGCCTCCTCTGTAATGAGCTACAGTTGTTCAATAAAATGTCATAAATGACTTGTGTTATTCTAAAATTCTCCTACCACTCATCTTCCGTGAAGTGGAGCAGAACAACGTCCCATCAGTCCTCAGTTCATACTCTCATCCACAGACGCCTTGTTTTGGGTGCGGGACGGGGCGTTTTTTACTGTTTGATAAATATGAACAGCATAACGGTTCATGTGCTTGTTATCTCCTAATCAGGACCCGAAATAGATAAATATTAAGTCTGCTCGTTAAAACAAAGAAAAGGAATATAGGAGAATAGTATGCACAAACAACGGGAAAATTATCCGTGCAGTATATGTGCATGTCAAAAACTCAATTCCGATTTGAGGCTTGTGACGTAAACGCGCACATCAACCTGAGATATATAAAATACGAAAACGCTCTCCCTCCTTTAGTGGACTTAAATATCCTAAGTACTACCAGAAGCCCAGAGTTTTGATGGACTGTAGGGCGATAGAAGATCGGTTAAATACACAGGAACTAAACCTTTTAGGGCCTTGTAGGTCAGTAGCAATAAATTACACAGAACTTAACCAGTGTAGAGATGATAAAATTGGTGTTATATGATCATATTTTCTTGACCTGGTAAGAACTCTAGCAGCTGCATTTTGGACTAATTGTAGCTTCTTTATTGAGGATGCAGGACAACCAGCTAGTAAAGAATTACATTAATCTAATCTAGAGGTCATGAATGCATGAGCTAACTTTTCTGCATCTGAAACAACAATGTTTGGGCAGAGGTGTAACCAGCAGACCGTAATCCCGCGGTGGAGCCTGGGTGACGTCTGACCAAGGTGGAGACGGTGGAACAAGGGAGCTTGGTGGAGCTGGTGGGATGACGGGCCACGATCTTAACATTGACAAAGCATAGGTAACACATTACTCTTTCACAAATACACACGGTAAAATAAAAGAGATATAAACTTATATGAAATCAATGTCTATAATAATATGAAAGAAATGTTTAATAGGTTGTGACATTTGTTTGTGATGTTATGTTGTATTTATTGTGCTTTGCTCGTTAATCGTTATTTGCTGAGATGGTCAATATCTCAATTCTCACAAAAGATTAATTGTCTTTTGGTCAGTGTTTAACACTATTGTTCAGAAGTTTTAAACAATTTGTTTATTTGTGAAAAAAAAATACTATACTAGGATAGAATTACAGAATAGGATCAATTATCCTATAATCTTATTTTGTGTATTAGTATTATAAGGCTTTATAATAAGAATTTTTCATCCTTTTATGTATGTAATATTATGTTAAGTTTGTTAGACCGCATATTTTCTGAAAAGTTACAACCAGGCGCACTGGACACTGCAATATAAAACATGTAAATGCCAAGGTTAGTGGTTGAAGTAAATGAAAGTTATTTTCATAAGTGGTAAAAGCAGGACTTGTTCCCTCTCAATTCCCCTTCTTCTCTGTCCAGGAACTCCAGATAATTGACCATATATTTCCTCAGTCCGCCGGCTGTTTCTGCACTTTCTGGATATTTGTATTATATTTACATACATATATTTGCAACTGTGTAACATCAATGAAGCCATCAAAAATAAATTAACTTTTGATATGATCAGTGGAAAACACTTAGCCTGCATCCAATTTCCTAAAACTACTGGTGAAAAGTTCTGACAACAAAAAAACACATAAGAAAGGAGGGGAATACAAAAATTGGAATTTGCAGTCATCATGGGCAATGCAAATAAAGGCATTTATCATTAAAGATTCCAATCTTTTATCTCTTTTCATTTGTTCAATCCTGTCAAATATTGAACGTACAATGACACAAAGGCCATTTAAGCTTTTGTGAACTATATTTAATATACTGGTATTAAATGAAATATTATGTTCACTGGCAAAAGGAGATCTTTTAAGTCACTTTGGAAAAAAGCACTTGCTAAATTAATACATTTAAGTGATGAAAATAATACATAATTAGAAATTATGACTAGCCTACATACTGTATGTTATTTTCAGTGTATCATTTAGGGATGTTTGCAAAATTGTATGTGATGTAGAATGTCTTTACTATTAAATACCCTTCAATTTAGTTTTTAGTTTTTTTTTGTCAGTGCAGAGGGTGGTAAACGTGTAGCCTATATGCATGGTATGAAAGAGTGCAGTACATTTAATTTTTAAAATTGTATTTAATTTAAAAGCATTCTCCCACAAAAGAAAGTGGGTTTCTGAGGAATAGTCAGTAGATTTGCAAAAGCTTGTAAGGCTCATCAGTGCTTTAAAAAGCATTCAAGTTTTTTTTTAGGGCAGATATTTGAAAAGAAACACAATATCCTCACAAATGTACATTCCACTTTATTATCCTTTATATTGTTGAAAACTTATTCTTTCCGGACAAACAGAAAATCTGACCACAAAAATGACTCTCCTCTTGTTTCTTTAGAGTTTCCTAGACCTTTCACTGTCAAAAATTGCTGTAAAAATACAACCAATTTCCTACATTGCAAAAAAGAAGAAGATTTCCCTCAATTGGCTTCTAACAATAGACTGTAAAATAAACAGCCTGGGTAGCGCCTTTGTGGACGTCACTCTGACTATTCCGGTGCCGCTGGCTTATAAAATGTGTAAAGAAGTCAAAACAGTGGCAGGAATTCCTCCATCACACACAAACAAAGATCTGTGAGGAGACGCGGTTCTGATGCCTGTACTGAACTGTGATGGGCAACATCACGACTATGATGAGAACAAACAGGTACGCTTGAGCATTTTGTCCTTCAGGGTCACATCTTGTGATACCATGTCCTGTTTTTGGTTTGTTTACATGTCTTTTGTTTCATTCGAACCGCACCATTTTACAGTTTACTGCTGGACTGTAATTTAACAGTAAAGTACTGGCAGGTGAGAACCAGGTGGGATGCTGGGAAATGTAGGATTGAGTGTGAGTGAGGGAGTGCAGCAGTGAGAGAGGAAACGGTAAAACTCAACTGTTAAATGACTCAAATGAGCCTATTTCCAAAAAAAGTGGAGTGTTCCTTTAATCGAGCAACCAAACATGCCAAGTGTGAACACACCCGTCTCACATGTTTCCCCCAAGGGTAAAGATTTTAGCGGCCACCTCTCCACCCCAATTAATGTCCCAATACTCTCGAGATATCTCTCCTCTCACCCTGATACCCCTTTTGTTGATCATTTAATCACTGGCCTTTCTCAAGGGTTTCGGGTAAGCATCCTTTCTCCTCTGTCTACTTCTTACGTAGCTAAGAATCTGCAGTCAGCTTTAACTGAACCTGAGGTGGTATCTGTCCTTGAAAAATAAGTAAATTAAGGATACATCATCTGCCCTTTCTGTTCTCCACCTTTTTGAGTTAATTTCCTTTGCTTAGCCACATGCAAATATTCAGAGAAAAAGCAGCTGGTTTTTGACATGTCCTTTCCCCATTCTAATAGCGAGCATCAACATATGTTTTCCTTTAGTCCCCTTTTCCTACGCCTCGTTCAAAAATGCTATTTAATCAAGTTGGTCGATGAAGGTGCTTGGCTAGCTAAAGTTGAAATTACCAACACTTCCAAAATGATACTCATCCATCCATCAGAATGGGCTCTCTTCACCAGGATCTCCTCACCACCAATGCAGAGCTTGCTCAATATGTGTGCACCGGTCCTCTCTCACTGCTACTCACTCAATCCTACATTTCCCAGCATCCCACCTGGTTCTCACCTGCCAGTACTTTACTGTTAAATTACAGCCCAGCTGTAAACTGTAAAATGTTGTCGAACCCTTAAAACTATGGTAAATGGCTGGAGCCACTGCTGAATTCTATATGTAAATGTATGGGTAAATTTTTTACAGTGCGTGACTGGACCACAGAAAGATGTGACTGTCCTGGCTTTTCATGACTTCCTGTATGTTTTCATACCTTTTTTTGAACAGTCCCTTTTGAACAGTCTGTTATAAGTAACTTGTCAACTAACTCTCATAGACTGTTAATATCTGCTAATATCTGACTAGTAACTTTGCAAGTACATGCATGTCCACTTATTCTAACCCTAACCATACCAGTCTACTAATACTCTACTAACACTCTAATGAGAGTTAGTAGATACAGGATGAATGTGCAACGTTACTTACAGTTATATGTTATATGTTATAGGGACCATCAAAAGGTATTACTACTATGAATAGGTAATATTTTGAATTGGTTTGGTTTTCTTTTATAGGAACTCTTAAACTGATTAACATTTATTTCTGATTCAGTAAAATTAGTGTCATATATTCTTACAAACTTTTATTTTATTTTGTTGCCAATTTTAACAAACGTAAGATACAAAAACAGACAAACTTTCAGACAATAAACAAGTTATTTCAATAGTTAACAAGAAAAATAATATAAAGAAGCCTGATTTGTCTATTGAAAATAATTTGCCAAGAGAAAAAAAAGTGGGGGCACAAAAAAAGAAAAGCATATTATGAAAGAATATAAAAAATGGTACAAATTCTAGATGTTTTTATAGCTTTTTTATTTATACGTTGAAATTGTATTTAAGTACAACTTCACTTCTTGTTGAGTGGGGTTTACTCTTTGTATATTTACATTTATGGATATAAAACTTTCCAATAAATAAAAGGAGGTTAATACAAAAACCTAATTTGATCCGATTTTTGTCATTAATATAAAACCCAAAAAGAATGTGTCTATAAGATAAGGAAAAATTACAGAAGACATTTTGGACAATCAAGGCATTAATATTACACCAGAAAGACTGAGCAAAATGACACTCCCAAAACAAATGGCCTACATTTTCAGGAGAAACTTCACAAAAAGAGCAGGATGTATCAATGTTACTTCTACATTTCTGCAAAAAAAAAAAAAAAAAAAACATTGACAGGATAAACTCTGTCAATAATTTCTAAGATATTTCTTTGATTTTATTTGTTAAGAAAAAATGGACTTGGACTCGTGCACAGAGAAACAAATAGAACCAATCACAGTGGATTCTGGTCTAGGAGGACAGACAGAAATCATTGAGCCACTATTGTTGTTTCTGAAAAGCACCCAAATGTCCAAAGAGATGGCCTTGAAAACTAGATTAAATTATTTCCTAGATACTGGAAATTGGTATCTAAAAAATAAAATTATAGTAATTAAATAAATTACCATTATTGTCAAACATCTGGTTCTTCTAACAAACTTTGTGCACACACATGCAGTGCCATCTGTGCATGTGTTTCCAGTAGCATGTGCATACACCCATAGCTTACACACACACACACACACTCAAACACTTCATTCCTTTCTGGCTAACTGGAAAACACACAAACCGTAACAAACATACACCAGACTGACTTACTCATAAGGTTCTAATAACGTTCATCAACTAACGTGTTCATTTTCGGTCTCATTTTAAAGGTGTTTGCATAGTAAATGATCACTATCTTTTGTCATATATCTGGTGATCCTGTATAGACACTAACAATGTTTTCCTCTCAGACCTGGGCCTGAGCCTGAGCCTTTTCATCAGACTTCTTGCCAGATCTATCTAAAGTCAGTGTGACGTGTTAGCCGTTTTTTCATTTTCTCTTTGCCATTGTTTTTTCCTCATAAAATATAAAAAATATAGTATAGTTTAAAAAATTAAGATTCTCATTGTTTACGTATAAAACTATGATAAATGGCTGGAGCCACTGCTGAATTCTATATGTAAATGTATAAGTAAATGTTTTACAGTGCGTGACTGGACCACAGAAAGATATGACTGTCCTTTTCATGACTTCCTGTATGTTTTCATACCTTTTTTGCCTTTCAAATTGTGGTTAAGTTCTCAGCATAGTACACTCTCTCTGAACTTATGTTACTTATATAATAGTGGAGATAATTATAACTATAACAATCCATGGAAAGATGACAAGATAAGAATTTACATTTATAATAGCCAATTTTGCTTAAATTAAGGATTGCAAAAATGAATACACCCTTAATTAAATTCAACAAACATGTAATATCCTAGTAGGCCTATGTCCTCCATAAGTGTACTGCTCTGACCCTTCTTGGCAGTGAGTGTACAAGTTCACGGCAGTTCATGGCAAATTGTCACATACAAATTCTGCTTGACTCCAGTCCAGAAGGATGAAGGTACATTGTGTAATATTTAGGAGGATCTGTTGACAGAAATACAATATCATATACATATATGTTTTCAGTGGTGTATAAAGACATACACCCAAGACATACAAGTCCCCTTACATTGAAATGCGCCGACATGTTTCTACAGTGGACCTAAACGGACAAACGCGTTTCGTTACTATGTTGTTGGTCTTCTTCGTGCAAGGAAGCAAGCTAAAGTCGGCGAATAAAAGACTGACACAATGATGAACAAGTAACAATAATATTCGCAATAACATATCGTTTTACTGAATAATAAAGTAAACCTAATTTCTTTATTTATCTTTGTAAAGAAACCTCATTGCTCTGCTGTCTCAGACGACGACATCTTTTCCTGTCGGTCACCGACCGTAACTTTTGTTGGTTGCATTTCGCAACTTCACCACAAGATGCCGCTAAAAATCCCACACCTGATGTTTGATGGGGAGTGTTGCTCAATTGTCTCTGCAAAATTCTCCTCAGTCGCGTTCAAATGCTTGTCCACTGAAGGATTTTCACCTTTTGAGAAAGTATAGAATTATTGGCATGTTGAAAACACGCACAACAAGGCAGGAAATAAGGAAAAGGTAGCATCTTCTTTTTCAAGATTTTTGATGCATCCCAATTTTGTGTATAAAAAGTAGCCTACATATTGGGGAAAGTTACTTTTAAAAGTAATGCATTACAATATTGCCTTACTCCATAAAAAAGTAGTAACTAATTGCATTACTTTTTTATTGAAAGTAATGCCTTTTGTTACTTTTGCATTACTTTTTCTCAGCTGGGCTCTTTGTTTTTTAACTCTCTGTCCATCAGCGTTTTTTAAATTTTTTTATATCTGCAGTATATCGAAAGAAAGAACAGAGCCTCTCTCTCTCTATATATATATATATATTCTACACTTAAATGTGGGTAAATTTCATTAAAAAAAAGCAACATTTTGAACAAAAAGTTGAGAAAATCGCCTTTTTGTCAAAGTCTTCTTCCTGATCGGATTCAGAATGTCACATTTATTCAGGCATTAGAGGAATATAAAAATACAAAGGCGCCTTTTACCCCAAGTAGCCTACCCTATAACTTCAAGGAAGCCTAATATGTCTTCTATGTAAAGAGTGAATTTGTTAACTTTCAGAGAGGCCCATATGGAAAAGGTTTGTTCCAACAGAATATTGTAAGGGACATACATGCTGCAAAAACCACTTATGTAAATTGCATAATATTAATGTATTTTTAATCATATATGTCATATGTCCTACTATCACGATTTTGGGTTTGTTCTTGTCATGTTTCTGTGTCTTGTCATGGTTCCATGTCTGTCATGTGATTCCCTGTTTGTCATGTGATCCTGCCATGTGTCTTGTCATTGGTTAATTGTCTGATCATTGTTCACAGGTGTCCCTTGTCTTGTCATTAGTCTGTGTATTTAAACCCTCATGTTTGCCGTCTGTCTTTGTCAAGTATTGTTTCCCACTGTTGTGAGTCTGTTCATGTCTTGTTTTCATGTTTGCGTATGTTTATAATAAACTGCACTTGGGTTCTCATCTCTCAACTCGCCTCCAGTGGATCACTTTACACCTACATACAACTAAAACCATATGGATTTTTGTGATGTAAAAACATAGGAAAATAATGCTTATTTAATATGAATGTCCAGCATATCTCTTAGATGTGTATAAAACACAGTGCAGTTTACCAATCAATATAAGGCTGTACTTCACTCATGCTCTTGTTCTTATCTTGTCCTAAGTGGAGCATATGCCTATAGTCAATCATGGTTATATACTGTATAATCAACCATAGATGAAACCGCACCAGCATATGGTCTCACAAGGGGTCTGAGGATCTCATCTCGGTACCTAATGGCAGTCAGGCTACCTCTGGTGAGCACATGGAGGGCTGTGTGGCCCCCCAAAGAAATGCCACCCCACACCATTACTGACCCACCGCCAAACCAGTCATGCTGGAGGATGTTGCAGAACGTTCTCCACAGCGTCTCCAGACTCTGTCACGTCTGTCACATGTGCTCACTGTGAACCTGCTTTCATCTGTGAAGAGCACAGGGCGCCAGTGGCGAATTTGCCAATCTTGGTGTTCTATGGCAAATGCCAAGCGTCCTGCACGGTGTTGGGCTGTAAGCACAACCTCCACCTGTGGACGTCGGGCCCTCATACCACCCTCATGGAGTCTGTTTCTGACCGTTTGAGCAGACACATGCACATTTGTGGCCTACTGGAGGTCATTTTGCAGGGCTCTGGCAGTGTTCCTCCTGCTCCTCCTTGCACAAAGGCGGAAGTAGCGGTCCTGCTGCTGGGTTGTTGCCCTCCTACGGCCTCCTCCACGTCTCCTGATGTACTGGCCTGTCTCCTGGTAGCGCCTCCATGCTCTGGAGACTACGCTGACAGACACAGCAAACCTTCTTGCCACAGCTCGCATTGATGTGCCATTCTGGATGAGCTACCTGAGCCACTTGTGTGGGTTGTAGACTCCATCTCATGTCAAGTTACTCAGATCTTCTTAATTGTTTTACTATTTAGTCAGTTCATACAGTGTATGTAATTGATTTCAGTGATTTAAAAATAAATCAATATTTTTAATAGAAATGTTTTACCAAATTTTTTTTGTAAATCATGTGCATCACCACCAGAGCCGTCACGTATACAAAAATATATTCCAGCCAATTTTCAACATTTTAATCACAGAAACATATTTGACTCAACTTTGTTCATTTGCAATAATATGTTATGATTTGTTCACAAACAACAGGCCCAGACAGTTCACAATTATGGTAAATACACGGTCTCACAATGTCATTGCTGTCAACTATTCTCTTTCAAATTCTGCAGGAAAATCAACAGTCCTCATAAAGGTCAGTGATATTCTGACAGTCCATCCTCGAACCAGCTTCTGCACTGTACAATCTCCAAATTTGCCAACTGCATATAAGTGATGTTGGTCATCAAAACATGAAATCTGTATGAAACACATAAACAAATTACACAAAATGTGTATAAATAATATATGACTTTAATATGACTAACATATGATTCAATATACAAACTTTAAATGATTTGTATATGAATTTTCTACTAATACCATACACCATTGCATACTTTTGTCATAAAAAACTCATATAAGACTTTTTACAGTATTCATATACTGTATAACGCAAAACCCCCTACAAGTTGTATGTGTGCTCTTTAGTATGAAAGTGGCCATAATCGGTCTGATTTTGTATAGGACATGTTTTGGCCTTACATGAAACACAGAAGGTAATTCTGGCTAATTTAAGTAAGGAAGATAATATGGTTGCGGTATATGAACCATGCAGGGTTTTTTTCATATGGGGGGTGTAGCTACTCATTTGTGCTGAGAACGAAATGCACAATGCTAAAACTGTGGTTTTAAAAAATCTTAAAAAACCTGCTAAAATCTTGAAGTCTTATTTTCAGAGATAAGTATTTTTTTATCTTTAGGTTTATTATCTAACCATGTTTAGCTTGCTTGTGAGACAGATAACAGGCTTTTTAAAAACATCTAATGAAGGAAACAGTGCCTTCTGGTGGAGGGAATATATAATTATTTTCCCCTCCAATCTGTTGTTCACTGTTTACTTGAGAGGGTGTACTCTTACAAACGTTTAATTTTATAATACGATAAGAGTAAAAGGCCACACTTGAAGGTGACATACTGTTGTAATAACTGTATATTATGCATGATTTCAAGTAACTAACCCTAAACCCTAACCGTAATTATATAGTAATTACATGTAGCCTAGTTAATTATTATTACTTATTTGAGTAAGTACAATATAACTACGTCACCCTAAAATAAAGTTTTAACCGAGAATAATAATTAGTATAGTATGGCAATTTTCATTTATTAACATTAGTAAATGCATTAACTTATATCAATGAGCAATATATTTTTAAAGCGTTTATTAATCTTTCTTAATGTTAGTTAGTTCAGTTATAATTGTTCATTGTTTGTTTATATTAGTTCACAATACATTAATTAATATTAAATTCAAGTTTTTATTTAAAAAATTTATTAGTAAATGTTGAAATTAACATTGACTTAGAATAATAAATTGTTACTTTATTTTAACTAATGTAATTAACTAATGTTAACAAATGAAACCTTATTGTAAAATGTTAGCAGTACATTTTTAACTTTAGTTTGTAATATTTAGTCATGTATTACACCATTCAAGACCATGTACATTATTTTAGCATATATACTTTAACTGTATTTGTTCTGTGTAAATTAAGTTAAAAAAAAATATTTAATGGATCCTGAGATATAGCCTTTCAGGAACAAATATTTTCTTAAATGTACTGTTATATTTCCTTATTATTCAGAGACCAGGTACACAGAGTGCATAGCAACATTTTTGCATGCTAATATTCATATTCATAAAGAGACATTAGAGTGTATATTCAAATTCTCAAATCAGTGACGTATGTGATGTCATTCCATAAAAGATGTCAGTGGTGATAGAGGACAGAAGTTGTCAGAAACAGCTGTCAACATACGTCAAGGTATGCAAGGGGTTTTCAGATATTATTTGACATCTTTTGGTATAAATATAACATTTTATAGGACTTGCATAGATGTATTGCTCTATATTCTATAATGATTCATAATTGTATATTTCTATGTTTATTTTCTCCTCAGATCCACTTCATTTTTAGAGCCAACTGCTTTCATTACAATGGGGTATCTGAAGTATCTGATGCTGATATTTCTCATCAGTAAGTGTTTCTTTTTGTCAATATTTATTACAAGTCTGAAAGCTTTGTATTTATTATTTATACATATTTTTCTAAAAGAATGCAAAGAATTTAGTATTCCCTACAATGGCAATACAATGTCAGGTGTTTGAAAAAAGGGCAACTAACAAGTATTATTTTTTTAAATCAAATGATCTCAAATGATTTTTTCTAAACAGCCTAAAGTTTCTAAAACAAAAATAAAGTTTCTAAAATAAAACAATGATTATTATGTTTTACAAGAGAATGCTATTTCAGTCTTTCTACTTCAAAATGTCATGTCTAATTCAGTGTGTTACTTGCCATTTCTTTATAATTGTTAGTGAAATGAACTAGAAATTTCAGAGTGAAAAGTTTTTTTTCAGTGCCTATAATAGGTCATCTGGTTATATTGGTTGTCTTCAAAGCATTATTGGTGTTGATACTGACAGTATGTGTTGTACGGATGACTAACAATTTAAAAATATCAATAATATTACCAGTGATGAAGGCCATCAAACAATTAAAAATAGTTGAAATAGTTGTAATGCACAGCATTGAAGTGTATGGTGAGCATTTTTTCCATCCATTGAAAGAATGACATTCAATTCTTAGGAAACAGAGGCAAATTATTAATATTAATGTTTATAATATAGGGCTCCCGGCTCAGGTACACTAGGGTGAAATAACTGGGTTTTACATAAGAAATAAATAAGTGGTTTTCACACCCTTGAAGCTAAAAATTAACAGCACCAAAATTTCTTGTATTAATACATTTCAACTAAAATAGCGAAGTGAATAATTTCTTTCATTCTTGAAATATCATCTGTCATTCTCAAGTACAACTAGAAGGAAACCGTGTGAATCTTTGGATAAAAAAACTGGCAAATAAGGATTTGTACAGCCAAAACTGATCACAGATCGGCTAATACCAATATCCATTTTTGGTAACACTTTATTTTAAGGGTCCATAATCATGCGGCAGTTAAGTATTACCATGCCAGCAATTAATAATTGAACATATAGTAAAATAATATTAGCCATTATTTATTATTCATGAACTCTAGAAATTGCCTTTAGTAGTACTGTATAACTGTATAGCTTATTCTGGTCAATAAACTAAACACCGCTTAACAAGTGCCATAGTAGGGGAGAACAGGGACGAAAGTACCATTTTTCAGAAAAACATAATTTGAAAAGATGATGTTTTAGACAGAGATATATTTTTGCTGTGGTCAGTCACTCACAAGTGTGGTCTATCAATACCAGGTGGTATTTTGTAAAAATGTAGAAGGACTTATAAGTCAGTGTAATTTCACTTTGAACTTAAGACTGCTCATGTTACTTTCGACCCCGTCAGTTGGGACGAAAGTAACACACAGGTGGGTCAAAAGTAACACAACAATATACAAGCTAGATTTTTTGTGTTACTTTTGTTTTTTTGTGTTATTTATTAGCCTAAATATACCTGAGTATATGACCTTGTTAACATGTAACTGCAAAAAAAAAAATTATTTACATTTTCATTTAAAATTTCAGTTTCATCAATGTTTCAAATAACCCAACAGTACAAACTTGAATTGTTTAGATTTTTTTTAATTTATTGCCAATGTCAATCTATTTTATAAAATGTGTTTTCAACATGAACAATATGAAAATTAAATTAAATTACCATAATATAAATTCTCAACATAATGTAACAATAGTCATGTTTCCATCAAGCTGTTTTTATGCATACATTTTAAATCTGCATAAAAACATAAGGATGGAAACCCTGCAAATTCAAAGGTGGAGCTGGAAAAGCTATAAGGTATGGCTAAAACCTCAGCTGAAATCAGCTGATTTAAATGTGAACGCCCTCTCATAAACATCTGGCTGAATCAGACCTCTATCTGTCTTACTGACCCTTACTCTTGCCATATTCTGTTGGTATAATATGACATAAACATGTTTTAATAAATGCTGCAACACAGAGAAAGTCACCACCTTAGCAGCGCGACAAAAGAAACACTTTTTTTCACTATAGCGGGACAAAAGTAACAAGTGTTACTTGCGTCCCGACAGGAACTCCTGACATTTAAACCCGATTTACTTTTATACTGAAAAACTCTGACAAGGCAAACGTACTCGGTTACTAACGTAACCTCGGTTCTCTCTAGAGAGGGAACGAGTACTGCGTAAATCTTACGCTAGGGGAAAATCTCTTTTCCGCGAGATACTGAAGCCAAAAAATTATCCTTAATTTTGAAATAATGTAAAACGCGTTGCGGCAACATGCAGACACAGGCGAGACAGCTCGCGCGCCTATTGGCTGCTCTGCGGCAACTGCAGCAGCCTATCGATGAGGCCCTAGCGTGACGTCAGCTCCAATGAGGGCGCTTCGCGCCCACTACGTCACGTCCCGCCGAGACAGGCTATAAATACAGCTCGAGAGGCTAGCTTCACTGGTTTTTCATCGCCGAAGCGAACCAGAGCGAGTGCAGGCACGGCAAGATACGCAGTACTCGTTCCCTCTCTAGAGAGAACCGAGGTTATGTTAGTAACCGAGTACGTTCTCTTACGAGAGGTTCTCTCGTACTCCGTAAATCTTACGCTAGGGGAACACAGTGTAAAACGCTGTGCATGCTAAGATCCAGCACCAAAGACCCAAGGGCATGTGCCAGGGTTCATATAGCACATGATCATAAGGGACTCACAGAGAGTCCAGAAAAGAGAGGCTAGAATAGCATCATTTCTGTAATGATAACATCCTATAAGGAGCATTTATAGTGATGATGAATCGTACAGCCAGGGCGGCCACGGCCTGAGCTGACGAATATAGTGGGTCTTAAACACTGCCCACAGAGCTGCGCGATCAGACAGCGAGCACTCGCTCGAGCAGTTTCAGCATTCTGGGCCGAACACATCGGGGCAGATAGTACCAATTTAGGCCGAAAGCAGCTTAGCCTGCAAGGCGGGAACCTCTAGGTTATAAAACCTTATAAATGTAGACGGGGAGGCCCAGCCTGCCGCCATACAGATATCTTGCAAGGCAATCCCACTAGACCAAGCCCACGACGAGGCCACACCTCTCGTGGAGTGCGCTCTGACACCTAATGGGCACTGCAAGCCCTTAGAGGCGTAAGCCAGCGCAATAGCATCGACTATCCATCTGGATAGACTCTGTTTCGATACGGCAAGTCCCTTGGAACATCTGTAGAGTGAAACAAAGAGCCGCTCCGTCTGTCTGAAAACAGACGTGCGAGACACGTAAGCTCTTAATGCCCTAACCGGGCAAAGGAAGCTGGCATCCTTTTCCTCATTAGAGACCGGCAGGGCAGAAAGGGAAATCACCTGAGCCCTAAACGGTGTGTTGAGGGATTTAGGAACGTACCCGTGCCTTGGTTTGAGTATGACTTTCGAGTCATTCGGCCCAAACTCCATACATGTCGCGCTCACTGAGAGCGCTTGTAAGTCCCCTATGCGCTTCATTGAAGCGAGAGCCAGAAGAAACACTGTTTTGAAAGACAAGTGTTTGACATCTATTCACTAGTTCACACTTACAAATAAGTCAGATAGAATAAATGCATATTTGGCGTGCTGCCCGAGGAGAGGGCTCCGGGCTCGGTATTCGGCCCGAACCCAGAGTACTCCCCCCGTATTCCTGGCTGTGAAAGAACAAGCCAAGGGTGAGGAGTCGGGGTGGTGGAGGGATGCTGAAACTGTCAAGGAAGTTAGGTGAGTTGACAGAGTGAATATATATATGCTTCCTCTCATGCTGATAGGGTAGACATGGTAATTGTTTGATGAGATGATTGATAGATTGGTTGATTGATTGATTGATTATTTTAACGTGCTCCTCCCGAACTTTGTTTATAAAACATCATTTGATTGGACAGGCTCAAATGGGGCACTTTTCATGGCCTCCAAGACCGTGGAAAGGTCCCAAATGGGAACTGAGGGAGGTCTGGGAGGATGTAACCTCCTAGCTCCTCTAAGGAAGCGAATGACCAGATCGTTCCTTCCGAGTGACTGACTGCTATAGCCGCCACGTAGACTTTGAGCGTGGATGGGGCTCTGCCCTTATCCAGTAGCTCTTGTAGGAAGGAGAGAACCTCCGAAACTCCACAGTCTTGGGGTGAAAAGCCGCGTGCTGTGCACCAGCTAGAGAACACAGACCATTTCGAGGAATAGAGCCGCCTCGTAGAGGGGGCTCTAGCCTGCACAATCGTGTTTAACACTCCCTCTGGGAGATCAGTGGGTACCCGTTGATGGCCCACGCATGTAGGGACCAAAGCTCTGGGCGAGGATGCCAGATCGAGCCCTTGGCCTGAGAGAGGAGGTCCCTCCTCACTGGTATTGGCCATGGGGCAGCGCTCGTCAGCTGCATCAGAACTGGGAACCAAGCCTGGTTCTTCCAGAGCGGAGCGACTAATAGCACTGAGCATCCGCTTTCCCTGATCCGCTCTAACACCTGGGGTAGGAGCGCGATGGGGGGAAAAAGCATAGAGCGGGCAGCAGGGCCAGACGTGGGCCAGCGCATCCCTGCTCTTGGAGAAAAACTCCGGACAGTGAGCGTTTTCTTGAGACGCAAACAGGTCTACTTTCGCTTTGCCAAATGTCTCCCACAGCAGCCGAACTGTCTGTGGATGTAGAGACCATTCCCCTGCTGGAACATTGTTCCTGGACAGTATGTCTGGTCCCACATTCAGGCGGCCAGGCACATGCGCTGCTCTGAGCGAGCTCAGATTGTGCTGGGCCCATACCAGGAGGCGTTCCGTTAACCTGTAAAGGTTTTGGGATGTGATGCCTCCCTGGCGATTTATGTAGGCTACCACCGACATGTTGTCCGAGCGGACCAAAACTTGGTGTCCTAGTATTCGGGGATGAAAGCGCCTTAGCGCTTTGTCGACTGCCATCATTTCCAGGCAGTTTATGTGCAGGAGCTTCTCTCGTTCTGACCACTGGCCGCAGAACAGTCTGCCGTCGAGCAGTGCTCCCCATCCCGAGGTGGAGGCATCCGTAGACACCACCTTCACCCTCAAGGAAGTCCCCAGGCTTACACCTGACTGGTACCAGTCGGTCGCTTTCCAAGGTATCAATGCTGAGATGCATTTTCGATCGACCTTGAGGCGAAAAAGACCGGAAGCCCACGCTCGGCGCGGAACTCGCGCTTTTAGCCAGTACTGCAGCGGGCGCATGCGAAGCAGACCCAGCTGAAGAACTCCTGATGCTGCGGCCATAAGACCCAGCATCCTTTGAAACTTTTTGAGCGGGACTATAGCGCCGCGGCGGAAGGTTTCCGTCATGCGCTGAATAACCAGTCTGCGCTGTGGCGACAGCTGCGCTGTCATGGACAGCGAGTCCAGTTCCAAGTCCAGAAAAGATATTCTCTGACTGGGAGACAGTGAACTCTTCGCCCAATTGACTTTGAGACCCAGATTCTCGAGATGCTCGAGTAACATGGTCCTGTGTTCTATGAGCTCTGAGTGTGACTGAGCTAGAACCAGCCAATCGTCCAAGTAGTTCAAAACTCGCATTCCCCGAAGTTTCAGGGGGGCGAGGGCTGCGTCCATGCACATCGTGAATGTACGGGGTGCTAGGGACAGGCCAAACGGTAGGACTGTGTATTGATATGCCTGGCCCTCGAAGGCGAATCTCAAAAATCGCCTGTGACATGACGCGACGCTATTTGTATTTGGAAATATGTGTCCTTCAGATCTATTGACACAAACCAGTCCCCCTGGCGAATTTGCGAGAGGATTTCCTTGGTCGTGAGCATTCTGAACTGGCGTTTTGAAAACGCTTTGTTCAGCTGTCTTAGATCTAGAATGGGTCTGAGATCCCCGTCTTTTTTCGGTACCAGAAAATAACTGCTGTATAGCCCCCCTTAGCTCTGAGCTTGAGATAAAGGCTCTATGGCCCCTTTGCTCAACAGTTTCGCAATTTCGGCACGAAGTAGATGTGCTACTTCCTTTTCTAGGACGCCCACCCCCCTACACGCCTACCGGGAGGGGGGAGTACTGTCACAGTCACCAGTTAGTCAACATCTGCACTACATGTCCCATCATCCTCTCATCATCCTCTCCGGCTCACACCTGCACTCACTCCACCATTCCCGCTCCTGCCAGTGATCATCATCATCACTCACCGTGTTCAGCTGTTGTCACCTTGTCTTCCCTAATTCATCTGTGTATTTAAGTTCCTCTCTGTTAAGTGTTCTTTGTCGGTTATTGTTTGTGTTTGATGCACACTGTTTCACATTTTGGCTATCATGGTTTGGAATAAATCCTCTTATTTATAACATCGTTGTCTTCATCTTCCTTTGGGAACCAAACGTTACAATTACACTGTGTCTGTAGTGTTCTTTTGGCGCCTTAAGAAATCTATTGGACATCTCCAATAGACCTGAATTTTTTTTTCTTTTTTCTTTTTCTAAAATCGTCAGGAGGAGCTCTAGGACTGACTCACGGGGTGACCTCGGGTTCACTGCCACTGATGCCAAAAACCCATTTGTTCTTCCGAATGGAATCAGTCCAGTCCGTACCCCACAGAACCTCGAGTTTAATCATGTCAAACTCACTACTCCACCACAGATCCAGGCCACCAGCATGGTTTCATCTCTCTTACCCAATTTTCAGTGCCATTTGAGTTCAGTTTAGAATAAAAAGGAGGATCCAAAATAAAATACAGTGTAATCAGTCGGACGTACAGTGGCACAGTACTCATTCAGTAAATGCACAGCTGAACAGATGTGTTTTGAGTCTGGATTTGACGGCCACGGGGCCGTCTGACATTGTTTGGTCCTGAGTACATCACTCCCCTGAGCTCTGTTTAGATTTTCATACAGGCTGAATGTTTTTTGCAGCCCTCATATGACATCTCTGTCTTGAGGCTGTGGCTCCTCCGAGCCCTCAGGCAGATTTATGCTTACAGGCTGGCCCTCACCAGCTGGCCTAGGCTATACTAGGGATACTGTAGGCATTCTGCTAAAGCATTTTTTTGCCTCTGGCCCTTCACTATGTGAATGTAGGCTTTGTTCTTCCATTTTCTGTGAGAAGCACAGAAGTGGAGATGCTGGAGAGAGGGATAAAATGTCTGGTGAGAGGGGCTGTTGCTCTGGTGATATCGGAGGCTGTGATATGCTGTCCTGGCTTCCCTGGTAGGTGTGACGGGGCGCATAGCTACCATCACGGCAGCGATGCGCTACCTATTCTAGCGCACAAAGACTGAGTGCAAATGTTGCCTGTATTTGTTTGTCTAGCGTGTTAATGTGTTCTGTTAATCCTCATACTGTTTCAAATCAGTGGTAACCTAGCCTTTCATCAAAACTCCATAGTAATCCCGTAGCTTTCGTGTGCACACTTTTAATATCTAATACTATGGTGATTTTTATGCTATAGCTACTACTATCAATACATATCTTACTGTTTAAAACCATGTTATTTACTTCGCAATCATAACCAGTTATAATAACCACGCAACACATGTCTTCGTTAATTATGTATTTGTTTATTTAGTTTAAAAGGAACGTAGCTTTGACATACCATCTTTGTGTCTTACTGGCGTCTCCGGTTTGTTTGTGTAAAGGAATTTTTGCCGCAATTGTGGGGTTTAAATGACGCTATGACTTCCGGGTCAATTGGAAGTGTTTTTAAGAATTTATGGCCTATTCACCTGAGCCACCCCTGTATTGTAATATTGTGTTGGTATGTGCCAATTTCAGGGGTGCCTTCAGTCCTATAAAGGCCTTCATTCGCTCAGAAAGAGCGTGAGATGAGAGGACATAAGTCTGTCGATGCTCTATGTATAGTGGCTTGTGCAAAGGTCAATTTCTAAGCAGCTGCAAAATTGATTGTTTTTTTTGTTTTGTTTTTTTGACTCTCATGTCAATTTACTTTATTTACTAAACAGTTTTTTTTTTTCGTGTACATTTTTATTGCCTTTCTTTGGCCTTAATTGGGGTAAATAAAAATATCCCATCTGTTCAAGCTCATCCAACTTCTCCTGAGTGTTTACATCTGCTCACGACAACTCTCTCCCTCAACCACATCTACCCTCAACATTTGGTGGCAGCGGTTTCCGGGTAAACAGTGTCCGAGCAGCACTCAGTGAGTCAAGATGGACAATCAAGGCAGAGGTATGGCACCCCCTAGAGATGGTTCAGCTATGGGTACCAGGCTCAAATCCACAGAGTCATCCAAGCATCCCACTCCTGTGGTCGAAGACAGGACAGATCGCTTGGAGAGGATTGTGAGAACGATGGTGGAGTCTCAGCAGCATCAGCAGGACCAGATAGAGGCAGAGGCGCTTCGGCAAGAGCGGAGATGGAAAGGTATGGAGCACCAATTCAAACAACTACAGCAACTGGTGAGAGGCGATCCAGCATCAACGCAGGTGACGAGGCAGCCACTCGCCGGACTGCAGCAGATGGACCCGCCCAGCTCCCGCCCTTCGACAGCCTTTGATCCACTCAACATGCCTTTTCTGGATTTACCAACTCCTCAGCCACATCCAGATCAGCACCAAGGATGCAGAGCTCCCTCAACTCCACCGCCCTCGGCCTTGCCACACCTCTAAACCTCCAGCGGGGGTGGAAACCCCCTAGGATGTCCTTGTATGAAGAGGACGAAGATATTGAACATTATTTAACCACCTTCGAAAGGCTCGCAGCAGCAAGTCAGTGGCCCCATGAGACTTGGACATTGTACCTTGTGCCCTGGTTAAATGGTAAGGCCAGATCTGCCTATGTAGCCATGTGTGTTGAAGACAGCCAGGATTACATGAAAGTGAAGCAAGCCATTCTCAGCAAGTTCAATATCAGCGCCGAGACTTACTGCCAGCGTTTCCGCTCCAAGTCCATCAAGGAGGGTGAGACGGCGAAATAACTTCAAGCCCGGCTAAAGGACCTGATGGAGAAGTGGCTAGTTCCAGAGACCAGGGACCAGGTGTGCGACCAAATCGTGCTGGAGCAGTCCCTGGGCATGCTGTACCCTGAGCTTCAGGTGTGGGTGAGAGAACGCACCCCAGGTTCATCGGCGCAAGCAGTAGATCTGGTGGAGACTTTCATGGCTGCCAGACAATCCAGAAGAGGCTATCAGCTGGGTCCACAACAGCAGGACTGGAGAAGACCCTACCAGGCAGCCCAGAGAGAGCCAGAGAAGACAGCCTCTGGTAGGTCTGCGGGTGGTAACAGTCGAGTGTTTAGGCCCTCCAACAGCCCCAATAGCCCCAGTGTTAGCCCCACTCCAGCTGGAACACCTAGAGTACCTATATGTCACGGTTGTGGTCAGCAAGGTCACATTAGGCCCAATTGCACACTGAAGAAAGTGTCTGATTCCGGACTATGTTACCTACCTGGCCCTAGCAAGCACTTACCTTGTGTGTCTTCTGATGTTACTGTCCCTGTGAAGATAAGTGGAAAGATAGTCCAGGCTTTAGTTGTCTCAGGAAGTAGTCAGTCTTTCGTTCTTCAATCTTGTTTGAGGTCTGATTTCCAGCCCTTGGGCAAAGTGAGGGTCCGCTGCATTCATGGCGATGAGTCTGAGCACCAGACCAGTGAGGTTCTCATAGATATTAATGGCCAAAAATACTTGTTAACCGTAGGGATTTTGGATAAATGCCCTTACCCAGTGATTTTAGGCCAGGATGTGCCAGTTCTTACAGAACTATTGCAAAGTGTTAACACAGTCAGTGCTTATGTTACAACTAGAGCACAGGCCAAGGATAAACTAGACTCCAATGTTTGGTCAGAGTTACCATTTGAGGGTTGTCCTGGTGACAAACCTAAAAAGTCCAAGGCAGAGAGGCGTAGAGCAAAGGTGGCAGGTACAGCTGTGCAGGAAAGTCTATCCTTCCCACAACTAGAGGACACTGAAGTCTTTGATGAAGACTTCAAGAAGCTTCAACAGGAAGACCCCACACTTAGCTCTTGCTTTTCTTCTGTTAAGACCGAGGATAAGGCTAGAGAAGCCATGAGGGAGGGTGACGTGTTTTGTTATCAATAATGAGAAACTGTATCGAGTGAGTGCAGACACAGAGCAGTTAGTTGTTCCTGAGACTCTTAGAGCCAAAGTGTTACACCTAGGTCACAGCATTCCGTGGTCAGGACATCTAGGCAGGGAGAAGACTGAGAAGAGAATCCTGCAAAGATTTGATTGGCCAGGTTTCAAAAAGGACATAGCAGAGTACACTAGGTCATGTCCAGAGTGCCAGTTGTCTGCTCACTCCAAAAAGGGTTTAAAAGCTCCCCTCATCAGTCTCTCAATTATTGATACACCTTTTAGTCGCATTGCTATGGATGTAGTTGGTCCCTTAGAGAGGAGTAGGGCAGGGCACCGCTATATCTTAGTAATTTGTGATAACGTAACACGTTACCCAGAAGCATTCCCCCTCAGAAATACTAAGGCAAAGCAAGTGGCCAATAGTTTAATCCAACTTTTCTCCCGTGTGGGTGTCCCCAAAGAAATCTTAACCGATCAGGGAAGTAACTTTACCAGCAAGGCATTGAGACAGGTGTACTCCCTGTTAGGGATTCGGGGCATTAAAACCACACCCTACCACCCACAGACCGACGGCATGGTTGAGAGATTCAATCAGACCCTGAAGTCGATGCTGCGGAAGTTCGTGTCTGAGTCAGGAGCTGACTGGGACCAGTGGCTTCCTTACCTATTGTTTGCCTACAGAGAAGTACCGCAGGCATCCACCGGGTTCTCCCCCTTCGAACTCTTGTTCGGACGGGAAGTGAGAGGCCCGCTTGACATCCTTCGAGAGAGTTGGGAGGGGGACGCTCCTCACCAGCCAACCAACATTGTGAGTTATGTCCTGAAGATGCGGGAGAAGTTAGACCAGCTGAGCTCCAGGGCCCCCCAACACCTGGCCCAGGCTCAAACGAGGCAGAAAAAGTGGTATGACCGGACAGCACGGAGTCGCACCTTTATGTCCGGACAGAAAGTGCTGCTACTGTTGCCATCATCAGAAAGCAGTTTGCTGGCGAAGTGGCAAGGCCCTTTCAAGGTACTTCGCAAGGTCGGCGAGGTTACCTATGAAATCTCAACGCCAGACAGACGTCGCTCCAAACAGATCTTCCACGTGAACCTCCTAAAACAATGGATTAACCGACCATCTTCTATCCAAGACCAGCTGTGGGCGCGGACCGTGGAAGAAGAGCCGTTGGAGCAGTACTTTCCTACTGCGGGCGGCGAGTCAACCTACTCCTCTGTTACCCATTTGACAACTGAACAGCAGGAGGACCTGCTGAAAATCATCCCAAAAGGCCTGTTCCGAGACCAGCGAACCGACGTCATCACCCACGACATCCGGCTGACTTCTCCAGGCCCTATCCGGCAGACCACCACCAGGGTTCCAGCACGACTGATCCCCGCGCTGAAGCAGGAGGTGTTGGCGATGCTGGAAATGGGGGTGATCGAGACATCACACAGCGAGTGGTGCAGTCCCGTGGTCCTGGTGCCAAAAAAGGACGGGGGGCTTCGCTTCTGTTTCGACTTCTCGAAACTGAATACCATCTCAGCTTTTGACCCATATCCCATGCCCCGTGTGGACGAGTGGGTGGAGTGCCTGGGAAAGGCTGAGTTCCTCAGCACCTTAGACTTGTGTAAGGGGTACTGGCAAGTGCCACTTAACCCTCTGGGGTCTGAGCTGTTTTCTGGCCCTGGAGGTGTTCTGACATGCTCTGACATTTGTGCTTATTTCTGTTACTTGTGACATTTTCATGGCTAAAGTCTGATTACACTGTATTCAGCACAAACTCTGCTACAATAAATATATCAGCAGCATGTATGTAAAAGTTTGTAGTTTTGAGATAATGACATTTATGCGTGGTTTGTGAAAATACAAAAAATAATTGTCACTGAAATAAGGTCATGAAACCCCTACTGATTATTTCTTCACAAGACTTTTGAAAATTGTATCACGTAGCCTAGAATATTTGCTCCAAAACTATGTGAAAATCACCCTGACTGCTCATTCAGAGAAGACAATATATTGATTTAAATTTTCTAAGACGTGTTTTGTGTGAGAAAGCTTTATGCGAAAGGGGCATGATCACCTAATTAATATGTAAGTTTTTCACACCTGAGAAAGACAAAGACCCTCCCTAATGGCCCTATTTTAGGAGCTATCAGGCCCTATCATTCTGAGAAACCTTGCACAAAGAATGAGGAGATTTAAAAAAGAATTGCTTTTTGATTGTTTGGATTTATTTTCAACACAACATAATCCAAATATACACAACAAATGACAAAAAAGCACACTAGTGAAAACAATGATCCAAAGACAGAGACCTTTGTGCCATTCCTAAAAACATTGTACATACCTTTCATTTCCAAGGTGTTTGATTTTCACTTTACCATGTTCATATACAGAGACTCATGTGAATGTTGAAGTCAGCAGGACTCAGTGGCATCTGGGCCCTGAAAAAAAAAAAAAAGTGAACATACTGATATCAAGAGAAACTATAGGGAATAGATTTTTCTGGTTAAAATTGCTTTTTAAAATTCACAGAATACACACACACACAAATGTTTCCAACAATATATAATATAATGAACACCAGGTTTGTTGTGCCTTGTAAGCATAGGCTATGCACAGTGCTGCATAAAATAATAATAACAATAACCTATAGCAGCATATAAATCTTCCAAAAGATTTCAGTAACAACTACGCTAGAGAAAAATATATTGATTATCATATGTTACTTCAAATGTTTCCATTCGTTATGATGATATGAAATGAGATAATAGTAAAAACATGAAGCCTTTGTTTGGTGCGTTTTGCTTTTCAAACGCGATCGTTTCAAACGCGATCGCGATACATTCAAAACCAGAGCTCGCTCCAAAATATTAAACATTATGGTTACCATATTATACATACAGTATCTACGTTTGAGCAGATATCCACAAACACAGTAACAGTAAACACGGGTCTAAATGTTATAATATTCACCTTATATCTAGCAACAGTTCAACTGCAATGTGAAGTTTATGCAACAATAACATGAACTAATAATTAAGAATTTCTTACCTTACATCTTTCTTGTCTTCAAATCGCGTTCTTCTTCTTCTGAGGTAAATCCAATGTAAGCTCACGGCACGTCTTTCAAACTCGACGAAAAGCAGAGACATGTGAAGTTAGCTGGTGCTTTGTTTTTTAGATAATGAGCGCGTTCGCGTTCCATGTGGAGATTTGCATGTGAATGTCTTTTGCGCGCGTGGGCGTGGTCAAATAAAAAAAAAATTGCAAGCTCGTGAGAAGCTGGACATCTTGTTGGTTTATACAAATTACTTAAACAGAGAATATTTGTTTTCAGTTTGAATCCGATCATTTAAAAGTACACACTTAAATGTTTATAAAGATATATGGCTCATAAATGTGTGACAAGTATTCACTGAGTTTTGTTTCAGTTTATAGACGTGCTCAAGAAAAAAAAGTTCACCGCGACAGAGAGGCAGAAAGCACACCCTGTTTATTTTCTTTATTTTACAAAAGCACAATGTTTTGATTAGATTGTAAGTGGACACATACAAAAGTAGAAATATCACAGATTCTTTTTTCATATTTCTTTTTTCTGTATGACCATAAATGACGGAGAAATTTAAGATTATTGTACTACTATGTGAAGAAAATCCAGCAAAACGCGCCGGCGCGTTTGTCGGCCTCAGAGGGTTAACCCCCAAGCACGGGAACTGACCGCCTTCAAAGCTTCATCTGGCTTGTTCCAGTTTAGGGTCATGCCCTTTGGCCTCATGGCCAACATTCCAGCGTCTCATGGATGAGGTGCTGAGGGGCGCTGAGGACCACGCCGCGGCTTATATCAATGATGTCATCATTCACAGTTCGTCATGGGAAGAACATCTTCAACACCTCAGTGATGTCTTCTGAAGGATTCGGCAGGCCGGGCTGGTAGTGAATGCCAGCAAATGCCAGCTTGCCCGGTCTGAAGTGTGTTACCTGGGATATGTCCTGGGTTGTGGCACCATACGTCCTCAGGTCAGCAAGGTTGATGCCATCCGCAGCTCCCAGCCGCCTTCAACCAAGAAGGGGGTGAGATCTTTTCTGGGGTTGGTCGGATGGTACCGGCGGTTTATCCCCAACTTTTCAAGCCGAGCAGCTCCCCTGTCAGACCTCACTCGCAAGACCAGCCCCAATAAGGTGGTCTGGACTGCTGAGTGTGAGGCAGCTTTCCACGACCTCAAGGAAAGCATGTGCCACGAACCAGTGTTGCAGAGTCCTGACTTTTCCTTACCCTTCACGGTGCAAACCGACGCTTCGGCCTGGGAGCAGTATTGTTGCAGGGTGAGGGGGAGGACAAAAGACCTATACAGTTTGTGAGTCGCAAACTGTTCCCTCGCGAGACACGGTACTCCACCATTGAAAAGGAGTGTCTTGCCATCAAGTGGGCTCTGGACACTTTAAAATATTACCTTGTTGGCAAAGAGTTTGTCTTGGAGACAGACCACAGGCCCTTGCAATGGCTACATCGTATGCGTGATTTTCATTCCAGAATCACCGGATGGCACCTGTCCTTGCAGCCATACAGGTTTACTGTGAGGTATAGGGCGGGAAAGGACATCGTCATTGCTGACTTTCTTTCACGTCATGAGCTGGACCTGGACGTTCTGTCTTAAAGGGGGGGGGGGGGGGGGTGACAGGGCGCATAGCTACCGTCACGGCAGCGATGCGCTACCTATTCTAGCGCACAAAGACTGAGTGCAAATGTTGCCTGTATTTGTTTGTCTAGCGTGTTAATGTGTTCTGTTAATCCTCATACTGTTTCAAATAAGTGGTAACCTAGCCTTTCATCAAAACCCCATAGTAATCCCGTAGCTTTCGTTTGCACACTTTTAATATCTAATACTACAGTGATTTATATGCTATAGCTACTACTATCAATACATATCTTACTGTTTAAAACCATGTTATTTACTTCACAATCATAACCAGTTATAATGACCACGCAACACATGTCTTCGTTAATTATGTATTTGTTTATTTAGTTTAAAAGGAACATAGCTTTGACATACCATCTTTGTGTCTTACTGGCGTCTCCAGTTTGTTTGTGTAAAGGAACTTTTGCCGCAATTTTGAGGTTTAAATGACTTCCGGGTCAATTGGAAGTGACCCGGAGTTTGAGTTATTAATTTTTGGCTGTTAATATGACTTGTGGCTTTGCCAAATGTTAGCTGGAACCATAGAAATAATATTTTGTAATTTTCTAGTTTTATAGATGTAGCATTTCGGCTGTTTTTAAGCATTTATGGCCTATTCACCTGAGCCACCCCTGTATTGTAATATTGTGTTGGTATGTGCCAATTTCAGGGGTGCCTTCAGTCCTATAAAGACTAGTAGCTTCATTCGCTCAGAAAGAGTGTGAGATGAGAGGACATAAGTCTGTCGATGCTCTATGTATAGTGGCTTGTGCAAAGGTCAATTTCTAAGCAGCTGCAAAATTTTGATTGTTTTTTTTGTTTAGTTTTTTTGACTCTCATGTCAATTTACTTTATTTACTAAACAGTATATTTTTTTATTTTATTTTATTTTTGTAAATTTTTATTGCCTTTCTTTGGCCTTAATTGCGGTAAATAAAAATATCCCATCTGTTCAAACTCATCCAACTTCTCCTGAGTGTTTACATCTGCTCACGACGACTCAGCCACATCTACCCTCAACAGTAGGCCCAAACCCTGTTGAATCTCAGGGTTAGGTGGTGGTACTCCCCTATTGATACAGGGTAGGTAGTGAGTACCCCACTCTCAGTTCTGTTTTATTCTACCTCGCACCACTATGGCTCGGGTCGAGTGGGAAGTTCTAACCTTCACTTCACTTCGTGAAGCCAGAGCATTGCCATGAGCTGACGCCCATGCGTACAGATGGTAGGCCCCTGACTCACTGAGGCAGAGTGGTGGATGTTGTACTCCCCTTGCTTAAAGGGTGTTGCTTTGTTGCTGAGTACATTGACTTTTGCAATTTGATTAGGTGCCAGGATGCTGTAGGCACTGTATAAACAGCTTATCTGCCAACGAAGGCAGCGCGGTTAGGTGGTAGGCCTCAGCAGGCCTCCTTGACCAGGCAGCCCCCAAGAGGGCCTTAGTAGTTCGGGCAGTAGACTCACTGATGGGTAGTAGGCATTAACAGGCCTCCTCGGAAGTGAGTCCCAACATTGTGGGACATACATTATAGCTGCGACCAGGTAGCTAGCCGTATTCGGCCTCCTGTGGGTGGGCCCTTGCTATCAGCTAGTAGGCCTGACCAGGCCTCCCTGATAGGCGAGTCCCCAGCAGTGTGAAGATGGCTGACAGCACTGACTTCCTTCAGGCCTAGTAGGCCTCTTTAATCCTCTAAGTGAGTCTCAAGTGACGGGTATACAAACAGCAGTGTTGATGGTTAGGCTCTGACCTTAGCAGGCCTTCCTGACCCTGAGCCCCATCATGGGGTGCTCGACTGTTAATTCACTGGCCAATCAGACAATTGGCCTCAGTGGGCCTCTCTGGAGGCGAGCCCCGATTACGATCAGCCAAATAGACCACTGTCAGGCGGTTGGCCTTATCAGGCCACTATGTAGCTCAGTCCCCAACCTCTCTGGTTCGTGGCAGTTAGTTTCTTACATAAGAAGACTTTCAGGAGGCCAGCTTTAAAAGGCTGCTCCGAGACTAAGCCCCAGGACTGGCTGGCCTTAGCAGGCCACCCTGGGACTGACACTTGGATTCAGGGTTCATAGCAACCAGTTGTTTAGCTTGCTATCAGGTAGTAGGCCTCTTCAGGCCTCCCTGAAGGCGAGTTTCCACATAGGGTGGTTATCAGGTAGTAGGCCTCACTAGGCCTACCTGAAGGTGAGTTCCCACATATGGTGGTTATCAGGTAGTGGGCCTCACTAGGCCTCCCTGAAGGCGAATTCCCACAAATGGTGGTTATCAGGTAGTAGGCCTCACCAGGCCTCCCTGAGGGCTAAGTCCCAAGGACTGGCAAGCTAGCCTGACTAGCTATCAGGTAGTAGGCTTCATCAGGCCTCCTGGAAGGCAAGTTTCTACATTTGGTGGTTACCTGGTAGTAGGCCTCACCAGGCCTCCCTGTAAGTGGTTTCCCAGCGATGCTGAGTTCGGGCAGCTAGTGGCCGCTTGCTATCAGTTCAGCTGGCTTAGCAGGCAGCTTCTGAAGGCGAGCTTGCGCCCTGGCTCAACTAAAGTATTCATTCTCTGCCACTGGTTCCCTCCCGGAACCTCTTTTTATCCTGCCTACAGCCTGGTTTGCCTACCAGGTGGACCATATGTGACCCTGCCTGTGAAAACCCAGCTAAAGTAATTTTTTTTGTGATTCAATGTTTTCTACATAAAATCATCCTACACAATGTAAAGAACATTCTGTGAAATATATAACCTTGATATCTTTAATATTGACTGAGTAAGGCCATGTCAAAGATTTGCTAAAATTCGGGCTCAGAAAATCATATTTTTGAGAAATTCCAATTTAAAAATAGGTTATTTTTTAAAACTGCAACACATTTGAGCCATAGTTATCCTGCATATGTGCCATATAACACATTAAAGCTGAGATTCTCCCCTTTTTAGTGATATATGACACATCAGTGGAAAAATTCTTAAAGTTTTGTAAAACAGGTCTATTTATTATGATGTGCATGTCCAAAAAGCTAAAAGCATAAAAACGAATGGGGGTACCACAAGAGCTTGATCGTAGCAACAATTACCATGTCAATTCGGTGGAATGATTTGTATAACTTTATTAGTAAAATGTTATATCAGTGAAATGTCAATAATATATCAATTAAATAACATAACATTTCTCATTCTCTGAAATTATCATTCTCTTACTGGCCCACGGTGTAACATTGAGTAAATCTGGAGTAAAAAATAAATAAATAAATAAAATTTCAAGGGATAGTTTACCCAAAAACTACAATTCTGTCATCATTTACTCACCCTGATGTTGTTCCAAACCTGTATGAGTTTCTTTCTTCTTCTGAACATAAAAATAAGATATTTTAAAGAATGTTAGTAACCAGACAGTTGACGGCACCCATTGACTTCCATAGGTGCCGCCAACTGTCTGGTTACCAACAATCTTTAAAATATCTTATTTTTTGTTAAACAGAAGCAAGAAACTTATACAGGATTGGAATAACATGAGGGTGAGTATGAGTATGAGTAAATCATTTTTGGGTGAACTATCCCCTTAACATCTCCAAATGACTCATCCTGAGTGACAGCAACTCTCTCTCTTTGAAAAATAAAGAACACTTTTCCCCATTGAAATACTTGCAGTTGCAAGAGAAACTGATTTTCAGTTTCACATCTGGACTTCCAGCATTCGAAGCAAATTCTTCTTGCTGGTGTTCCCTCTTCATGTTCGCCAGACAAATAGCTTGGGGTTCAATCACCAAAACTGGCTTGTCCTCCTAATCATGTTGGTCACTGCCTGAAAAAGCAAAGTTTTTTTTTTTTTCAATTCAAAGCAAGATACCTAAAAACATGATTGCATAACATGCAAGAATGGGAAGTGGGTTTAATTCCACATTTAAAATGGATAATGAAGCATTTTATATGAAAATATCAGAAAATATTTTTTTCAGTTTAGTCAGACTGGATCTGATTAATTGAGGGGAGGGCATAGGAACAAGAAACAGCCTAGTATAGGTGGTAAGCAGACTTCAATTCAGAGTGTAATGAAACAAATAAACATCCTGCCATAAACGTAATTAATTTAAACTGACTCAATCCCAATCAAAAAATGTAATAAACATTTAAATCCACTATTTTTGCATCACAGATATGTGTTAGCATTACATTGGCTGGACACTGACAGTATACATTTACATATTTAACATAAAAAAAAATAATAACAAAAGCTTACCGTCAAATTCCTCGTCAGTTTCGTCAAAGAATGTGTCCTGTTCATCATCACAATCATCCTCTAGAAAATAATCCGCAATAAAACCGGTTAAATCATAATTTGGGGCAATTCCACCGAGATTAATATCAAGCAAGCTGTTTAAGCAAGCAGCTATTTTCCGTTCCTGCTCATACTTCAGTGTCGCTGGCGAAGCCATGGCCATGTCAGATGTCAAAACAACGCATTAACGCATTAACGTTACCATCCAGCAAATAACACGTAGCAGGCCAAAAATGTCCTTAAAATAAGTTTAATATTATTGGCAGAATACTAAGCTACAAAACAAATAAGCAGTTCTTAAAATATTGGCTATGACAAGAAAAAATCACCACAGACATCTAAACCCGGCTTAAATCTCTCTCTTTTTTTTTTCATTGTGTTGACCTGATTACCGCTCGCGGATTGATATTAAAGTCTGTTTTTACTCTTTCTAATAGAAAAGACACAGAAAAGAAGTTCCTGAACCGAATGATATACGAATCAGCAGTGTTGTTGTGCGAAATAAACCCAGAGACGATTGAAATCAATGTTTAGGAAGCCCACGTCCAGGTTTTTTTTTTCTTTTTCGCAAAAGTGTAACGTAGTGTCAATAAAATCATTAATTTCAGTATTTATCATGTTATAAATGAAAATGTAAGTACTGCATCTCAAAACCAATGGTATAATCTATCATTTACAGCAATAAACACACATGGACTATTTTTGTCATTTTTATGGCTATGACTACTTTGATGCTCGTTAACTCATAATTCGACTTTAGCCGGGGTTTCACAGGCGGGGTCACATATGCTCCCCTCACTGAGGGTCACTATGAGGACGCGGACTCCTGAGTCTGGTCAGACGGTTGTAGGCCTCTCGTTAGGCCTCCCAGTTAGGTCAGCCCTTAGGCCTTCTGAGGCCTCCTCAGTGTTTTGAAACACAAACACTGGGTAGATCCGTGGATCGAGCAGAGAAACTCCCCTCGCTGGCAAGGGTTATGAGGGCTATGCTGAGTCATGCTCTCTGGGATACCCCGTTTCTGAGATCTGGGCTGAGTGGTTAACTGTCAGCTTTGCAGTCCCTCGGGTTGGATGCCTTATCTAAAGGTGAGTGTCCAGAGGCTCTGTCTTCTGACAGACAGGAAGTTGGCCAGGCTGAAGTATTCAATATAAGTGATGCCAGGTCAGGCCTTCCTGGTGGCATTTCGGGTGAGCATGTTCCCCTGAATAGTGATTGGCTGGGGCTCCTTCGGGTTACCTAGCCACACTCCCTAGAAGGGACCCCTTCTAATTTGAAGCTGTGGTTCCAGGCCCTTGAGCAGGCCCAGGCAGGCCTTTAGGTAAACAATGTTTATGGAGGGTTTTCCTTTGAGGCTTATAGCTTGGACTATGACCGTAGGGAATGCTGTCACTGACAGCCCAGTGTCAGTGTCAGCCCAGTGGGTTGCTCCTGCATTGGTTTGCGTCTGTAAGCTTCGCATATGTTTCTGTTTTGAATCATTATTTACTATCATTCCTTGTTGTTTATACTGCTAAATATAACAATCAAATCACACATTAACCTGACATCGCTAGCTTCAATCTAAATCGTTATTGCTAGCACAACACACTAGTAATTCGCTAGCCTGTTAGCGTGCCATCCGTCCACTCTTTTTTTTTTTTTTTTTGCGCGCGCGCGCGCTCGCGCCTTTTACAAGTTCATCAAACAACTTAGGTGAGTAGGATCAGTCATATAGAGACTGTGTCTGTTCCCCGAATTAGGACATACAAAAAACTTCCAAACCCATCTAAGGGTAAATTTTTTTATTGATGTTCAACAAATAAAAAACAGATATAATACAAATGAGCAAATGATAAAGGTTGGGTTGCTGAATATTATATCCCTTACTTCAAAAGCACGTATTGTTAATGATATTACAGACTATAATCTAGATGTGCTGTGTTTGACAGAAACCTGGCTAAAACCAGACGATTGCATGACTTTAAATGAGTCCACCCCACAAGATTACTGTTATAAACATGAGCCTCGTCTGAAAGGCAAAGGGGGAGGTGTTGCTGTAATTTATAGTCATATTTTCAGAATTACTAAGAAGTCTAGTTTCAAATATAATTATTTTGAAGTGTTGGTGCTTAATATAGCAATATATAGTGTAAATGATAAATCACGTTTGAGATTTGTGCTGGCTACTGTATACAGGGCACCATACAGACTTTATCAAAGAATTTGCTGACTTTCTATCAGAGTTAGTACTGGCTGCAGATAAAGTCCTAATTGTTGGTGATTTTAATATACATGTAGATAATGAAAAAGATGCATTGGGATTGGCATTTAAAGACATTCTTAACTCTATTGGAGTTAGACAACACGTGTCAGGATCTACTCATTGTCGTAATCATACTCTAGATCTAATATTATCACACGGAATAAATGTTGATGCCGTTGAAATTCTGCAGCAGAGCGATGACATCTCAGATCATTATCTAGTCTCGTGTAAACTTCATTTAGCCAAGGCTGCAAAGCTGACTCCATGTTACAAATATGTCAGAGCTATCACTTCTGCCATTAAAGATTGCTTTATTAATAAACTTCCTGATCAGTTTCATCATCTCAGCATCCCAGATAGCTTAGAAGAACTCGATATTGCGACAAAAACTTTTAACTCTCTCTTTTCCAGCACTTTGAGAGCATATGAAATATTTTAGATATATTTTTAAGATGGAAAAATGCGGTTTTACAGATACTAGACATGTGACTTTCAAATGAAAGATTGGTATCAAAGAGCACACCCAGGTTCCTAACCGACGACGAAGACTTGACAGAGCAGCCATCAAGTGTTAGACAGTATTCTAGGTTACTACGTGAGGACGTTTTTTGTCCAATAATTTGAATCTCTGTTTTTTCAGAATTAAGTAGTAGAAAATTACTAGTCATCCAATTTTTTATATCAGCTATGCATTCCGTTAATTTTGTTAATTAAAGTTTCGTCAGGGCATGAAGAAATATAGAGCTGAGTATCATCAGCATAACAGTGAAAACTAATGCCATGCTTCCCATTGTCCGGGAAGCAGACACACTCTGTCAGTTCAAAGCTAGATTAAAGACACATCTCTTTGACCTAGCATTCACATAACACATTATAGACTTCTATAATTCAATATTAGGCTGCATAGTTTAGGTCAGCCGGAACCGGGAACACTTCCCATAAATCCTGATGTACTCGTTACATCATAAGAAGAATGGCGTCTACGCTAATATTAGTCTCTATGTTTTTCCCAAGGTTAGCTGCAGTCTGCCGGATCCAGATCTGATGAAGGACATTGAGCTGATGTAAAGCCAAAACAATCTCTGTTACTTTAATTTCCTATTATCAATGTAAAGCCGCTTTGGAACAATCTACATTGTTAAAAGCACTATATAAATGAAGATGACTTGACTTAACAGCCCAGTGTGACCTGAGGGTGAGTGGTTCTAGCGTTTCATTTGAATTGGCTGGTTCTGACAGTTGTCACTGCCACTTGGCATGCACTCCCCTCAGCATGGTGGTGTTGGTATATCGTTCCCCAATGCGTTTCGATGCAGTGATAGTTCCCTTTCGAAAGGGAATGTCTAGGTTACGACTGTAACCTCTGTTCCCTGCACTGTTAGAAAAATCTGTAGAAATTACAGTATTACTGGCAGCTACTTGGCAGTAACTTACTGTAGATTTAAATTGATGTTATTTACTGGCAACAATTTGTTCAAAATTAAATGAACATTAAACATTAACAAGTCTTTATCTTTACAGAATAAAACTAAAATAACAGCCTCATGCAAAGCATTCTGGGAACCAAAATCTGAAAAAACAGAAAAAGGTTGATGAAGATTTCTGGTTCCCAGAATGCTTTGCATTAGATTGTTATTTTATAATTTTATACTGTAAAGACAAAGACTTGTTAATGTTTAATGTTCATTTAACTTTGAACAAACTGTTGCCAGTAAATAACATAAATTTAAATCTACAGTAAGTTACTGGCAAACAGCTGCATAACTACAGCTAATTTTTTACAGTGTGAGAATGCCTTGCCTCGGGGCCTGCCTACCAAACAGTCCCTTCAGACGATAAGGTGAATGTCATGTTTGTAAGGCGCCCATTTTATACTTCTGGGTCGCACAATGATGACATCATGGGCTAGGACTGCCATGATTCGATAGCAGTTTCAGACACCTGTCACGCCTGAGGCGTTCCCCAATGTGTTTCGACACAGTCTCGCTCCCTATTCTCAGGGAACAGAGGTTACAGTCGTAACCTAGACGTTTTAAGGGACTTTGGAAAAGTCCCAGAGAGAAGTGAGGAGTTTACCACTTCTAGGAGATCTGCTTCTAAGCAGTTTAACACACTTTTGAAAAAGGAGGTGGGGAGTGTGTCAAGAGCACAGGTTGATGTTTTAAGGTGCTGTACTGTTTCTTCCAAAATTTTACCATTAATTTCTTCTAAATCAGACATAGTAACTTTCTGAGGATGTGGTCTGATCTGTCTTACCTCAGTGCCACACGAGGATATGCTGATCGCCTTTATGATATTATTGATTTTCTTAGAAAAAAAGGAAGCAAACTCACTGCATTTGCTGTCTGAGAGCATTTCACTGGGAATCTGGCTTGGGGGGTTTGTTAGACTCTCTACAGTAGCAAAAAGAGTGTGTGTGTTATTTATGTTTCTGTTTAAGATATTTGAGAAGAAAGTCTGTCTAGCTTTGCCTAGTTCCACATTGAAAGCATGAAGGCTGTGTTTATAGATGTTATAATGGACTACAAGTTTTGTCTTCCGCCACATGCGCTCAGCTTTTCTGCATTGTCTTTTCATATTTTGCACTGCTGTTGAATTTCTCCAAGGTGCTTTTTGTCTGCCACTCTTCTTCCTGACTTTCACAGGAGCAATATTCAATTCAGAGGAGTCAATTACATTCTGTTCTTTTGGTTAAAGGACTCAAGGACAGAATCAATTGAGTCCGCAGATATGGCAAACGATATGGCAAACAAAGAGAACTAATGAAGTGATTAATGACACCCCTGAAACAAGGAACCTAATCAATTAGAAACCATGGAGACAAACAGGGAAGAATAGAGGATAACTGAACCAATGAACAAACTGACATGTAACAAAAGGAAATGATTGGGAAAATAAATAAATTGGCAGTCAATGTCACAGTGTCTGGTTTGCGTTTCCCTGGGTAACCACTAGAGGTCCTCTTCCCCCACGGTGTCATTCACTAATAACTACATTTCCCATCATCCTGTTCTGTCACTCATTGATCATTGCACACAGCTGTTTCCCGTCACCTTGATAGTATCTGTGTGAACATATTGTTACCGGCAAAGTGTGTAATCCGGCATTCTATAGGCCTAGGTAATGTATAGAATTAGGTAATGTATTTTTGCCAAAAACCATCAGGCATTCTATACATTGCCTAGGCATTCTATACAATACCGGGATTTCACACTTTGCCGGTAACATATATACCCTGTTTGTTTCAGTGTTTGTCATGGAGTCCTTGTTACATGTCATGTCACTTCTGAAGATCTGGTTTGCTGGTTTCTTGTTCTTGTTTTTGTTCTTGTGTTTGGATTGACTATTTGGAGTTTGACCCTTGCCTGGACTGGTTTTGTGAGTACGGATTACCCTAATAAAATACTGCAAATGGATCTTACCGTTTCCCGTGTGTGTATCGTGACAGTCAATGCACAAGAATCACTAGAATACACAGCAAAACTACCATCATTGCAATTTTAGAAAATTAGATGAGTTGTACTCATAAAAAGCATATGAAGCTTATTTTCTAGAACCCAGTGGATTAAAAAAAGGGGAAGCTTTGAAAAACAAAGACGAAGAAGAAGAAAAAAAAACCTTAAGATTAATGAGATTTTAATTGAAGATAAGAAAATCAGTATGAAATTTAGCTTTTTTCCATCAAAACCTTTTTTAATCCAAATATAAAAAAGCTGATTGTGTATCTTTATTTGTACACATTAGAGATAACATACTTGATGATACAGATACTGAATTGAGTCGACGTCAGAGGAAATTGCATTAAAACAAATTAAAAATGTTTGAAACCAAATCACTAGGTATCGATAGTTTAACAGCAGAATTTTTTTTACCTTTTTGGAAGCATATTAGGAAATTATTATATAATGCATTTTTGGAATGCATTCAGATATTCTTTCACCAAATTTATTTCAAGTTTTGGTGTATAGGTCTCTCAAAAAGAGATACCATTCATGTTAGACATCATTATTAGGTACATATCATGTACATAAAAGCAAGTGGATTAACAGTAAACCCTCATTAACTTGTTTTAAAAAATGAATGTAAAAATTATTTCTCCAAAGATAATCAATCCCATTCTTTCTAAGATTTTGTACATGATTTTTTTCTCCCAGTAACCGTCCTTAAAAGTTTGAAGATTATGTTTTTATTTATTGTACTCAATATTATTTATTATTTCTACACATATGTTTAAGCATATATACATGATATATATGTTATTTGTGTATATTTTCATATGGATATTATTGGTTTAGTTTGTAAATTGATATTGTTAAATAAAAAAGGGAATAATAGACTTACCATAGTAAATCAGGGTGAGACAAAAACATATTTTGGAAGAAGGATTGATGAATGTTATATGAAGGATGTATTGACTTGTTAATTGTGAACAAAAGAAAGTTACATAGTTTGCCTTTAAGCAGAGAAAATAGTATTACATTATGCATATTTATAATATTACAATGCGTAATATAGCCTATTTGTACATCTTGAACATACTTACACTGTGTTTTACACTTTTATTTAATTACTTTTCTTCTTTTACATTTTAGATGACACGAGAAAAGCCATAAAAGGTAATAATGTGGTTAAAGTATTAAAAACAATCTCAAATTTGATTAATTATTTACAGTTCTCACTATTCCCTTCAGCACAACACTGTGGGGTTTCCTCACTGAACACTAGTATTGTGGGAGGTGAGGATGCACCTGCGGGGAACTGGCCTTGGCAGGTCAGTCTACATGCTAATGGTTCTAACTGTGGAGGGTCCCTCATCAGCCACGAATGGGTGCTCACTACAGCTTTCTGCTTTTACCTCTCGTAAGAACACAAAATAGATGTACAAATCAAATAATGTGTGATTTAACGTGAATGTGCAGTTGTTATTCTCATAGCAAACACACTGAGAGTCTTTTCTTCCACATTCAGACCCCCAGCCAGATACTGGACTGTTTACCTGGGCAGACAAAGCCAAAACACTTCAGTCTCTAACCCAAACGTGGTGAGTCGAGGAGTCCAGTCCATCATTAAACATCCAGACTATGACCCTTTACAGTCGTTCAATGACATCGCCTTGCTGAGATTGAGTGAGCCAGTGAACTTTACCAGCTACATCAGCCCAATCTGCCTGGCTGCTAATGACAGTGTCTTTCACAACGGCACCACCTGCTGGTCCACTGGATGGAGACGAACCAGCTCAGTAGGTAATGATCATTAGAGACTTTTGACAATTTATTTTCCTTATGCTTTTAATTAGGATCCAAATACTGTAATCTGACATATAATTTAATAAATATCTTAGGAAGCCTCTTACCTTATAGCAAAAAAAAAAAAAAAAAATCAAATACTGTTACTAAATACTATGAAGAACAACAATGAACCTCTACTGACCAAACACCAGATTTGGCCAAGTAGGACACAACATAGGCTTACATAAAGATTACAGTATCCACTTGTTAAATCAATTAAATTCAATTAAAATATCTATTAAGGTTTTTTTAATTTTTTTGTATTACCATGTTATTGCTCACCCTCTTTTCTCTCCATTGATTTAAAAAAGATCTTGTTCCTTTCCTTAATCATCTTAATGATTTTATAGAAAATACAGTATTATCTGAAATTACTTTCTATATTTTCCGAGACTGATACACCTCACATCGTCTAAAAAAAAAGGTGTCACATTTACGAATATGCAGTGAACTTATACTTTTTATTACTTTAAAGCTGCAGGTGGGCAAGATTATTTTTATCATATTCACTGAAACAGACACTATGCTCCGACAGAACAACATAAATCAGCTGGTTTTAGAAAAAAACCTGCGCTTCTACCTCCACCTGGAGCCTGTTATTTGTTTTGCAAGAATCCACCGCTCCCAGTTCTTCTGGTCTTCAGGGCTGTATGAGATCTGACTGTCAATCACAGTTCATGCACTTGCCACAGATCCCCCCTCGCGCACGTTAGCCTACAATATCACATGCACACGCCTGAAGTTCGAAGGTGTGTTGGATTGTACGAATGGTGATGGCGGAGAGAAAATCTACTAACAAGCTTCCAATTCCTCGGTAAAACGTAATCAGTTACCTAATGTAACCTCTGTTCTCTCTAGAAGAGGGAACGAGTATTGCGTAAGTTGCTTACGCTACGGGTAAAGTAATCTTTTCTTGAGATATGAAGCCAAAAAATTATCCTTAATTTTTATAATCTTGTCAACGCAGTGCAGCAGCACGCAAACCTAGAGCAGGCTATCTAGCGTGCTCATTGGCTGCCCTGCGGCAACTGCAGCAGCCTACCACTGAGCCTGGCGTGACGTCACGCCCAATGAGGGCGCTTGGTGCCCTCACGCGTCACAGCCCGCCAGAAGGGGCGTGGTTTAGCGTATATAAGGAAGTGCTCAGGGGCTGCTCAACTGGTTTTCGTCGACTGAAGCGAAATGAGCTCGTGGCGCGAGCACGGCGGGTTACGCAATACTCGTTCCCTCTTCTAGAGAGAACAGAGGTTGCATTAGGTAACCGATTACGTTCTCTTACGAGAGGTTCTCTCGTATTGCGTAAGTTGCTTACGCTACGGGAACCCCCTTGTCAACGCCGTGCGCGCCCAGCATCCACTGTATGAGTCCCAGGGAAAGCCCGGGGAACACGATGTGGAAAACAGGCGGCCAACAAAGTGGCATGTACATAAGCACACAGTAGGGAGTGCAGAGCGGCCCAGTCGGTCTGTACTGAAACCGACACAACCCTTTATAATGCAGCTCAACCAGGAGAGCTAAATCGAGTAGAAATAGCCCGCGCACGAAAATTGTGGGCAGGGCATATACGCGACTTAGACTGATAAAAGTTTAGACTGCAGGGCGGGAACTTCCAGGTTGTAAAACCTAACAAATGTAGAGGGGGAGGCCCAGCCCGCCGCCGTACAAATGTCATGAATAGAAATCCCGCTGGACCAAGCCCACGATGAGGCCATGCCTCTAGTGGAGTGAGCTCTGATGCCCAAAGGGCACTGCAGGTTTTTAGACGCGTACGCAGCCGCAATAGTGTCCACTATCCATCTGGACAGACTGTGTTTCGAGGCAGCGAGACCCTTGGTGCGCCCACCAAACGAAACGAAAAGCTGCTCTGAACGCCTGACAGCGGCCGAGTGCGTGATGTAATTTCTCAGTGCTCTGACAGGGCAGAGGAGGCTATTATCGACCTCGCTGCCGGATGCCGGCAAGGCTGAGAGAGAAATGACCTGTGCTCTGAAAGGAGTGCCCATCATTTTGGGGACGTAACTGTGCCACGGTTTGAGAATGACTTTTGAGTCATTCGGTCCGAACTCGTTTGACTGACGACAGAGCTATCAGAAAAACGGTTTTGAGCGTGAGGTATTTCAAATCCACAGTTTCTATAGGTTCGAAGGGATGCGCTTTCAAGGCCTCCAGGACCAGAGAAAGATCCCAAATCGGAACCGACGGGGGCCGCGGGGGATTCATCCTCCTGGCTCCTCTGAGGAAGCGGATGATGAACTCGTTCCTTCCTAATTGCGCGGCCATGCGTCGAGTCAGCGAACGCTGAAATGGCCGTAGCATACACTTTGAGCGTGGAGGGGGACCTGCCCATGTCCAGCAGCTCTTGAAGGAAGCAAAGCACCCACGAGACCCCACACGTTTGTGGGTCTAAATTTTTGACGGTGCACCATTTATTAAACACAGACCATTTAGACGCGTAGAGCCGTCTCGTAGAGGGAGCTCTAGACTGCGTGATCGTGTTCACAACCCCTTTTGGCAGGTCAACGGGTATCCGTTGAGTATCCATGCATGCAGAGAGAGACCAGCACTCTGGATGAGGATGCCAGATCGAGCTGCGGGCTTGAGAGAGGAGGTCTCTTCTCACCGGTATCGGCCATGGGGCTGTGTCTGCCAGCCGCATTAACTCCGGAAACCACGTTTGATTCTCCCAGTGCGGGGCTATGAGGAGCACCGAGTGGCGCGTTTCCCTGATTCTCCCGATGACCTGTGGCAACAGTGAGACCGGGGGGAAAGCGTACAGCGGGCCGCTGGGCCAGGCTTGGGCCAGCGCATCCTCGCTCTTTGAAAAGAACCTTGGGCAGTGAGCGTTGTCTTTTGACGCAAAGAGGTCGACTTTTGCTTTGCCGAAAAGGCGCCACAGTAACTGGACTGTCTGGGGATGCAAAGACCATTCCCCCAGGGGAACATTGTCTCTGGACAGTCTGTCTGGACCATCGTTCAGGTGACCGGGCACGTGCGCGGCTCTCAGCGAGCGCAGTGAGTGCTGAGCCCAAACGAGGAGGCGTTCCGCCAGGGCGCAGAGAATTTTGGATCTGACACCGCCCTGCCGGTTCAGGTAGGACACCACTGACGTATTGTCCGTGCGGACTAGTGCGTGGTGATCCCGCAGGTCTCCTGGTCTGACCAGAGGCCATAGACCGGTCTGCCCTCGAAGAGAGCTCCCCAACCTAGGTTGGAAGCGTCTGTCGAGACAACTTTTCGGTGCGAGACAACTCCCATTGTCACTCCCGTGTGGTACCATTCGGCCGGCAGCCAGGGCTGCAGGGCTGAAATGCAGCCCTGATTCACACTGATTCGCGAGCCGCCGGCAGTCCAGGCTCGGTGAGGCACTCGCGCTTTCAGCCAGCGTTGTAGCGGGCGCATGCGCAGTAAGCCCAGCTGGAGCACAGCTGCAGCTGAGGCCATATGGCCCAACATTTTCTGAAACGTTCTCAGCGGAACCCGACTGCCCGTCTGGAAAGACGCGGCGAGATGTCGAATGCGGCGCGCACGCTGCGTTGACAATCTGGCCGTCATACCCACCGAATCCAGTTCTATTCCCAGAAAAGAAATTGACTGACGGGGCAGTAATGAGTCCAGTTATAAATTAAAAAAGATAATAAATTGGTCCAGTTGACCGAGAAACCCAGGCTTTCCAGATGGCTGAGAAGCGCTGTTCTGTGAGACATGAGCTCTGTCTCTGACTGCGCTAGTATCAGCCAGTCGTCCAGATAGTTCAAGATCCGCATCCCTGTCTTCTCAGGGGGGCGAGGGGGGCGAGGGGGGCGAGGGCCGCGTCCATGCACTTCGTGAATGTACGGGGTGCTAAAGACAGGCCGAACGGCAGGACAGTGTATTGATATACCTGACCGTCGAAGGCGAATCTCAAGAATGGCCTGTGACGGGGTATAATCTGGATCTGAAAATATGCATCCTTCAGATCGAGAGAAATAAACCAGTCCCTCGGGCGAATTTACGCGAGGATTTGTCTGGTTGTGATCATTTTGAACGGTCGTCTCATGAGAGCTTTGTTCAAATATCTCAGATCTAAAATAGGTCTTAAAGCTCCGTCCTTCTTGGGTACGAGGAAATAACGGCTGTAAAAGCCCGTCTCGCTCAGAGAAGGATGCACCTGTTCTATCGCCCCCTTGCACAGCAGCTTTGCTATTTCTGCCTGAAGTAGGTGAGCTACTTCTATATTCACTCTCGTCCCGGTCCGAGCTCGAAAGCGCGGGGGACGGCGAGCGAATTGTAGCGAATAGCCCTGCTTTATAGTATTCAGCACCCATTCTGACACGCCCGGGATCGCTTCTCATGCTTTCGCACACATAGCTAGGGGTAGAATGGTCTCTGGGTTCAGATCGCCGTGCTGCACGGGATGGGGAACCTGTATCAGAGGAGATGGGGTGGCGCACGCGCCGCTGGTGCTCGAATACAGAGGCTCGCTGACAGTGGTGACTGGCTGGGCAGCACTTAATGGCTCGGTCGCTGTGGACGGAGAACATTTTGTGGCGAGAAACCCGTGACGCGAGAGCAGCGTCGGGGGTAGTGTGTTTATTGGTAAGTGCGTGCGCTCGTGAGTGGGCACAGGGCTTACGTTCGCAACACGGCCAGTGTTTGGGAGCTTTAGAGGATCTGAACCCCGGGACGATCGTGTAACAGAGCGGGCAGTGGGTAGGTGTGGGCACGGGATCGTGGGCACATTTTCTACACTTAACACTCGAGCGGCGCGTGCCCGCTTTATGAGAGTGAGCTCTGTGCGAGACACCGGGGAGATCGTGCTTGTGTGTAGGGGTGAACACTGGGATGTGGGCACATTTTCTACACTCATAACACCATCGGCGTGAGCCGGATAACCAGACATTACACTCTTTCTGAGATTTCTCTGGGTCGCCGTAAAAACGGCGTTTGTGTGCAGGCGAGCGAGTTGTGCAACTGACTCGTTGGCTGCGGTGTACACTACTGCAGTAACCTTTTTTAAGGGGACTGACAGAGCTGGGCGTTTTGATAGCGGTCCGGCCGCGGCGGAACTCAACCATCTTTTCCTCCCTGCGGCTGCTAGGAGGACTTCGCAGGCTCGAGCTTCAGCGCTATCATGGGCCGGGGTCCCCGGGGGGGAGGCGGTCTGTGACGGCTGGTCGAGCGCGATCTAGGGCGGCCGCCCTGTCGTCGCTGCGAAGACGAAGGCTGAGAAGAGCGCTGTGACGAGCTGCGTGCAGGAGGCTGAGTTTGAGAGCGGCGTGCAGGAGGCTGAGTTTGAGAGCGGCCGGCAGCTGAGCTCGAGCGGCGGGGCAGGAAGAGATTCATAGCCTGCGATGCCTGCTGTACCTCCGAAAAGCGATCCACAATCCCGCTTACCGCTGGGCCGAAGAGGCCGGTGGGGGAGAGCGGGGCGTTGAGGAACACGGAGCGCTCAGATTCACTCATGTCCGCTAGCGTCAGCCAAAGATGTCTTTCGGTGACGGTGAGCCATGGATCTCCCGATGGCTTGTGCCGCGGACTTTGTAGCGCGAAGCGAGAGGTCCGTCGCGCTGCGCAGGTCCGTCAGGACAGTCTGATCCGGGCCTTTCTCGTCCATTTCACGGAGGAGATCGGCTTGAAGGATCTGGAGAACAGCCATAGAATGCAGGGCGGAAGCAGCCTGGCCGGCGGCGGCGAAGGCGCAGCCGACGAGTGCTGACGTGGTCCTGCAGGCCTTGGACGGGAGGGCAGACTTTGAGCGCCATCTGGCGGATGCCAGGCAAAGGTGCGCTGCGACCGCTTCCTCTACCGGGGGAATTTGTGTATATCCCTTCGTGGCGGCCCCGTCTACTTGAGAGAGGGTCGAGGAGACCGGAGAGCGGAGTCTAGCGGAGAAGGGGGCGTTCCAAGACTTCGAGAGCTTGAGTGGAGCTCGGGCAGGAAGGGTGCTGACCTAGAGGCAGGCGCTTGGTGGCGGCTAGGCAGAAAACACCCGTCGAGTCTGTAAGGCGCGGGCGCCTTCGGTGGGGACCACTCGAGACCTAGTTGGTCGACAGCCTTAGTGAGGAGTCGGAGAAGTTCCGCGTCGACATTGGCGCGGGCCCGGCTAGACTCCCGTGTCGAAGAGGGAGTGGAGCGTTGAGATCCGGACCACCCTTCGCTGTCCGAGGCCAGGAGAGAGCAGCTGTCACCGATGGCAGCCTCGTCCGCCTCATCCCCTGAGGCAACGGCAGTGCGGGCGAGAGCCGGCAGCTGCACGTCAGGAAAGGGGGGCGGAGAAGGAGAGAGCGAGGCTCGCGGGAAGGGTTCCGGCGAGCACTCAGCTGCTGCATCGGGTTCCGGTGGCCTCTGGGAGCAGCGTTTCTTCTTGCGCGGTCCAGTGGAGGCAGGCGGAGAGACAGCGAGAGCGCCGAACGAGGCGAGTTGAGCCCGCAGGGTCGGCAGTTCTTCGCAGAATTCGCAGCCCCCCCGAAGAGAGAGCGAGGGCTGCGTGGTCTCGTCCCAGGCAGAGAGCGCAGATCACATGGCGGTCCCTGTCGCTGAGCGGGGCTCAGCAAGAGCCATAGGAAATGCGAGGCATTTTGTAACAAACGCCTCGCGCTCTTTTAGAGGAGTGTGTCGTGGGGCGAGCACACAAGGAAGCACAGCAAAAAAGGATACTGTCGCCGGATAGCGAAGTAGGCACGGATGGCTGAAGGCGGCGAAGACGACCGGCTTCCTCAGGCTCTATCCTCGGCTTGCTGGTCGCTTGTTTCGACGGCGGCTTCTCTCAGAGTCCAGCGATGCGGAGAGCTTCGCTGAAGAGCCGAAAATCAGGGGAGCAGCCTCGACGTCACGCCAGGCTCAGTGGTAGGCTGCTGCAGTTGCCGCAGGGCAGCCAATGAGCACGCTAGATAGCCTGCTCTAGGTCTGCGTGCTGCTGCACTGCATTGACAAGATTATAAAAATTAAGGATAATTTTTTGGCTTCATATCTCGAGAAAAGATGACTTTACCCGTAGCGTAGGCAACTTACGCAATACGAGAGAACCTCTCGTAAGAGAACAACCAGAGCTAGGAGGTCCAAAACAACCGAGGAAAAGAAAATTATGCTTCGATGCTAAAGAGATGGCGCGTTAACAGAAAATCTGGTGCACACGCACTGAGGAGCACAAACTCGATGGGAGGGTGCTCTGTGGTAGTGGGGGAGGGGCATGAGAGTTGTAAACATTCAAAATTTTGGCTAAGTCCCCTCAATCTGCAGCTTTAACCCTTAACATTTATTCATCATTTTCCTTAACATTGCTTTTCCCACTGTGGTCTGATTTGAGCTCTTGACCTCAGTTCCTCGATGTGAACTCATCAGCTTAGAAACCCAAATGCTGTGAATTTTCAATTATATTCAACTGATTTTGACTTATTTCATTGAATGAATGAAATGCATTCAAACTACAGTTGAACATTTCATACACAAAATAAAAAATTGATTTTGGGAACTAAATCCACTTAATACCATTTTGTGCATAATTGATAAAAAAAAAAAAAAGAAGATTTCGTGCGTGAAATGCATTATGTCCATCACATACATTTCTATAGCAAAATTGATGTCTTTCAGGAAATAATTTTTTTTTTACATTCTGAGTGAATCTTTCACAGAAGGTGTTTTCTGTTCCCTTTCAAAAGCTACACTCAATGCTGTGCTTTGCACTATGGGAAAAGCTTTGCATGACAAGCTGTGAAGTATGTGTATAACACGTCAATGAAAATTTACTTTGAACTTGACAGCCTCCCCATACACAAAAGAAATATATGTAAATATATTTTAAAGTGTCAAAAATATATGTGGCATATATTCCAAATACATTGACGTTGACCACTTATATTTATCATTTTGAAATATATTCTGAAATATAACAAACATATATGATGTTAAGTGTGAAATATATTTACATTTATAACATGTAACGTAAAATACTTGACAAAATATATGGTCATAAAATGTTTAGCTTGCTAAAGAAGGGTCGAAAATGTATTTTGATCATAGTAATTCCTCTACCTTTTCCCCTATACACAACAGTAGGCTACCATATTTCACTACTGTATTATGACACACAGCTATAATAAATACTGTACTTACATTTAAATGACTGCAATGTAAAATGACAGATAGTTGCTTTCCTAGGACTATTAGGCCATATTAGGTGGCACGTACCTAACACTAAGTGCAATTATTAGATTTATTGTTGTTTTATTGACATCTTTCCTGAAGTCATTTAAATATTGAAAATATGCACAATATTTATGATGCAAGTATAACAATGATACTCCAACAGTGAAGTGCACTTAAACAATAGATAGAACTCAGTGTCTAACACTGCATACACACACTATTAAATATCTGTATTCAATTCTGTAAAAATAGAGAAAAAAACTCTGCATTCTGTGTTGTTTCCTACATAAAATTGTTATTTTAGACCAATTAAGTCAGTAAAGGGGCAGCCGTGGCCTACTGGTTATGGCTTCGGGCTTGTAACCGAAGGGTTGCCGGTTTGATCCCCGACCAGTAGGAAAAACATGGGTGGGTGAAGTAGAGCACTGCTCTCCCATGCCCACATCCATGGCTGAAGTGGTCTATCTAAAAAATAAATTGAAAATGTGTTGTTTGTTTGTGAAAATGTTGACTTTTTTAATTTCTAAATATATTAACATATATTTAACTAAAATATATTTATTGGGCCAATTTCAAATATTTGCATATATTCCAAAAATATATTCTGAAAATATATTTCAAATACATTTCTTTTGTGTATGGGTAGAGGTAGAGCGACGCCAAAGTTTTAGCGGAGACGGAGGAGGAAGAGGACAGAGTGAAAAATCACATGTACTCTTCTTCTAAATAGGGATGACGGGAGAACTTGATTTGAAGATTCCGATTTTGAATCCACTTCCGATGCTAATTTGGGTACGTACAAGAGGAAAACCCAATATATATATATATATATATATACACACAAAAATCCTCTTGTTGCATTTCATTATATAGACAGAAACTTCTTTCACATGGAAACATCTGCTAACAATGGGAATTTACATTCAGAGTTTACACCTTTTGGGATCAGGAAGCCATTTGCCTGGAAAACCCACCCTCCCATACACAAAAGAAATATATTTGAAATATACTGTATTTTCAGTATATATTTTGGAATATATGCAAATATTTGAAATTGGCCCAATAAATATATTTCACACTTAACATCATATATTTTTGTTATATTTCAGAATATATTTCAATGTATTTGGAATATATGCCACATATATTTTGACACTTTTGGGGACCCATACAGAAAAAAAATACATTGAAATATATTCTGAAATATAACAAAAATATATGATGTTAAGTGTGAAATATATTTATTGGGCCAATTTCAAATATTTGCATATATTCCAAAATATATACTGAAAATATATTTCAAATATATTTCTTTTGTGTATGGGTATGAGCGTGCATGCTCTCTTTTTCTTAAAGAAAGAAACAGGTTCTCCGCCGTTCACTTCACCTACTGTGTCCAGTCTATGCTCTTCAGGCCTATTTCCACCACACTAGCCAGTGTCGTAATTCAGAGCAACTATTCGTTTGTCATGTGGTCCGAAACTGCTGGGCGGTTGTCACAAAACAAACAATCTCACACTCAGTGAGGGATGCTATTGCCCTTGCCTATGAGGCGCGCGGTCAAGCTTCACCCTTAGGCGTTAGAGTTTACTCTACCAGAGGAGTTGCTTACTCCCAAGCTTTGGCGGGGGTTGCCCCCCCCTGCAGCAGGTTTGTGATGCGGCAGGCTGGTCTTCTCCACACACATTCATAAGATTTTATAGTTTGGATGGTCATGCTACTCCGTGCTCTCACGTCCTTCAGTCGACATCACATGCTCATGTCGAATTCTTGTGAGCACACACTACATAACCGTGAGGGGTCCAGGCACCCACAGTAGGGTGGCATGGGAATTCTCATTCCCATAGCACAAAGCACAACATTGAGTATAGCTTTTGAAAGGGAACGGGTTACTTGACTTTAACCCTGTTCCCTGATAAAGCGAGATGCTGCACTTCGTCGCCGCACTGAGGATGTCCCAGGACCGCTCTTCAGACAAAGTGATACCTGAGGATGCACATGAGGCATATCTAATTATAGCCTCTGACGAGCACACATTCCAATGACCTCACTGTCTGAGGCTGTCAAGTTCAAAGTCAATTTTCACTGATGTGTTATACTCCAATCAACACACTCACTGCGCTCTCCCAGCTAATTAGGTGCTCAGCACCTAATTGCTGAGACCTATGAATATCAATCCAAAAATTCAAAAAAAGGTCTGCACTCTAAAACTGTCACTGACGAAGGCAAAGAACCGAAACATTTGTTAACTTTATCTCCTGTTTACAATAAAAGAGTTTTAGAGTGCAGATGTTTTTTGCATTTTTGGATTGACGTGTGTTATACACAGACTTTACAGCTGGTCACGCAAAGCTGTTCCCTTAGCGCAAAGTGTAGCATCTTGTTCATTATTTATCAGTGAACAGGGTTATCGTCAAGTAACCAGAGACGTTATCCATGAAATTAAAAATTAATTCAGCCTTTATCTTGTAATGATATTAGAGAATTAAATAAAAATGTATTTTATTATATTTTCTTGATATGAAAATTAGACGCTCAGCTCAATTCTAGAACTCTGCTGGAAGTGAAGATGAAAGTGATGGGGAATAAGGAGTGTAGCTGCAGGTTTCAAGACTCCCCATATTTGGACATCACTCCGACAATTATCTGTGCTGAAGGGGAGACGGGAAACGGAGCATGTTTAGTAAGTTACAACAGGTTATGCCACAATATTGTTGAATTCTTGATTGTAATTTAAGGGTTTGGTTTAATTAAAACTAACCCTGGTGCAATTTCTCTGTTAGTGCAGGTCATTTGGATGACCATATTGCACCTTAATATTACCTTGTTATATAAAACATGTCTTATCATTATATAAGTTAAAGCTTTTTTCAGACAACATATGTTCCATATAGCTTATGTGGTATCTTTTAAAAAAATATTTAATGGTATGAATTCAAATTCCTCACGTTCATTTTTTTTTAGGGAGATTCTGGCGTTTCATTACAGTGTAAGCAAAATTCTGTATGGATCTTAACTGGTGTCTTAAATAGTTTTAATGGGACTTCTTGCTTCACTGGAATTACACCTGACAGTTATGCTAGAGTATCCGAATTCCAAAACTGGATCGTAAAGAATGTTAATGGATCAGACATTGGATTTGGGACTTTTAAGTCTGATGGTGAAGATAAGGACAGCAGCTTCCTGTGCTATAGAAAAGGTAAGAGTGAAAACGGGGAACAATTATTACTAACCTGGGGCCGGTTGAACCAGCTGCTGTAAGTTACAACTTATCCATTTGACGAAAGTGGACACAAAGTTACAACTTACGTAGTACTAAATATTTGCTTTAGCATCATAGTTTAAATGTAACTCTAAATATAAACTAAATATTAACGTAAGCCTCCTAACTAGGAGTAACACCTGGAATAAATTATATAAATTAAACAGATTTGAATTAGACATATACAATAATAGTGACATTTACACTCACTTACTACATTTTAGAGAGCGAACATTTTACATATACATATACACTTTACATATAGCTTTTGACCTAATAGCTGCATTTAAAACAAATGGTACAACCAAAAAAGTACAGAGATAGTTATGAACAAGCTAGTTAGTAGATACTAAGCCTCTAGTGTGGACTTTACGTTCCAATTTAAGTAAGAACTTATGAATGGCTGGTGTAACCCTACCCTGGTTCTATAGTTAATGTAATTGCGAACATCAAATAAAAATAATTTTAAAGCTTTTATTAAGCTCGGGTAGTGTTTATTTATACATATAGGCCTACATTTGTAACATTAAAAGTTGTAGAAAAAAAGAGTCATAATTTACTCATGTTTAATGCTTCATGTTTCAAAACCTGTATGTCTTTCTCCTGTGAAACACAAAAGAAGATTTATGCCAGTTTATGCCCGTTTTGAGTGCAGTGTATTAGGTCCTTGGACATGCTGTCAGAGGCTGAGACAAAGTGACATGTAACGATATGTGACATTTCATTTGCTACATAGTAATCGCTGAATTATGTTATAAATCACTGTTTTTCTGTTTTTGTAATATTTTATATATTACAGACCTTTTCTACCCATTTGGAAACAGAGACATTAGTAATCCCTCTGAAGATGATGGAAGCTCTCCAGTAGTATACTTGGAAAAACCCTTTGTATATTTTGGACGTGTTTATCGACAGACCTATGTAAGCACATTGTCTTCATAGATTATATGTATGTGTGTATGTACTGTGCATTCAGAAAGATTTCAAAATTCATTCCATACCCCACAATGACAAAGCAAAAAAACTGATTTGTGATCATTTATTTAAAGAACACACTGAAATATCACACTGACATAATTATTCAGAGCCTTAACTCAGTTAAAGCACATTTGACAGCGACTAAATCCTCAAATCTTTCTTGGTGTGATGCAACAGCTTTACACACATGGATTTGGGGATGAATTTAGTAAAAGTTATTGTTCTCATTGTTTTGACCCGTATAACCTTGTATTTTAATAAATAAGGTTGTTATTACACCAACATTTTACATACCAGTGAAATTTCACAATTCTCAATTCTAATTTTTAAACCTTAACAAAATCTGCTAGGTAATATAAAGTTACAACATTTTTAACATTCAATAAAAACATTCAGACAAGTAAACATTCAGTAATAAAATAAGAACGAAAGAACAAATTATAAGCGATAGCACAAATACAGTAAATATAATAGAACAATGATACAATGGAATAAACAGCGTTTTAAAGGGGACCTATTAAGCTCCTTTTTACAAGATGTAATACAAGTCTCAGGTGTCCCCAGAGTATGTCTTTGAAGTTTCAGCTCAAAATACCCCATTGATCATTTATGAGCCAAAAACTAAAACATCTTTTTGATTTTGATTATCATCTCTATCGCAGTCACGCTCACGTGACATTGCCGTTCTTCATCATCATGAAAGTGTATTATCTGCATGTATTTTAAAGCCATATAAGTCTAAACTTCTGATATATGGTTTTCTGAGCGTACACACTCAAAGCACACGCACAGAAAGCTGGCTGTCAGATGGCACGTCCCGTACGGGAAAAGTTCTCTTTCACGTCTTGTTGCTCTTAAACTGTCAAATACACACAAGGTTATGTCTAACAAAGTTCACATAAACACAGTCAGTTGTGTCGTAAACAGCAGGGAAAGAAATCGTATGTGTATATTAGATTTATGTATTAAAGTGAAAGTAATGTAATATACCTACTGCTGTACATGCTGTTAATATGAATCAAACAACAAAAGAAAAACAGAAAAATCACTCACTGCTCTTTATTCGAATAACTTTATTAGCTTTAATAAGAATACATTTCTTACATGTGTAGCGACAATGACCTTCTTGTCACTTAGAGGTGTTGTAGGGTTATTTCTGACACGTGAGATCCAAACAAGACGCTTCCAGTCCAGTACTGCATTTATTGATAATTTGAAAGAAAACAAACTTGGCTTTTTAAGAGTTTTAGTCCCTGTTTTATACTGCCAAATCTCTTTATAACATGGTTTTATGTCTGTTTCAGGTTAATAACAACGGGCATTTGACTTTCGATGGGCCTCTTTCATATTATTCACCTTCGCAAGTCAACAGAGACATCATTGCTCCACTGTGGACAAACATGGACAACTCTGTCACTGGAAGCATCTCCTATCGTCAGGTCACCAGAGGCGGACTCTTACTAGCAGCCTCAAACAGCATAAACCAGTATTTTCCCAATCTGAACTTCACTGCCTCATGGCTGCTCATTGCCACTTGGGATAAAGTACCATACTTTAACAACTCACGATCGGTAAGCCAGCCTATTTGTTAATGGAAAATTTATCTAAGACTGAACTGAACACACTTACAGACTGTTTCCAACGACTGGCACAGACTTTAACACCAAATGTGAACACCCATGTTAGGCCAAGTTTAAAATTGTTCCAAACAATGATAACTTTTAGCTATAGTTATAAAACTAACAGTAAAGGTGCGGTCACGTTTTTGTTTAACCTTATGTTTTGTTATGTGGTCCTTTAGGTTACTTTCTGCCCTGTTCTGTTCCTGTTTCCTGTGCCACATGTAGTCCTGTCTAGTTTTTTATATTAATTAGTCTTTGATTGTTCCCCGGTGTGTCTTGTCAGCCCTGTTACCTCTCGTCTTTACCCCTGGTATTTAAACCCTTGTATTTCCTGTCTTCTTTGTCAGGTCTTGTCCCTCAATGGATGTTATACGTCGAATGTCTTTGTTCTGTTACTTTGTTCATGGTTCCTTGAAGTGATGGGAAACCAAGGCTTTCTGAAGCGTTTGAGGCTTTCATCAAATTGTGCCGAAAAACGGTTCATAACTCGAAGCTTTTAACTCAATGCGCATTAGCGACATCTGGTGGTCAGACTTGTCTTCTCCACCATATCTAACAAATCATCTTGGAGTAGAGGATATACGGTTTGAAAAAGCATGTGACCAAATAAAGCTTCAGAAGTCTGTGACATGCAAGAGTCGAATCAATCTGGGATCAATACAGTTCTGTCTAATCTGATCTAATTTCTCATCTAAATTAATTTGTGTCACATATTGATCAATAATATATAATATAAAAGTATGTGATCATAATTAATAATTGATGTGAGTAGTCGAAAAAATATTTTGGGTGAGCTGTTGGGTAACTGTAACTGTCTGTTCGGGTTGTGGTAGATTTTTTTCTTCTTTCAGGACGTGACTTAAATTTACCTGAGGCGTCTCCAATCGACACCCAAGTGTCTACAGTCGACACTTAATAATCTTTATACTCTAGCACTGCGTCTACAGTCGACTACTGGCTTCGAGTCGGATGACGTCTCGTCCCTTTTCCTGAAACCCTATCAAAGTCTAGTAAGCCTCACTAACTAGCTGGCTGTGCAGCATTAACTAGACAGACTCCAGACAATGCCTTTGAATATGCTTTAATCAGGGCCAGAGGACAAATTTCAGAGAGAATCCCACCAGCAAAAGAATACAATAGTTTTTTATAGAATAGGAGCATGGCAAAAGTGACATGATACATTACATAATTTTCCTACAATTTGATTGGTTCTTCATATGCAAACCCTTCTGTTACTAGGTAGAAGCAAACTCTGGTTCCCTTTCGTGGTCACTACGAGTTACGTCATGACAACGAACGGGGTTTCACTTAGAAAGCCTCTCACCTTCGAGAAATAAAACGAGCCAATGGCAAAGAAATGCCATGGGTCTGCGGAATTTGCATAGCATAACTCCGCCCCACCTTGTGGGTATATAAGGAAGTATGCTGGCAACATGCAGATGTGTTTTCGCTTTGGAGCCAAGTTCACTCCATAAGCCATCCTGAGATCTTCTTCATCTCTACACTTTTCGAGACGAGATTCTCTCCAGGTGTTGGTGTGACGGCGAGTTACAGTGAGTGCACATTTCCTGGTGATCTGTGCAGTGATCTGCCAGTGTTTGTGTGTTCTCTCCCTGGTCGCTTCAACACTCTGCAGAGTCTTTTTCCTCTCACAAAAGAGCTTGCGCGTGGCACGTCTTTTTAAAGATGTTTCCGAGTTTGATGGGCACAATCGCTGCCTTGCATGTTTGGGCGTAGATCACGCTAAGGCAGCCTTTGTGGATGAATCATGTTCTCATTGTGGGAACATGACCATTGCAACACTGCGGTTGAGACTCAATGACCTCAAGTCCCCTCATTCACACCCCGATCTACCCCTTTCCTCGAGAGGTGGTACTGTGGTGGTGCCAGCATTATCCGAGTCAGATCCTGAGCTGACGGCCATGCTTTCCCGGGCAGCCACGAGTGTCGGACTAGAGTGGAACCCTCCGCCCTGTCCTGAGCGCACGCAGCTGGGCGATTGGTTTTTGGGCGCGGCCGCTGATCCCCGTCGGCGTCCGCTCCCCAATACCATTCTTCCCGGAGGTGCATGAGGAGCTCCCGAGGTCCTGGAAGGCACCCCCTGTCTTCCCGTGATCGTTCAGCGACCTTCTCCGCCTTTCCTCCCCTCGACGAGGCCACTGCCAAAGGGTACACCGGGGTTCCCCTGGTGGAACGCTCTGTTGCGATGCAGCTGTGTCCGCAGAGCGCTTTCTCCCGTGGCGACCCTAAGCACCCCTCCAAAGCCTGTAGGTTTTCGTCAACAATCGTTGCGAAATCCTATAGAGCCGCCGGGCAGGCAGCCGCCTCTTTGCATGCCATGGCCATCTTGCAGGTCTACCAGGCCCAGATGCTCAGGGACATGCACGAGGGCAGGACTGACCCAGAGCTCTTTGATGAGCTGTGTGCCGCCACTGACCTCGCTCTCCGGGCAACGAAAGTGACCGCGCGCTCCCTGGGCCAGGTGATGTCCACGAACGTGGTCCAGGAGAGACACCTCTGGCTAAACCTGGCCGATATGAGAGATGCCGAGCGAACCCGTTTCCTCAACACTCCCATATCCCAGGCTGGCCTCTTCGGCGCCGTGGTCGAGACAGAACCAAAAACCTCAAGAACCAACAGGCCCAGTCCGATCAGACAATACACGACAGTCGCGTACATCAACCGACAAGGTGGTCTACGCTCCCGCCGTATGTCTCAACTCGCCCGCCACCTCCTCCTATGGAGTCAGAAGCATCTGAGGTCGCTTTGAGCCATTTATATGCCGGGAGACCCGAACTGTGCAGCCGACGAGCTCTCACGGCTTCAGCCTCTTCCTGGAGAATGGAGACTCCATCCCCAGTCGGTTCAGCTGATTTGGGAACAGTTTGGGGACAAGAATGCGTTTCCCCCAGTGAGCCTTCTGTGCAAGATCAGGGAGGACGAGGAGCAGGTCATTTTGGTTACGCCTCATTGGCCCACCTGGACCTGGTTCTCCGAACTAGTACTCCTCACAAAAGCATCTCCCTGGCCAATTCCTCTGAGGGCACCCTATGGCACCCTCGTTCCGATCTTTGGAAGCCTCCATGTGTGGCTCCTGGATGGGACGAGGCAGGTTTGAGTACCCTACCACCAGTGGTGGTGGCTACCATCACTTCTGCTAGAACATCGTCCACGAGACATGCCTACTCATTGAAGTGGAACTTCTTCGTCACCTGGTGCTCTTCTCGCCGAGAAGACCCCAGAAAATGCCTGATCAGTGTCATGCTTTCCTTCCTGCAAGAAGGGTTGGAGCGAAGGCTGTCTCCCTCCGTCCTGAAAGTGTATGTTCCCGCTATCGCCGCACATCACGACGCAGTTGATGGTCAGTAGGAAAGCATGACCTGGTCATCAGGTTCCTGAGAGGAGCGAGGAGACTGAATCCTCCTCGTCCTCCTCTCGTACCCTCTTGAGACCTCTCAGTGGTTTTAACTGCCCTGCAGAGTGCTCCCTTTGAGCCTCTGCAATCAGTGGAGCTTAAGTTCCTGTCAATGAAGACAGCACTCCTGGTTGCATTGGCCTCCATCAAGAGGGTAGGGGACCTTCAGGCATTTTCGGTTGACGTAGCGTGCTTGGAATTCAGGCCGGCCTATTCTCAAGTGATCCTGAGACCCCGGCCTGGTTATGTGCCCAATGTTCCCACCACTACCTTTCGAGATCAGGTGGTGAACCTGCAAGCACTGCCCTTGGAGGAGGCAGACCCAACCTTGGCACTGCTCTGTCAGTACGCGCCCTCCAAGCTTACGTAGACAGAACGCAGTGTTTCAGGACCTCTGACCAGCTCTTTGTCTGTTATGGTGAGAAGCTGAAGGGAAAGGCTCTCTCCAAGCAAAAGTTGTCTCACTAGATAGAAGACGCCATTGCTTTGGTATACCGGCAGTAAGGTCGACCGTGCCCCCTTGGTATGAAGGCTCACTCCACCCGGAGTGTGGCTTCCTCTTGGGCTCTAGCGCATGGCGCCTCGCTAACAGACATTGCAGAGCTGCAGGCTGGGCAACACCCAACAAGTTCGCGAGATTTTACAATCTCCGAATGTGTGTTTTTTGTAAGTCCCCCTCCCTTCGGGCAGGCACTGATTGCATATTTCCACTGAGATATGCTTCCCAGTGTACCTTGGTATTCCTGTTTTTAAGTAGGAGTCCTTCGTCTGTGCTAGTCTTACGACAGGGATCTCAGACTTACGCAGGGCACTAGAAGACAGCCGAGGTGGCGTGATTAGACTGGGAACCACATTCTTCGTCACAACGTAACTCGTAGTGACCACGAAAGGGAACATCTCGGTTACGTATGTAACCCTCGTTCCCTGAGTAGGGAACGGAGACGTTACGTCTCCCTGCCACTTCCGCTGTACCGCTGGAACGCCTGAGTTCAGTCTCGGCTCCTCAGTGAAGAAACATATCTGCATGCTGCCAGCGTACTTCCTCAGTGTTTCCCACACATAAACTAATTCGTGGCGGTGCGCCACAGAATCAACACCGGCCGCCACATATTGCGTTTCGTTATAAAAAAAAAAAATGTTTTACGCTATTTAAAACACGCAGCGTATTTATTCAGCTGCATTTCCTTTCCCTGCTCTCCCTCCGTCTCTCTGTCACTCACGCGTCTCTCTCACAAGCGAATTTTTGTCTCGCCAAAGTCTTATTTGATCGGTGAGTGATGATAACTGCTGCGTATTGCTAGGGCGTATTGCTGAAAGAACGAGCAGAGAGAGAGGCCCGGTCGCGCGCGCGCGTCTTCAAACTGCCTTGATCTCTCGCTCCCTCGTGCATATTAATCAAAATCACGATGGTAAAAGATCGGAAGACCGAAGTTTCACATGGAGCATTCGGATATTTTTTTCCCTGAATTACCGCTGGGTGTGAATTGTGCTAAAAAAAGAAAAAGAAAAAGAAAAAAAATACGTTGCCTTATCTTCTCTGAAAAGATTCAGCTGACATAAAAAACACTTTCAATAAACAAAACAAAACCTATCCAATGATGAAATGTTTTCTTTGTTGACAAATCTTGTGTGATGTCCTAACTGCCGGCTGGGATAATCACACAACGCGTACAAGTCCGCTAATGACACGTCCGATTCGCAAACTAATGACTCCTTTGAACCGATTCCATTTAATGAATGGTTAAAACAACTGATCAACTACTGATGAACTCTGAATCAGTGTATAACAAATCGGTAACACTTTACAATAAGGTTCCATTTATTAAACTCTAGTTAACTACATTAGTTAACATTAAATATTAATAAACTGCACATCTACAACATTAATCAATTACGTTAGTTAGCCTAATGCACTGTGTGAAGTAACAATAAAAATACAGCTGTTCACTGTTTGTTCAACTAAGATTAACAAAGATTAATAAATACAGTAACAAATGTATTGCTCGTGGTTCATTAGTTAGCCTAATACATTAACTAATGTAAACAAATCAAACCACATTTAACACCTCTTAAAATGAGAATGTAAGTGTGCTTACCCCATTTTTTAGTAAGAGTGTTTAGCAAGATTTAACCTTTACTGTATTTTCAGGTTATCTACTGTATATGACAATGTGTAGAACAATTAGCAAAACAATCTTTTAGTTTAGACTGTTTGCGTAAATGCAGTTGGGTTGTCGAGGTCAAAACTCTAAATAAGCTGTGAATCAAATAAACTTACTATAAATAATGTTATGTCATTTTTTTTACTCTTACACTGAATGTTTGGATTTTGTGAAGGTGTGAATCATTTTTGATTAATATTTAATATAATAAAGTTCTGTGTAACGAATTATTAATGAAGGCCCCGCCCCGCCCCGCCCCGCCCCGCCCCGCCCCGCCCCGCTCCCCCACCACCACAAATTGCTTTCTAATCTGTGGGAAACACTGTTCCTTATATACCCACGAGGTGGGGCGGAGTTACGCTATGCAAATTCCACAGACCCATGGCATTTCTTTGCCATTGGCTCGTTTTATTTCTCGAAGGTGAGAGGCTTTCTAAGCGAAACCTACTTAGGGAACGAGGGTTACATACGCAATCGTCAAAGCTTCAAATGTCAAAAATCACGTGGTATTGTCATTTCGATACAAGCATCGATCCAGTGTGTGAATTGTGTACAATAGTGCTTTAAAAACTGCGTCGGAGCATTGGAGCCCCGGTATCAACCTTCCCATCACTAGTTCCTTGTGCTTTGTTTCATGATTCCTGCTTCTTTGTGTTTTGTTTATTTGTTTATTAAACTCAAAAAGATTAAAGATTAAAGCACAAAATAGGAAGATAAATATCTTTCTGATAAGGCACTGCAGAATTAATCAAACATAAAAACACAATTACTCTGTATGAGCTATTAGAATAATTTTCTGTTTCTGTAACAGAGTTCATCTTTTCAAGTTGTTTTGGTCTCTGGTGGCTCTCAGTCTTTTGTCATGATGAACTACGGAAATATCTCCTCTACGGATCAACAGTTTCAGGTTAGAAAGAATTAGATCTCTAAACTCTGGCACTAAGATAGTACTAGAGTACTTGTAAAGATCTTGATGATTATTGATTTTTGTTTACTCAGGCTGGCTATGACACAATAGACTCAACAAATTATTTTTCAATCCCTGTGGCTAATGCAAATAAGCTGTCCAACTCCAGCAATGTCAATGTGACGGGACGATGGGCATTCCGTGTTGATAGCGGGCCTAAGGAGGGTAACGTCACTGTTTAATATAACTGTCTCACACAAAAAAAACTGTTGGAATACCATGCATAAAATGTCCTGATACATTTTGTACAATTCAATTTAGGGATTTTTTGCATTTAGAATGTTCTAAAACACTCCACCATTATAAACACTAATAATTAGAAAATTTAATATTAGGATATTCCTTTTTCAATTGCAGGAATATTCTACCCATATGCCGATGAGGATACAAAGAACCCTGCGGCAGATTTTGGAAGTTCTCCACTGATCACTCTGGTTCAGCCATTTGTCTACTTTGGGCTTGTTTATAATCAACTATACGTAAGCAGCATTGTCACATTAATGACATTGTACACTCTTATTTTTATTGAAACAACATGAGAAGCTTTATATTCCACATTAAGAATGTTACTTGAAAGTCCAGATGACTGAGCTTTCACTGTTTTGGTCTCATAACAGGTGAATAACAAGGGGTACTTGACTTTTGATAAACCGTCTTACCAGTGGAATCCCTACAATGTTCCAGCATACTCGACTAGAGACATCATCGCTCCGCTGTGGACAGACATTGACATTACAGATAAAGGAACCATCTCTTACCGACAAGTAACAGATGGTCATCTCTTGAATCGGGCCTCTAGAGACATGAACCAATATTACCCCAACTTGAACTTCTCTGCCTCATGGGTTTTCATTGCAACGTGGGATAAAGTACCGTACTATGAATACAGGCGGACAGTAAGTCTCTTTTATTTTTAGATTGAACTAATATGACAGCACTTTCTTGCACATAAATGTTTGATAAGGAAACAGAATCCCATGTTTTATGTAGTAATTCCCTTCATCTTTCAGGAGTCGACCTTTCAAGTGGTTTTGGTGTCTGGCAAAAACATGTCATTCACACTCATGCATTATGGTCCTATTTCCCCGGCCATATACCCTGTTAAGGTAAAGTAATTTGAAAAAGACACTGAAACAAAATATGTTATTTTTATCACTTTATGATAAGTGTAACTGAACCTTTCATCTTGTTATTTGATTGACAGTCTGGATATGACACAAGTGATTCAACTGATTTCTTTTTAATTCCTGTTTCTGACACCACAAACCTGCCATACACAAGCAATGTCAATGTCACGGGTCGATGGGTATTTCGAACTGACACTATATCAGAAAACAATGGTACAGTAATCTAATCATTAAAATTCATGGCATTTATTGCATATTATCTTTAAAAACATGATATGTTTTATACTCGTCTGTTTAACAGTTGTAAGAAAAATGTATCCACTATAAAATTTCTTCTTCAAATCTTTAAACATTAATAATACTATTGGGAATATTAGAAATATTCTACCCATATGGAGATGTAGAGGATGAGAAAAACCCACAGACGGATGATGGAAGTTCTCCACCGATCCCCTTGCTGCAGCCATTTGTGTACTTTGGCCATGTATATGACAACATTTTTGTAAGAAGCATTCATTAATGACATTCATTCATATTTATTCCATATAGATGATGTTACTTGAAAATCCAGATAAAATATTTTGATCCTACAGGTGAATAATAATGGAGACCTGACCTTTGATGAGCCACTTTCCCAGTGGGTTCCCTATTATTTTCCTGCATACTCGACTAGAGACATCATCGCTCCATTGTGGACAGACATTGATAATAGTGGGAAAGGAAACATCTCTTACCGACAAGTAACAGATGGTCGTCTCTTGAATCGGGCTTCAAGAGACATAAACAAATGTTTTCACAACTTGAACTTCTCTGCCTCATGGGTTTTTATCACTACATGGGATAAAGTACCGTACTATGGAAACAGAGAGGCAGTACGTTTTTCGGTCACACTTTAGATTAGGGTCAAATTCTTACTATTAATTAACCATTAACTATGACTTTTCCCTCATTAAACTCCTCATTACTGCTTATTTATAGTTAGTAAGGTAGTTGTTAAGTTTAGGTATTGGATGATTAAGGGATGTAGAATATGGTCATGTAGAATAAGGCATTAATATGTGCTCCATAAGTACTAATAAACAGCCAATATCCTAGTAATATGCATGCTAATAAGCAACTAGTTAATAGTGTGAAACTTAAACTTAAGTGTTACCAGTTTTTCTTTCAATTAGCATGCACTTTTAAAACTTGAATGTTTATTCATCTCTCAATCATCATTGTTTTGTATTTCATGTTTTGCCCCCATAAAAACTACATAGATTTGATCATACAATTAAGCATTTAAAATATCATCTTAATAAGACATAATTGGCAGATATAGAGTGACAACTAATATTTACATGCATTTTATGTAAGTAGTCTGTTATACTGTTATGAATATCTCATTGATTTACATTACAAGCTATCATAATTTCATCATACTTTTTTGGCCATATAATATAAAATCAGCAACTGCTCCAAACTGCATATTTTTTGCTCAGTTTTTTTCCCTCCTCCAATGTGAGCTTCATATTCTCACTAAATCATTCTGCTGTATATAAGCCATAAAAGCCTGATGTATCAAATATGATGCTGAACAAAAAACATGCAATTTAAAAAAAAAAAAATTTTTTTTAATAATTTGTCTAAAACCTCTGTTTATGATAATTAAAGCACATAAATGGGAAGATGAATTTCTTTTAGTAAAGGCACTGCAGAATAAATCAAGCATAAAGAATTGCTCAATGTCTATGAGATTTTAGGATAATTTTCTGTTTCTGTTACAGAGTTCATCTTTTCAAGTTGTTTTGGTCTCTGGTGGCTCTCTGTCTTTTGTCATGATGAACTACGGAAATATCTCCTCTACGGATCAAAGGTTTCAGGTTAGAAAGAATTAGATCTCTAAACTCTGGCACTAAGATAGTACTAGAGTACTTGTAAAGATCTTGATGATTATTGATTTTTGTTTACTCAGGCTGGCTATGACACAATAGACTCAACAAATTATTTTTCAATCTCTGTGGCTGATGCAAATAAGCTGTCCAACTCCAGCAATGTCAATGTGACGGGACGATGGGCATTCCGTGTTGATAGCGGGTCTAAGCCGGGTAACGTCACTGTTTAATATAAAGAATTTGATAAATAGCCATGAAATATAACATGCAAGAAAAATGTATGCATTATAAATCTTTAAACAGTCATAATAATAATATTGGGAATATTAGGAATATTCTACCCATATGGAGATGTAGAGGATGAGAAAAACCCACAGTCGGATGATGGAAGTTCTCCACCGATCCCCTTGCGGCGGCAATTTGTGTACTTTGGCCATGTATATGACAAGATATTTGTAAGAAGCATTCATTAATGACATTCAGTAATATTTATTCCATATAGATGATGTTACTTGAAAATCCAGATAAAATATTTTGATCCTACAGGTGAATAATAATGGAGACCTGACCTTCGATGAGCCACTTTCCCAGTGGGATCTCTATTATTTTCCTGCATACTCGACTAGAGACATCATCGCTCCACTGTGGACAGGCTTTAATAATAGTGGGAAAGGAAACATCTCTTACCGACAAGTAACAGATGGTCATCTCTTGAATCGGGCTTCAAGAGACATAAACAAATGTTTTCCCAACTTGAACTTCTCTGCCTCATGGGTTTTTATCACTACATGGGATAAAGTACCGTACTATGGAAACAGAGAGGCAGTACGTTTTTCGGTCACGCTTTAGATTAGGGTCCAATTCTCACTATTAATTAACAATTACCTCAATGACTTTTCCCTCATTAAACTCCTCATTACTGCTTATTAATAGTTAGTAAGGTAGTTGTTAAGTTTAGGTATTGGATGATAAAGGGATGTAGAATATGGTCATGTAGAATAAGGCATTAATATGTGCTCTATAAGTACTAATAAACAGCCAATATCCTAGTAATATGCATGCTAATAAGCAACTAGTTAATAGTGTGAAACTTAAACTTAAGTGTTACCAGTTTTTCTTTCAATAAGCATGCACTTTTAAAACTTGAATGTTTATTCATCTCTCAATCATCATTGTTTTGTATTTCATGTTTTGCCCCCATAAAAACTACATAGATTTGATCATAAAATTAAGCATTTAAAATATCATCTTAATAAGACATAATTGGCAGATATAGAGTGACAACTGATATTTACATGCATTTTATGTAAGTAGTCTGTTATACTGTTATGAATATCTCATTGATTTACATTACAAGCTATCATAATTTCATCATACTTTTTTGGCCATATAATATAAAATCAGCAACTGCTCCAAACTGCATATTTTTTGCTCAGTTTTTTTCCCTCCTCCAATGTGAGCTTCATATTCTCACTAAATCATTCTGCTGTATATAAGCCATAAAAGCCTGATGTATCAAATATGACGCTGAACAAAAAACATGCAATTGTTTTTTATTTATTTTTTAATAATCTGTCTAAAACCTCTGTTTATGATAATTAAAGCACATAAATGGGAAGATGAATTTCTTTTAGTAAAGGCACTGCAGAATAAATCAAGCATAAAGAATTGCTCAATGTCTATGAGATTTTAGGATAATTTTCTGTTTCTGTTACAGAGTTCATCTTTTCAAGTTGTTTTGGTCTCTGGTGGCTCTCTGTCTTTTGTCATGATGAACTACGGAAATATCTCCTCTACGGATCAACAGTTTCAGGTTAGAAAGAATTAGATCTCTAAACTCTGACACTAAGATAGTACTAGAGTACTTGTAAAGATCTTGATGATGATTGATTTTTGTTTACTCAGGCTGGCTATGACACAATAGACTCAACAAATTATTTTTCAATCTCTGTGGCTGATGTAAATAAGCTGTCCAACTCCAGCAATGTCAATGTGACGGGACGATGGGCATTCCGTGTTGATAGCGGGCCTAAGGAGGGTAACGTCATTGTTTAATTTAACTGTCTCACACAAAAAAAAAACTGTTGGAATACCATGCATAAAATGTCCTGATACATTTTGTACAATTCAATTTAGGGATTTTTTGCATTTAGAATGTTCTAAAACACTCCACCATTATAAACACTAATAATTAGAAAATTTAATATTAGGATATTCCTTTTTCAATTGCAGGAATATTCTACCCATATGCCGATGAGGATACAAAGAACCCTGCGGAGGATTTTGGAAGTTCTCCACTGATCACTCTGGAGCAGCCATTTGTCTACTTTGGGCTTGTTTATAATCAACTATACGTAAGCAGCATTGTCACATTCATGACATTGTACACTCTTATTTTTATTGAAACAACATGAATAGCTTTATTTTCCACATTGAGAATGTTACTTGAAAGTCCAGATGACTGAGCTTTCACTGTTTTGGTCTCATAACAGGTGAATAACAAGGGGTACTTGACTTTTGAAGAACCATTTTACCAGTGGTATCCCTATTATTTTCCTGCATACTCGACTAGAGACATCATCGCTCCGCTGTGGACAGACATTGACATTACAGATAAAGGAACCATCTCTTACCGACAAGTAACAGATGGTCATCTCTTGAATCGGGCCTCTAAAGACATAAACAAATGTTTTCACAACTTGAACTTCTCTGCCTCATGGGTTTTTATCACTACATGGGATAAAGTACCGTACTTTGGAAACAGAGAGGCAGTAAGTTTTTCGGTCACACTTTAGATTAGTGTCAAATTCTCACTATTAATTAACAATTACCTCTATGACTTTTCCCTCATTAAACTCCTCATTACTGCTTATTAATAGTTAGTAAGGTAGTTGTTAGGTTTAGGTATTGGATGATAAAGGGATGTAGAATATGGTCATGTAGAATAAGGCATTAATATGTGCTCTATAAGTACTAATAAACAGCCAATATCCTAGTAATATGCATGCTAATAAGAAACTAGTTAATAGTGTGAAACTTAAACTTGAGTGTTACCAGTTTTTCTTTAAATAAGCATGCACTTTTAAAACTTGAATGTTTATTCATCTCTCAATCATCATTGTTTTGTATTTCATGTTTTGCCCCCATAAAAACTACATAGATTTGATCATAAAATTAAGCATTTAAAATATCATCTTAATAAGACATAATTGGCAGATATAGAGTGACAACTAATATTTACATGCATTTTATGTAAGTAGTCTGTTATACTGTTATGAATATCTCATTGATTTACATTACAAGCTATCAGAATTTCATCATACTTTTTTTGGCCATATAATATAAAATCAGCAACTGCTCCAAACTGCATATTTTTTTGCTCAGTTTTTTTCCCTCCTCCAATGTGAGCTTCATATTCTCACTAAATCATTCTGCTGTATATAAGCCATAAAAGCCTGATGTATCAAATATGACGCTGAACAAAAAACATGCAATTGTTTTTTATATATTTTTTAATAATCTGTCTAAAACCTCTGTTTATGATAATTAAAGCACATTAATGGGAAGATGAATTTCTTTTAGTAAAGGCACTGCAGAATAAATCAAGCATAAAGAATTGCTCAATGTCTATGAGATTTTAGGATAATTTTCTGTTTCTGTTACAGAGTTCATCTTTTCAAGTTGTTTTGGTCTCTGGTGGCTCTCTGTCTTTTGTCATGATGAACTACGGAAATATCTCCTCTACGGATCAAAGGGTTCAGGTTAGAAAGAATTAGATCTCTAAACTCTGGCACTAAGATAGTACTAGAGTACTTGTAAAGATCTTGATGATTATTGATTTTTGTTTACTCAGGCTGGCTATGACACAATAGACTCAACAAATTATTTTTCAATCTCTGTGGCTGATGCAAATAAGCTGTCCAACTCCAGCAATGTCTATGTGACGGGACGATGGGCATTCCGTGTTGATAGCGGGCCTAAGGAGGGTAACGTCACTGTTTAATATAACTGTCTCACACAAAAAAAAACTGTTGGAATACCATGCATAAAATGTCCTGATACATTTTGTACAATTCAATTTAAGGATTTTTTGCATTTAGAATGTTCTAAAACACTCCACCATTATAAACACTAATAATTAGAAAATGTAATATTAGGATATTCCTTTTTCAATTGCAGGAATATTCTACCCATATGCCGATGAGGATACAAAGAACCCTGCGGCAGATTTTGGAAGTTCTCCACTGATCACTCTGGAGCAGCCATTTGTCTACTTTGGGCTTGTTTATAATCAACTATACGTAAGCAGCATTGTCACATTTATGACATTGTACACTCTTATTTTAATTGAAACAACATGAGTAGCTTTATATTCCACATTAAGAATGTTACTTGAAATCCAGATGACTGAGCTTTCACTGTTTTGGTCTCATAACAGGTGAATAACAAGGGGTACTTGACTTTTGGAGAACTGTTTTACCAGTGGTATCCCTATTATTTTCCTGCATACTCGACTAGAGACATCATCGCTCCGCTGTGGACAGACATTGACATTACAGTTAAAGGAAACATCTCTTACCGACAAGTAACAGATGGTCATCTCTTGAATCGGGCCTCTAGAGACATAAACCAATATTACCCCAACTTGAACTTCTCTGCCTCATGGGTTTTCATTGCAACGTGGGATAAAGTACCGTACTATGGATACAGGCGGACAGTAAGTCTCTTTTTTTTTTAGATTGAACTAATATGACAGCAGTTTCTTGCACATAAATGTGTAATAAGGAAACAGAATCCCATGTTCTCTGTATTTATGTATTCCCTTCATCTTTCAGGAGTCGACCTTTCAAGTGGTTTTGGTGTCTGGCAAAAACATGTCATTCACACTCATGCATTATGGTCATATTTCCCCGGCCATTTACCCTGTTAAGGTAAAGTAGTTTGAAAAAGACACTGAAACAAAATATGTTATTTTTATCACTATATGATAAGTGTAACTGAACCTTTCATCTTGTTATTTGATTGACAGTCTGGATATGACACAAGTGATTCAACTGATTTCTTTTCAATTCCTGTTTCTGACACCACAAACCTGCCATACACAAGCAATGTCAATGTCACGGGTCGATGGGTATTTCGAACTGACACTATATCAGAAAACAATGGTACAGTAATCTAATCATTAAAATTCATGGCATTTATTGCATATTATGTTTAAAAACATGATATGTTTTATACTCGTCTGTTTAACAGTTGTAAGAAAAATGTATCCACTATAAAATTTCTTCCTTCAAATCTTTAAACATTAATAATACTATTGGGAATATTAGAAATATTCTACCCATATGGAGATGTAGAGGATGAGAAAAACCCACAGACGGATGATGGAAGTTCTCCACCGATCCCCTTGCGGCGGCAATTTGTGTACTTTGGCCATGTATATGACAAGACATTTGTAAGAAGCATTCATTAATGACATTCATTAATATTTATTCTATATAGATGATGTTAATTGAAAATACAGATAAAATATTTTGATCCTACAGGTGAATAATAATGGAGACCTGACCTTTGATGAGCCACTTTCCCAGTGGGTTCCCTATTATTTTCCTGCATACTCGACTAGAGACATCATCGCTCCTCTGTGGACAGATATTGACATTACAGATAAAGGAACCATCTCTTACCGACAAGTAACAGATGGTCGTCTCTTGAATCGGGCTTCAAGAGACATAAACAAATGTTTTCACAACTTGAACTTCTCTGCCTCATGGGTTTTTATCACTACATGGGATAAAGTACCGTACTTTGGAAACAGAGAGGCAGTACGTTTTTCGGTCACGCTTTAGATTAGGGTCCAATTCTCACTATTAATTAACAATTACCTCTATGACTTTTCCCTCATTAAACTCCTCATTACTGCTTATTAATAGTTAGTAAGGTAGTTGTTAAGTTTAGGTATTGGATGATAAAGGGATGTAGAATATGGTCATGTAGAATAAGGCATTAATATGTGCTCTATAAGTACTAATAAACAGCCAATATCCTAGTAATATGCATGCTAATAAGAAACTAGTTAATAGTGTGAAACTTAAACTTAAGTGTTACCAGTTTTTCTTTCAATTAGCATGCACTTTTAAAACTTGAATGTTTATTCATCTCTCAATCATCATTGTTTTGTATTTCATGTTTTGCCCCCATAAAAACTACATAGATTTGATCATAAAATTAAGCATTTAAAATATCATCTTAATAAGACATAATTGGCAGATATAGAGTGACAACTAATATTTACATGCATTTTATGTAAGTAGTCTGTTATACTGTTATGAATATCTCATTGATTTACATTACAAGCTATCAGAATTTCATCATACTTTTTTGGCCATATAATATAAAATCAGCAACTGCTCCAAACTGCATATTTTTTGCTCAGTTTTTTTCCCTCCTCCAATGTGAGCTTCATATTCTCACTAAATCATTCTGCTGTATATAAGCCATAAAAGCCTGATGTATCAAATATGACGCTGAACAAAAAACATGCAATTTTTTTTTTTTTTTTTTGTCTAAAACTTCTGTTTATGATAATTAAAGCACATAAATGGGAAGATGAATTTCTTTTAGTAAAGGCACTGCAGAATAAATCAAGCATAAAGAATTGCTCAATGTCTATGAGATTTTAGGATAATTTTCTGTTTCTGTTACAGAGTTCATCTTTTCAAGTTGTTTTGGTCTCTGGTGGCTCTCTGTCTTTTGTCATGATGAACTACGGAAATATCTCCTCTACAAATCGATCGTTTCAGGTTAGAAAGAATTAGATCTCTAAACTCTGGCACTAAGATAGTACTAGAGTACTTGTAAAGATCTTGATGATTATTGTTCTCTTACGAGAGGTTCTCTCGTACTGCGTAAGAACTTACGCTTGGGGGAAAGTCTCTTTCCGTGAGATATTGAAGCCAAAAATGATCCTTTAATTTTTATATAATGCAAAACGCGTTGCAGCAGCATACAGACATAGGCGAGGCACCTTTGCGCGCCTATTGGCTGCTCTGCGGCAACTGCAGCAGCCTATCAAGAGAGGCCCTGTTGACGCTGACCAATGGGGGTGCTTCGCGCCCATCTGCGCAGCGTCCCGCCGAAATAGGCGTGGCCTAGGGCTATAAATATAGCGTCGAGAGGCTGGTTCACTGATTTTCATCTCTTCAAGCGGAGCTCACGCATCGCTGGATCCTGAGAGAAGCCGCGCCGTCTGAAGAAGCCTTTCAGCGGGACGAGTCTGCATCGAAGCCGCTGGCCGAGCCGCCTTCTGCCGACATTCCTGCTGCGCTATCCGGTGCACTATATCCTTTACTGCAGTGTGTTTTCGCCCCGCGAATCACACACCCTTTCTCTCTAAAAGAGCTGAGCGTCTTTTTTAAGATGTCTCGCACTCTCTGTGGCTCGTGCAGAGCCCCTCTCAGCGACGGGGACCGCCATGTTATCTGCGTTTCCTGCCTGGGAGAAGATCATGCAGCTCTCGCGCTCGCCGACGGCGGATGCCCTCATTGCGAGCTGATGTCAATGGCGACTCTGCGGACTCGCATGGCACGCTTTCACGAGTCTGCACCCCTGCCCGCTGCGCTGCCGCGCCGTAAGAAGCGCCGCGCTCAGCGAGGCCCTGAACCTCCTCCCACCGAGGCAAGCTCGCCGGTTCGCCCGCCAGCTTCACCGCCCGCTTCACTCGAGTCTATCACCCCCCGGACAACGGCCGCTGTCTGCCGCCGTTTCCGTCGCGGATGAGTCTGATGATGTGGAAATAGCGGAGGAGGACAGCTGCTCTATCCTAGCGTCAGGCAGTGAGGATTATCCGAGCTCTGTTGATCTCGCACCCCCTGCTCGCGAAACGTCTGGGAAACGGGCCAGCATTGAGTCAGAGCTGACGCGTCTGCTCTCTCAGGCCGTTGAGAGCCTCGGCCTCGAGTGGTCGACGCCTGTAGAGCCAGCACGCAACCGACTGGATGGCTGCTTTCTGAAAGGGGACCGTGTTGCTACACCGTCTAGACCCGCGCCTTTTCTTCCTGAGCTTCACGAAGAACTCGCGAAATCCTGGTCTGCACCCTTTTCAGCCCGTGTTAAAACTTCTGTTTCTGCTGCATTCTCCGTTGTTGATGATTCCTCGACGCTCCCGTCTCATCTGCTGGGCTCTTTGGATCGTCCGTCAAGGATTTTGCGGACAGATTCGCTGAGGTACAGAAGACATCGCAGGCCATGAAACATTTCCTGCCTAAGCGCGCTAGCTCCGCGACAGGTCGCTCTAAACAGCCGTCTGCTCGAAGCTCACAGCCGCAGCCACCGCCCGCCGCCGCCTCACAGAGGAAGCAGGCCCGAAGCTCGAGACCGCGCTCTCGCTCTGCTGCCCGCCGCCCTCAACGTGGTCCCCGGCCAAAGATTGACATCAAGCCCGAGGCTTCGAAGTCGTCCTAGCCCTTCTAGGAAAACGACGGTGTTCAAGTCCCGCTGCGGCCAGATTTCCACCAAAACTACCAGCTCGCTCAGTTCCAGAAAATGTGACTGTTCCAGCTTATTTAGCAGTAAACAAGTCGGTAACACGGCCCGCTTGCCTGCTTACAAACGCCGTTGTCACGGCGACCCAGATATATCCCTCAAAGAGTGTAATTTCTGGTATTCCGGCCACGGCCGATGGTGTTACAAGTGTAGAAAAAATGCCCACTGTAACGTGCTCATTCCTACACACAAACACAGCTCTTCACACAGAGCTCGCGCTCATAAAATCGACTCAGGTCGATTGCGCGTTAAATGTAGTGAATGTGCCCACAGCCCAGTGCCCACATACACTGCACACTGCATGTCTCCCGGTTTCTGTAAAAACGAAACCTACACACACACGGTCACAGACCCAGGTTGTGTTCAGTGCTTCCCATGTGCCCGCTGTAGCGCGCCCTCATGCACTCACAGACATGTCAAACCCCGAAGGGTCTCGCCCACTCGCCTCCTCTCAGCTACCCGCTGTAACAGAGTTGAGCGCGGGCAGGCTGCCCGCTGTCATCAGCACGCCCCCCGCCTCGTCCGCCGCAAACACGGCATCTATGTTTCAGCACATAAAAGCTCTTCAGCCGCCACACTGTCACGGCCAGAGCACAGACTTCATTCAACCTCTAGCTATTCATGCGACTGCATGGGCACAGCTTCCCGGGGTGTCAGAATGGGTGCTGAACATTATAAAAAGAGGATATTCGCTACAGTTTGCTCGACGCCCTCGCCGCTGCGAGGCGCGAGTCGAAACTACGGTGAAAACGGAAGTAGCTCATCTACTTCGAGCTGAAATAGCGAAACTACTGAGCAAAGGGGCCATAGAACCCCTATCTCTAGCTCAGAGCGAAGGGGGCCTGTACAGCAGATATTTCCTGGTGCCAAAGAAAGACGGGGGTCTCAGACCCATCTTAGATCTAAGACGGCTGAACAAAGCGCTTTCAAAGCGCCCGTTCAGAATGATCACGACCAGACAAATCCTCTCGCAAGTTCGCCAGGGGGACTGGTTTGCGTCGATAGATCTGAAAGACGCGTATTTCCAGATACAAATAGCGTCTCGTCACAGGCGATTTTTGAGATTCGCCTTCGAGGGCCAGGCATATCAGTATACAGTCCTACCGTTCGGCCTGTCTTTAGCACCCCGTACATTCACGAAGTGCATGGACGCGGCCCTCGCTCCCCTGAAAATTCGGGGAATGCGAGTTTTGAACTACTTGGACGATTGGCTAGTTCTGGCTCAGTCTCGTACAGAGCTTATGGAACACATGAACATTTTGCTCGAGCACCTCGAGAAATTAGGTCTCACAGTCAATTGGGCGAAGAGCTCTCTGTCTCCCAGTCAGGAAATATCCTTTCTGGGCGCAGATCTGAACTCGCTGTCAATGACAGCTCAGTTATCGCCACGACGCGCACTGGCCGTTCAGCGCATGACGGAAAACTTCCGCCGTGGCGCTGTGGTCCCGCTCAAACAGTTTCAAAGGATGCTGGGTCTCATGGCCGCAGCATCACCAGTACTTCAGCTGGGGCTCCTTCGGATGCGCCCACTTCAGTTCTGGCTGCAAGCGCGTGTACCGCGCCGAGCGTGGACTTCCGGTCTTTTTCGCCTCAAGGTCGATCAGAAATGCATTTCAGCTCTGAAACCTTGGACGGCGACCGACTGGTACCGGTCAGGAGTAAGCCTGGGGACTTCCTTGAGTGTGAAGGTGGTGTCCACGGACGCCTCCACCTCGGGATGGGGAGCGCTGCTCGAGGGCAGACCGTTCTTTGGCCTATGGTCAGAACGAGAAAAGCTCCTACACATCAACTGCTTGGAAATGATGGCAGTCGACAATGCGCTCAGGCGCTTCTATCCCCAGATAGCAGGACACCACGTTCTAGTCCGTTCGGACAACATGGCGGTGGTGGCCTTTATAAATCACCAGGGAGGCCTCAGGTCCCGAATCCTTCACAGGCTGACGGAACACCTCCTGGTTTGGGCCCAGCACAATTTGCGCTCACTGAGAGCAGTTCATGTGCCCGGCCACTTGAATTTGGGACCAGACAGACTGTCCAGGAACAACGTTCCGGCAGGAGAATGGTCCCTACACCCACAGACAGTCCAATTGCTGTGGAAGAAGTTCGGCAAAGCGAAAGTAGACCTGTTTGCGTCTCAAGAAAACGCTCACTGCCCGATATACTTCTCCAAGAGCACGAACGCGCTGGCCCACGTATGGCCTCGCTGCCCGCTCTATGCCTTTCCCCCCATTACGCTCATACCTCAGGTAATAGAGCGGATCAGGGAAAGTGGATGCTCGGTGCTACTAGTAGCTCCGTTCTGGAGAAACCAGGTCTGGTTCCCAGTTCTGATGCAACTAGCGAGCTCTGCCCCATGGCCGATACCACTGAGGAGAGACCTCCTCACCCAGGCCAAGGGCTCGATTTGGCATCCTCGCCCGGAGCTTTGGGCCCTACACGTATGGGCCATCAATGGGTACCCGCTCACCTCCCTTCAGGAGTACTAAACACGATCACGCAGGCTAGAGCTCCCTCTACGAGACGGCTCTATTCCTCAAAATGGTCTGTGTTTTCTAGCTGGTGCACAGCCCGTGGCGTGTCACCCCACGACTGTGGGGTGACGAAAGTTCTTTCCTTCCTACAAGAGCTTCTGGAAAAGGGCAGAACCCCTTCCACGCTCAAGGTCTATGTGGCGGCTATAGCAGCGTTTGTTAAACCAACGCTAAGCCAGTCACTAGGGAAGAACGATCTGGTCATTCGCTTCCTAAGAGGAGCGAAGAGGTTAAACCCTCCCAGACCCCCTTCAGTTCCCATATGGGACCTTTCCACGGTCTTGGAGGCCATGAAAGGTGCCCCATTTGAGCCAATCCAATCTGTGGATATCAAACACTTGTCCTTCAAGACAGCGTTTCTCTTGGCTCTTGCTTCAGTTAAGCGTGTGGGGGACTTACAAGCGCTTTCAGTAAGCGCGACATGTATGGAGTTTGGGCCAAATGACTCAATTGTCAGGCTCAAACCGAGACACGGGTATGTTCCTAAATCCCTCAACACACCATTCAGGTCCCAGGTCATTTCCCTGTCGGCCTTACCGGTCCCTGAGGAAGAGAAGGACGCCGCTTTGCTCTGCCCTGTCAGGGCATTAAGAGCCTATGTGTCTCGCTCGTCTGTATTCAGACAGACAGAGCAGCTATTCGTTTCGTTCTACGGACGCTCTAAGGGGCTAGCTGTAACGAAACAGACCCTATCCAGATGGATAGTGGATGCCATAGCGCTGGCATACACCTCTAAGGGCCTACAGTGCCCATTAGGTGTCAGAGCGCACTCCACAAGAGGCATGGCCTCTTCGTGGGCTTGGTCCAGTGGGATTTCTCTACACGATATCTGTATGGCGGCAGGCTGGGCCTCCCCGTCTACATTTATCAGGTTTTATAACCTGGAAGTTCCCGCTTTGCAAGCTAAGCTGTTGTCGGTCTAATAAGCCAGTACTATCTGCCCCGAGGTCGGCTCAGATGCTGGAAACTGTTCGAGCAATGCTCACGGATCGATCATACAGCCCTGAGGGCAACTGTAAGACCCGTATTTTTCATCAGATCAGGCCAATAACTTTGCCCTGACTGCATGGAACACTATTATTATAATGCTCCCTGGTGGGATGCTCCCTATTCAGGAATGATGCTTTAGCCTCTCTTCCTGGACTCTCTGTGAGTCCCTGATGATCATGTACCATATGGGCCCCGGGCACATGCCCTTGGGACTTTGGTATTGGATCTCAAGCACGCACGGCGTTTTACATTGTGTTCCCCAAGCGTAAGTTCTTACGCAGTACGAGAGAACCTCTCGTAAGAGAACGTACTCGGTTACTAACGTAACCTCGGTTCTCTCTAGAGAGGGAACGAGTACTGCGTATCCTTGCCGTGCCTGCAGTTCGCTCTGGTTTGCTCCGGCGATGAAAACCAGTGAACCAGCCTCTCGACGCTATATTTATAGCCCTAGGCCACGCCTATTTCGGCGGGACGCTGCGCAGATGGGCGCGAAGCACCCCCATTGGTCAGCGTCAACAGGGCCTCTCTCGATAGGCTGCTGCAGTTGCCGCAGAGCAGCCAATAGGCGCGCAAAGGTGCCTTGCCTATGTCTGTATGCTGCTGCAACGCGTTTTGCATTATATAAAAATTAAAGGATAATTTTTGGCTTCAATATCTCACGGAAAGAGACTTTCCCCCAAGCGTAAGTTCTTACGCAGTACTCGTTCCCTCTCTAGAGAGAACCGAGGTTACGTAAGTAACCGAGTACGATTTTTGTTTACTCAGGCTGGCTATGACACAATAGACTCAACAAATTATTTTTCAATCTCTGTGGCTGATGCAAATAAGCTGTCTAACTCCAGCAATGTCAATGTGACGGGACGCTGGGCATTCCGTGTTGATAGCGGGCCTAAGCCGGGTAACGTCACTGTTTAATATAAAGAATTTGATAAATAGCCATGAAATATAACATGCAAGAAAAATTTATGCATTATAAATCTTTAAACAGTCATAATAATAATATTGGGAATATTAGGAATATTCTACCCATATGGAGATGTAGAGGATGAGAAAAACCCACAGTCGGATGATGGAAGTTCTCCACCGATCCCCTTGCGGCGGCAATTTGTGTACTTTGGCCATGTATATGACAAGATATTTGTAAGAACAATTCATTAATAACATTCATTAATATTTATTCCATTTAGATGATGTTACTTGAAAATCCAGATAAAATATTTTGATCCTACAGGTGAATAATAACGGAGACCTGACCTTTGATGAGCCACTTTCCCAGTGGGATCTCTATTATTTTCCTGCTTACTCGACTAGAGACATCATCGCTCCACTGTGGACAGGCTTTAATAATAGTGGGAAAGGAAACATCTCTTACCGACAAGTAACAGATGGTCATCTCTTGAATCGGGCTTCAAGAGACATAAACAAATGTTTTCCCAACTTGAACTTCTCTGCCTCATGGGTTTTTATCACTACATGGGATAAAGTACCGTACTATGGAAACAGAGAGGCAGTACGTTTTTCGGTCACACTTTAGATTAGGGTCAAATTCTTACTATTAATTAACCATTAACTAGGACTTTTCTCTCATTAAACTCCTCATTACTGCTTATTAATAGTTAGTAAGGTAGTTGTTAAGTTTAGGTATTGGATGATAAAGGGATGTAGAATATGGTCATGTAGAATAAGGCATTAATATGTGCTCTATAAGTACTAATAAACAGCCAATATCCTAGTAATATGCATGCTAATAAGAAACTAGTTAATAGTGTGAAACTTAAACTTGAGTGTTACCAGTTTTTCTTTAAATAAGCATGCACTTTTTAAACTTGAATGTTTATTCATCTCTCAATCATCATTGTTTTGTATTTCATGTTTTGCCCCCATAAAAACTACATAGATTTGATCATAAAATTAAGCATTTAAAATATCATCTTAATAAGACATAATTGGCAGATATAGAGTGACAACTGATATTTATATGCATTTTATGTAAGTAGTCTGTTATACTGTTATGAATATCTCATTGATTTACATTACAAGCTATCATAATTTCATCATACTTTTTTTGGCCATATAATATAAAATCAGCAACTGCTCCAAACTGCATATTTTTTGCTCAGTTTTTTTCCCTCCTCCAATGTGAGCTTCATATTCTCACTAAATCATTCTGCTGTTTATAAGCCATAAAAGCCTGATGTATCAAATATGACGCTGAACAAAAAACATGCAATTGTTTTTTATTTATTTTTTAATAATCTGTCTAAAACCTCTGTTTATGATAATTAAAGCACATAAATGGGAAGATGAATTTCTTTTAGTAAAGGCACTGCAGAATAAATCAAGCATAAAGAATTGCTCAATGTCTATGAGATTTTAGGATAATTTTCTGTTTCTGTTACAGAGTTCATCTTTTCAAGTTGTTTTGGTCTCTGGTGGCTCTCTGTCTTTTGTCATGATGAACTACGGAAATATCTCCTCTACGGATCAACAGTTTCAGGTTAGAAAGAATTAGATCTCTAAACTCTGGCACTAAGATAGTACTAGAGTACTTGTAAAGATCTTGATGATTATTGATTTTTGTTTACTCAGGCTGGCTATGACACAATAGACTCAACAAATTATTTTTCAATCCCTGTGGCTGATGTAAATAAGCTGTCCAACTCCAGCAATGTCAATGTGACGGGACGATGGGCATTCCGTGTTGATAGCGGGCCTAAGGAGGGTAACGTCATTGTTTAATTTAACTGTCTCACACAAAAAAAAACTGTTGGAATACCATGCATAAAATGTCCTGATACATTTTGTACAATTCAATTTAGGGATTTTTTGCATTTAGAATGTTCTAAAACAATCCACCATTATAAACACTAATAATTAGAAAATTTAATATTAGGATATTCCTTTTTCAATTGCAGGAATATTCTACCCATATGCCGATGAGGATACAAAGAACCCTGCGGAGGATTTTGGAAGTTCTCCACTGATCAACTTGGTTCAGCCATTTGTCTACTTTGGGCTTGTTTATAATCAACTATACGTAAGCAGCATTGTCACATTCATGACATTGTACACTCTTATTTTTATTGAAACAACATGAGTAGCTTTATTTTCCACATTAAGAATGTTACTTGAAATCCAGATGACTGAGCTTTCACTGTTTTGGTCTCATAACAGGTGAATAACAAGGGGTACTTGACTTTTGGAGAACTGTTTTACCAGTGGTATCCCTATTATTTTCCTGCATACTCGACTAGAGACATCATCGCTCCGCTGTGGACAGACATTGACATTACAGTTAAAGGAACCATCTCTTACCGACAAGTAACAGATGGTCATCTCTTGAATCGGGCCTCTAGAGACATAAACCAATATTACCCCAACTTGAACTTCTCTGCCTCATGGGTTTTCATTGCAACGTGGGATAAAGTACCGTACTATGAATACAGGCGGACAGTAAGTCTCTTTTATTTTTAGATTGAACTAATATGACAGCAGTTTCTTGCACATAAATGTTTGATAAGGAAACAGAATCCCATGTTTTATGTAGTAATTCCCTTCATCTTTCAGGAGTCGACCTTTCAAGTGGTTTTGGTGTCTGGCAAAAACATGTCATTCACACTCATGCATTATGGTCATATTTCCCCGGCCATTTACCCTGTTAAGGTAAAGTAGTTTGAAAAAGACACTGAAACAAAATATGTTATTTTTATCACTATATGATAAGTGTAACTGAACCTTTCATCTTGTTATTTGATTGACAGTCTGGATATGACACAAGTGATTCAACTGATTTCTTTTCAATTCCTGTTTCTGACACCACAAACCTGCCATACACAAGCAATGTCAATGTCACGGGTCGATGGGTATTTCGAACTGACACTATATCAGAAAACAATGGTACAGTAATCTAATCATTAAAATTCATGGCATTTATTGCATATTATGTTTAAAAACATGATATGTTTTATACTCGTCTGTTTAACAGTTGTAAGAAAAATGTATCCACTATAAAATTTCTTCCTTTAAATCTTTAAACATTAATAATACTATTGGGAATATTAGAAATATTCTACCCATATGGAGATGTAGAGGATAAGAAAAACCCACAGTCGGATGATGGAAGTTCTCCACCGATCCCCTTGCTGCAGCCATTTGTGTACTTTGGCCATGTATATGACAAGACATTTGTAAGAAGCATTCATTAATGACATTCATTAATATTTATTCCATATAGATGATGTTAATTGAAAATCCAGATAAAATATTTTGATCCTACAGGTGAATAATAATGGAGACCTGACCTTCGATGAGCCACTTTCCCAGTGGGTTCCCTATTATTTTCCTGCATACTCGACTAGAGACATCATCGCTCCATTGTGGACAGACATTGATAATAGTGGGAAAGGAAACATCTCTTACCGACAAGTAACAGATGGTCGTCTCTTGAATCGGGCTTCAAGAGACATAAACAAATGTTTTCCCAACTTGAACTTCTCTGCCTCATGGGTTTTTATCACTACATGGGATAAAGTACCGTACTATGGAAACAGAGAGGCAGTACGTTTTTCGGTCACACTTTAGATTAGGGTCAAATTCTTATTATTAATTAACAATTACCTCTATGACTTTTCCCTCATTAAACTCCTCATTACTGCTTATTAATAGTTAGTAAGGTAGTTGTTAAGTTTAGGTATTGGATGATTAAGGGATGTAGAATATGGTCATGTAGAATAAGGCATTAATATGTGCTCCATAAGTACTAATAAACAGCCAATATCCTAGTAATATGCATGCTAATAAGAAACTAGTTAATAGTGTGAAACTTAAACTTAAGTGTTACCAGTTTTTCTTTCAATAAGCATGCACTTTTAAAACTTGAATGTTTATTCATCTCTCAATCATCATTGTTTTGTATTTCATGTTTTGCCCCCATAAAAACTACATAGATTTGATCATAAAATTAAGCATTTAAAATATCATCTTAATAAGACATAATTGGCAGATATAGAGTGACAACTAATATTTACATGCATTTTATGTAAGTAGTCTGTTATACTGTTATGAATATCTCATTGATTTACATTACAAGCTATCATAATTTCATCATACTTTTTTGGCCATATAATATAAAATCAGCAACTGCTCCAAACTGCATATTTTTTGCTCAGTTTTTTTCCCTCCTCCAATGTGAGCTTCATATTCTCACTAAATCATTCTGCTGTATATAAGCCATAAAAGCCTGATGTATCAAATATGACGCTGAACAAAAAACATGAATTTTTTTTTTTTTTTTGTCTAAAACTTCTGTTTATGATAATTAAAGCACATAAATGGGAAGATGAATTTCTTTTAGTAAAGGCACTGCAGAATAAATCAAGCATAAAGAATTGCTCAATGTCTATGAGATTTTAGGATAATTTTCTGTTTCTGTTACAGAGTTCATCTTTTCAAGTTGTTTTGGTCTCTGGTGGCTCTCTGTCTTTTGTCATGATGAACTACGGAAATATCTCCTCTACGGATCAACAGTTTCAGGTTAGAAAGAATTAGATCTCTAAACTCTGGCACTAAGATAGTACTAGAGTACTTGTAAAGATCTTGATGATTATTGATTTTTGTTTACTCAGGCTGGCTATGACACAATAGACTCAACAAATTATTTTTCAATCTCTGTGGCTGATGCAAATAAGCTGTCCAACTCCAGCAATGTCAATGTGACGGGACGATGGGCATTCCGTGTTGATAGCGGGTCTAAGCCGGGTAACGTCACTGTTTAATATAAAGAATTTGATAAATAGCCATGAAATATAACATGCAAGAAAAATGTATGCATTATAAATCTTTAAACAGTCATAATAATAATATTGGGAATATTAGGAATATTCTACCCATATGGAGATGTAGAGGATGAGAAAAACCCACAGACGGATGATGGAAGTTCTCCACCGATCCCCTTGCGGCGGCAATTTGTGTACTTTGGCCATGTATATGACAAGATATTTGTAAGAAGCATTCATTAATGACATTCAGTAATTTTTATTCCATATAGATGATGTTACTTGAAAATCCAGATAAAATATTTTGATCCTACAGGTGAATAATAATGGAGACCTGACCTTCGATGAGCCACTTTCCCAGTGGGATCTCTATTATTTTCCTGCATACTCGACTAGAGACATCATCGCTCCATTGTGGACAGACATTGATAATAGTGGGAAAGGAAACATCTCTTACCGACAAGTAACAGATGGTCATCTCTTGAATCGGGCTTCAAGAGACATAAACAAATGTTTTCCCAACTTGAACTTCTCTGCCTCATGGGTTTTTATCACTACATGGGATAAAGTACCGTACTATGGAAACAGAGAGGCAGTACGTTTTTCGGTCACACTTTAGATTAGGGTCCAATTCTCACTATTAATTAACAATTACCTCTATGACTTTTCCCTCATTAAACTCCTCATTACTGCTTATTAATAGTTAGCAAGGTAGTTGTTAGGTTTAGGTATTGGATGATTAAGGGATGTAGAATATGGTCATGTAGAATAAGGCATTAATATGTGCTCTATAAGTACTAATAAACAGCCAATATCCTAGTAATATGCATGCTAATAAGAAACTAGTTAATAGTGTGAAACTTAAACTTGAGTGTTACCAGTTTTTCTTTAAATAAGCATGCACTTTTAAAACTTGAATGTTTATTCATCTCTCAATCATCATTGTTTTGTATTTCATGTTTTGCCCCCATAAAAACTACATAGATTTGATCATAAAATTAAGCATTTAAAATATCATCTTAATAAGACATAATTGGCAGATATAGAGTGACAACTGATATTTATATGCATTTTATGTACGTAGTCTGTTACACTGTAAAAAAGAATACATTGATTTTATTGATATCTAATCAATAAAATTGAGGCAACAGATTACAAGCAATATTATTAATTAAATTTAACAAATTAGAATTGAGTAATAATTAATCAAATTAATTCCTTAAAAGTTAACCATTTAAAATGAGTAAAATTGACAAAATATCTTTTATTGCCAACATTGAAGACACCTGGTGTTAACAAACAGAATCACTGAAGGAGAAAACCATAATTAAAGTCACCATTGTGGAGATCAGTGTGTGTTTTAGTTGGGCTCTTGACCCTTAAATTGTTAACTTTAAGTTTTGTTTGGCTGCTGTACATGAGTTATAACAGCCAGATGAACAAAGAGAAAAGGTGATCTGATGGTGTTAGTTGTGTTTTAACATAATCATTATTTCACAATCATTTGACCTGAATCACTGAACTTAAATAGAGTCCAATTTAGTTAGATTAACTCTATTAATTATAGCAGCACTGGCCTTGTATGGTATAATATTTTTAACTTTTACAATGTAATCCAAATAATTTCTAAAAAGTTCCTCTTATACAAAAGAGACACACAGACATCAATAATCAGCCTGTGAATCTCAACAATGGTGACATTTATAAAGCATGTTGCAGTGCATTCTGGGTCCCACCAATCAAAACTCATTCATTGCTCCCATCATACATTGCTGCATGAATAAATAATGAGCTTATGATCAGAGGTGATCTGTTTGTCACCATTGCTGAGATTCATACGCAAAATCTTTGTTTGTGTGTGCCTAAAAAAAAGTGTGTGTATATATATATATATTTTTTTTTTTAATCATTTGGATTTCATTGAAATTGCTAAAAATATTATGCTGCTATGATTAATAAAGTTAACCTAACTCATAAAGTGGACTCTATAGAGTGACAACTAATATTTACATGCATTTTATGCATATCTCATTGATTTACATTACAAGCAATCAGAATTTCATCATACTTTTTTGGCCATATAATATAAAATCAGCAACTGCTCCAAACTGCATATTTTTTGCTCAGTTTTTTTCCCTCCTCCAATGTGAGCTTCATATTCTCACTAAATCATTCTGCTGTATATAAGCCATAAAAGCCTGATGTATCAAATATGACGCTGAACAAAAAACATGCAATTTTAAAAAAGAAATTTTTTTTTTAATAATTTGTCTAAAACCTCTGTTTATGATAATTAAAGCACATTAATGGGAAGATGAATTTCTTTTAGTAAAGGCACTGCAGAATAAATCAAGCATACAGAATTGCTCAATGTCTATGAGATTTTAGGATAATTTTCTGTTTCTGTAACAGAGTTCATCTTTTCAAGTTGTTTTGGTCTCTGGTGGCTCTCTGTCTTTTGTCATGATGAACTACGGAAATATCTCCTCTACGGATCAACAGTTTCAGGTTAGAAAGAATTAGATCTCTAAACTCTGACACTAAGATAGTACTAGAGTACTTGTAAAGATCTTGATGATTATTGATTTTTGTTTACTCAGGCTGGCTATGACACAATAGACTCAACAAATTATTTTTCAATCTCTGTGACTGATGCAAATAAGCTGTCCAACTCCAGCAATGTCAATGTGACGGGACGATGGGCATTCCGTGTTGATAGCGGGCCTAAGCCGGGTAACGTCACTGTTTAATATAAAGAATTTGATAAATAGCCATAAAATATAGCATACAAGAAAAATGTATGCATTATAAATCTTAAAACAGTCATAATAATAATGTTGGGAATATTAGGAATATTCTACCCATATGGAGATGTAGAGGATGAGAAAAACCCACAGTCGGATGATGGAAGTTCTCCACCGATCCCCTTGCGGCGGCAATTTGTGTACTTTGGCCATGTATATGACAAGATATTTGTAAGAACAATTCATTAATAACATTCATTAATATATATTCCATATAGATGATGTTAATTGAAAATCCAGATAACATATTTTGATCCTGCAGGTGAATAATAATGGAGACCTGACCTTCGATGAGCCACTTTACCAATCTTATCCCTATTATTTTCCTGCATACTCGACTAGAGACATCATCGCTCCTCTGTGGACAGACATTGACATTACAGATAAAGGAACCATCTCTTATCGACAAGTAACAGATGGTCGTCTCTTGAATCGGGCTTCAAGAGACATAAACAAAAATTTTCCTAACTTGAACTTCTCTGCCTCATGGGTTTTTATTGCTACGTGGGATAAAGTACCATACTATAGAATGAGAGAGGCCGTAAGTTTTTCTCTCAATTATCATGCACATTTATTGCATAATATTTATATTAAACTGAAATTTATGGCATATCCAGAATGACTCTTGTATAAATGAGGAACTTGTGGTTTCTTCCAGGAGTCGACCTTCCAGGTGGTTTTGGTGTCTGGAAAAAACCTGTCGTTTACACTCATGCATTATGGTCATATCTCCTCCACCTCAGCTGTAGTGGTAAAGCAGTGTGGAAAATGTGCTAATAGTTGATCTTTTGTAATGTGAAATGTTTTTGAATGTGAATTTTGAGTTTTTTTCTTTGTGTTTTCTTCATTAACAGTCTGGATATGACACAAATTACTCAACTAATTTCTTTTCAATTCCTGTTTCTGACATTGCAAACCTGCCGTACACAAGCAATGTCAACGTCACGGGTAGATGGGTATTTCGTGTCGACAATTCATCAGAAAGAAATGGTAAATATTTACCATTTTCCCTCAATTTCAGATGTCTAATTATATAATTTTTGATTCAAAACATATGCATTTGTTTGTTTCTTTAAATAGTGCGTGTAACAGAGTTGCTATATAATAATCTTATATGCCTATATAAGTCGTATAGGTATGTAACATCTGCATCTGTTCTGCTTTGCAGGATTTTGTTACAGAACTAACCCTCAAGGTAAATTAATTTCACATCAACAATTTGGCTTCTAGATAAATATAGTCAAATAACTCTGTCTTTGGTGAAATTATTGTGCAAATGACATATCTATAGCAGAATGTACATTCAATCTGGCTTGTGCCCCCTCGGATTTCTGAGGCAGCTGGATTTTGAATGCAACTTCCAAAACAATCAAAACATATATATATTTTTTTACCTTTAATCAATGAAATAAATATTGTAGGTGAAATATTTCAATGCTGAAAATTAATCACCTTTTTGTGAGATTCGCTGTTTTTTTACAGATATTTTCAGATATTTAGTATATATACATTTAAAGTCATCTAATGTGAAGGTGCCTTTTGCTTGGCTTCTTGAATATGGCAGCATAATATCGGGAATTCAAAATATTGATCAATATTTTAAAGATAACTTTAATCATGCTTTTTCTTTTTTTTGAGAATTTTGCTTGAGTAATAACATAAAATGTAGAAATTGAATTAAGATTTAAATGTGGGTCCCCTTCAACAAATGAGGTGCATGACGCCGTATGCAGCTGTACTGCTGGAGACGTTCTTGAGTTATACAACATTGTGTTTTGTTTGCAGCCTCAGATGATCCTCCCAGTGCTCAGGTGTGTGGAAGAACCACGTTTAGCAGTAGCAGGATAGTAGGAGGTCAGAACGCTTCAGCTGGACGCTGGCCGTGGCAGGCTAGCCTTCTTCTGAACGGCAGGCACTTCTGTGGAGGTTCTCTCATCAACAAAGAGTGGGTGCTGACCGCTGCCCACTGTGTTGATAGGTAAACTCATTCAACTAAATACTTAAGATTTCATGGATGCTTTGAGTAGATTATAGGGGTGAAACGGTACACAGAAGTCACGGTTCAGTCTGAACCTCGGCTTTGGGGTCCATACAAGTTTGGTACAACAACAAAAAGCAACAAACCCCCCACATTTTTTTACATTTATTTTGAACAGACAGTAGTGCAAATTACAGTTTGTTCCAAATAGCGGCATTTAATCCCCCCTGAGATATTTGCTACAGTAACTGTGTACTTTTATAGTATATTAAAGGGATAGTTCACCCAAAAATGAAAATTAGCCCATGATTTACTTCAGAGCATGGTGCCGAAGAAACATACTGGGTTTTCCGTAACATTATGCCAATGTGTTCGTTGGCTCAGACACTTAAAGCTCAGACACTTTGTCACAGCCATTTCTTGGCAGGCACTCCCCTCAGCATGGCAGCGTGGGTATCTCATTCCCCAATAGTGTCTCAGGACGCAGTGTGAGTTCCCTTTCGAAAGGTAACGTCTCGGGTTACGACTGTAACCCTGGTTCCCTGAGAACAGGGAACGAGACAGAGCGTCTCTTTGCCATGCTTCTGGGCTGCCTGCACAGTCCCTTCAGATGAAGAAGTGGATGACATGTTCTCTAGGCGCCCTCTTATACTTCCTGGTCGCACTAGTAGTGACGTCATGGCTGTCGCTGGCCAATACAATTGCTGTGATTAAACAAGTGCTTCAGACATCAGTCACGCTGAAGCGTTCCCCAATAGTGTCTCATTCCCTATTCTCAGGGAACCAGGGTTACAGTTGTAAAATTGTCTTCATAAATCATGAAGACATGGTTATGGGTAGGTTTAGAGGTAGGAGTGGGATTATTGGCTCAAAATATATTTTTAATGCTAGATTTTTATTAAAAGTGTCATTCTCTTACACATTTCTCTCCATTTAAGTTTTATATAATCTTTTTATATCCTCTAAAATGTTATGTTTGGGTTTGGGGGAAGGGAACAATTTATCTATAAAATGGTAAAAGGTCAATTATACAAATATTTATGATATAAAAGGTTTGCAAATATTTTACGTTTTGTACCTGTAAATGTAAATGTAACTTAAATACCTTGTTTAATTAATACCTACGTATTATCAATGAGACCAGGCTGCATACTGTATATTGATATTCAAATTTCTAAGGCCTCTAAATTGTAAACATGATCAAAACTTTGCTGAAAAATCATTTGTACACAATCTACTACATGGCTTTTGTTCTTCTTTTATTAAGTAAAATGCCTTTTGGTATTATTATAAATACGTCCACCTTCAGTTCGAGGTTCACGTGTCTTTTTGGTGTGAAATCTTTACTGATTTTTATAAAGTGTATGTAAGAACAACTTTTTTTATTGTTAGCAATATCTCAAGATGAGCATTTACTGCGCTGAAACTATAGATTTACTTTATTATCTATATATATATATTTTTTTAAATCTTGTTAAATGTGAGTCTTTTGGAGCCTCAATCTCAAACATCATTATTTTGCATTACATTATGTTTTAAAACTACAGAGCTTTGATCATAAAACTAAGCATTTACATATCACTAACTAAGACATGTTATTGGCACGTTTGGCAGATATAGAGTGACAACTGATATTTATGCATTTTATTTAAGTAATCTGTTATAAAGATCTCATTGATTTACATCACATGCTATATCACACTTTCATCTTAATTTTTGGCCAAATAATTGTCTATTGCCATATTCATATAGCCTGGGTGCCAGCCCGAACCCCGCCCACAACATTTTTTGGTCGGGAAGTTCGGTCTGGACTCGATCCGTTGAGGAGTAATTATGCTCGGCTCCCAGAAGGCCGAGCCAATCAAATTGCCAGGGCGGGCTTTAATCGATGATGGACAGATTATCTGCGGTTACGTAATCATCCACGTCACCAAAGAGCGCTTGGGTTGAATTTTTCAACAAAGATGACTACAGCTGGAGGATTGAGATGTTTAGATTCCGCTATCGCGTCTGTTATAAAATAAATCGACAGCGCATTCATTTTAAAAGACGAACAGAGAACCGCAATCAAGGCATTTGTCGATCGGAAAGATGTGTTTGCCGTCCTTCCTACGGGATTCGGCAAAAGTTTAATTTATCAGCTGGCTCCGATGGTCGCTAAGAAAATGGGACGCAATGAAAACCCTGTGGTCATTGTGGTTTCTCCTTTGGTCGCACTCATAGAGTGCTTTATTATTACTACTTTACTCATTACTTTACTACTTCTTCCAGCGTGCGTGCAGTTGAGCTCTGTTGACAACTATGCATCGCTCAACATATGTCACTTACTGCGTTGCTCTGATTGGTTGTAGGTCTATCCAATTGAGTGCAGAGTTCGGTTCGGTTAAGACACGCCTCATAATCAAAGTCCTATGGAGCAGTATCAGACTCACATTCTGCCTAGAATATGAGTATGACGAAGTCATATTGTCTACAGGCTCAATTGAACTGTTCCATTTATTTAAGAAAATATAGATTTATAATATTTCATATGACAGGCTTTACAAGGTTAAAACTCTTCTTGACTTATTTCTCTGTCTATTTCTTTAGCTTCCTCAGTTATTCCATCTTTTCTTTAAATGTGGTTTTGGGGAGTCAGACCCAGAGAGGCTTCAACCCCAATGAAGTGTTCAGAAATGTGAGGACAATCATCAAACATCCCAGTTACAACTATCTTACGAATGACAATGACATCGCTCTGCTCAAACTGAGATCTCCCGTCAGCTTCACTGACTACATCAGACCCGTGTGTCTAGCAGCTGATCACAGTGTGTTTAACAACGGCACAGACAGCTGGATCACTGGATGGGGAAACATGGGTAAAGGAGGATTCATTCCTGTTTAACTTAGTTACATTAAACTCAACATGAAACGCCTTTCACAATCCCATTCCAAACAGGATAGAGTAACAGGATTCTCATGTCTTTCCTACAGTGTCCCTCCCGTCCTCTGATGTTCTACAGGAAGTGGAGGTTCCTGTAATTGGTAATAGACAGTGCAACTGTCTCTATGGAGTTGTAAAAATAACAGAAAACATGATCTGTGCTGGTGTACTGGAAGGAGGCAAGGACTCATGTCAGGTACACAAACCCTGTTCAGTTCACAAAAATGAGTGCTTCAAAATGAAAAATAAACAATTAGGCTTTCTGAAATTGTAAGGTTCATGTCCAATCTGTGAAAGATTTTTTGAGCCTCTCTGCTATCAGTAATTGTAATGGTTACTTATGAAATTATACTATAAATATGAACTAAAACCGCCAGTAGGCAGTGACATGTTTTAATGAATAAGTCCTTGAGCCTCAGACCAAGTCCCTTTCAAGGAAAGTCTATTCACTTGGTGGCCATATTTGCAATGCTTCTGGGCAGTTATTTCTTTTTCATTTGTGCTGCTTCATGTTTTTGTGGAAACATGAAGACGAAAATATGGATTCCTTGATTAATAGAAAGTTCAAAAGAGCAGCATTTATTTGAAATAGAATTCTTTGGGAACATTATGAATATCTTTACTGTCAATTTTGATCAATTTAATGCATCCTTGCTGAATGAAAGTATTAATTTCATTAAATAAATCTAAACAGTAATAAACAGTGATTGTCTCTTTCTACAATGATTGCATTGATTTGTATTTTCAGGGGGATGGAGGAGGTCCGATGGTGAGCAGGCAGAGCTCTTTATGGGTCCAGTCCGGTATCGTTAGCTTTGGGATTGGCTGTGCTCGACCTGAATATCCCGGTGTTTACACCAGAGTATCCCGCTATCAGGAATGGATCACATCCTTTATGTGCAGCGATCCTCCAGGTTTTGTGCAGTTTACATCTGCTGGAAATGATTCTGACAACAATTACACCTGTCCTACTCTTTCTTCTCCTCCTTCTTCTCTCCCTTCTTCTCTCCCTTCTTCTCTTCCTTCTTCTCTCCCTTCAACATCTCTTCCACAAAACTCTTCACTATCATTTTTTCTATTGCTTGTGGCAATACTTTTCTTATTTTATTTGTAAAGATACAATACTAAAGATAAACTCAAAAGATTGGGGCCAGTAATTTTTTTTATTATCATGATTATTTTGAATTAAGGTTGCTTTAATCCCTGGCAAGAATGCATCACATGCTTTTCAAATGTTCTTTTCATTTTCTTATTCATCAAAGAATGGCTGCTGATTCAGCTTTCCATCACAGGAACAATTTACATTTAAAAAAAAAATCACAACAGAAAGCAATTCATTTCTTCTATATCCTGTATCCCATCAACTTCTATATACTGAGTTATGATAATTTGTTATATTTTATTGCTATGAATATAAATATGCATGATGGATGTTGTTTAACAAATCACAAAATTATATTTGTTTTACTGGGTTTTGATGTGGCAGTATAATTTGTCACAATCAGTTTTGTATTCTGTTGATGCTTTTCTACATATGACGTCACATATCAATGTCATTTCAGTTGATTAAGTGTTTTTATCTATTTTTAAGAAAGCGCTATTGTTCTGTTAGACTGACTTCTGGATGGGCTGATAGACTTTTGTTACATTGTGGCATGAAATTATTTTAATATCTTTTTCTGTAGTCTGTATCCTTTCATTGGGTGAAAATATTAAATACAATTTGTAATACACTTTTTAGAAATAATAATTTCATTGTGGTTATGGTGGTATACTGCCTATAACAGGCATTATTTCTTTTTTTGTAAAGTGAATGTATCGTTATACAATAATTGCCTACATAAATAAATAAATAAATTGGAAGTCTTTAGAAAATGCAAGGAAAGATTCCTGTGTTTCTTTACTGTGGGACAACCATTAATTTTCTTCCTCAAACCAATGCATGTCGTCTGGCTTTTGAGTGAAGTTACTGACTTGCACTGCCTTCACTTCTCATTTTAAATAGTTCCCCTCACACTTCCTGGGGTTTTCTACGATGTCGATGTTCCAGTAATTGTTAAATGTCTGCTGAAAAGTGAAGCCCATATACATGTTCAGCAAACCTGTTTTTGCACACTTCAACTTTAAACGGGTGGTTGATTATGATTTCAGTTTTCTAACTTTAATTAGTGTGTAATGTTGCTGTTTGAGCATAAACAACATCTGCAAAGTTACAACGCTCAAAGTTCAAAGCAAAGGGAGATATTTGCTTTTAAAGAAATAAATTTTTTAAGGACTACAACAAATGGCTGGTAGGGACTACACGCCATTCCTCCCGGGTTAGTGACATCACCAGAAGGAAGGAGTTGTTGTAGTTGAGCACATTTGTGAGTCTGCTCAAGCTGTCGCATCCCTCTTTTCACATGCAATACAGTACGTAACACAAATGCAATATCATGTCACTCTGTAGGCATCTTACACAGTTTAGTTCAGTTATCATGACAGAATATGCTAATCAATGACTTGAAGATAGTTAACTCCACATCAGCAACATAAATTCATCAACTAACCATTCAGAAACGTCCTGTTGCATTCTTCATGTTGTCACTTTTTCTCGAGTCTCTCCATCATTGTCCGACTTGTCCAGTTTAAATAGTTTCTGAATCGGAGCTGCTAACACACACACACACACACACACACACACACACACACACACACACACACACAAGAGCTGTAAAAAACATGCTGTTTAACATGCTGTAAAAAATTATCTGTGGGGAATATTGAGCTAAAACTTCACATACACACTTATTTTAGACTTATTTTACATCTTGTGTAAAGGGGCATGTCACAGAGCTACCCTAATTTCTTTGTGACCCCTTGTTAGCCCTTTCACAAAACACATGAACACATACTTGGTTTTTAAAAGACTCTTTATTTACCTTGGTGTACCAGCGACAGGAGAGATGGATTAACCACACAAATATACCTACAACTATACTGTTGTGTCTCAGACTGGCCACCTGAGCACTAACTAGTGATGTTACATATGACACCGAAGCTTCGATGCACGTATCACATAAGCGACACAATTTGTAGTGAAGCCCCGTATCGAGGCGTGTATTGGTTTACTAGAGTCACGTGATCGATGACAAACGAAGCCTCACTTTCTGTCCAGTCACGTGCGCGTTTCGCTTTGGGTGTCAGAAGGCTCGAACTTCAGATCGTATTTAACGAGTCATTGTTGCCTCAGTCTGGTTGATATTTACAATTATTGATATTGACATTTAATAACAGATGAACCTATAAGACAATGTCCTTATTCATTGTGTGTGTGTGTGTGTGTGTGTGTAGAGAGAGAGAGAGAGAGAGAGAGAGAGAGAGAGAAGGCCTACATTAAATCTTATTGAATCATATAAGCTTATAAGCTATTATATTGTATTGTCACACTTTAATGGGAAAATTAATTTATTTAATAAACAAATCAAACACAAACATGTAAGGCTTTTATTTGTGCACATAACATTGAAACTATGGAGTGTGTTGTGGTTCTTCATCTGCCAGAGCTTCTAACACAGGCTTCTGGCTGCTTTATTTTAAATAAGCACCAGATGGCGCTGTTCTCTGCGCTGTTCTCGACACTCTCGAAGCTTTGAATCTTTTCCCGGATCAGTCAGGGGAAAGCCTCAGTGATTCATGAGGCTTCATTTCCCCATCCCTAGCACTAACCCAGAGGACATTTAAAGTTTGCTACGGACTGTTGATTGTCACCTGAATCAGCATACATGGTGGTGGCCATCTTGATTTGGGTAAAAGACTGGAATGGACTTTTCTCATGCTTTTTATACCTGTGCTGTGTTGCATCATGGGGAGTGGGAGATACCAAGTATGGTGGGAAAGGAGGGGGAATTGTTTGATGTTAATGTTTACTTCCTCTAATTATTGCTGAAGTTTACTTATTGAAGTTTGTACTGTTATTTAAATTTGTGTGGTGAAGGAAATGGAGTTACCTGATCACATAATACTTTTACTTGATATTTATTACATGTTCATGGTCTTTATTACTTCCCCATGTGATTATTGCTGAGAAATGGTTGTACCCAGTTGTATAAATTCTCACATAATGAAGTGATCAAGAGGGCTAAGACTGGTGGTAGTGAATGCTGTATCAGCTGAGTACTCTGATTGAAGTATTAGACCTGATGCAAGGTTATTGTTTTTGTATATTGAAGTTGTTTTTTTCCTTTTTGAATTTTTCATGCTTTGGCACCTGTGAGCACCTTGCACTTTACTGGCTTGGGAGAACTTAAATAAATAGAAATGGCATTTAACGTCCTCCATGTGTTATTTTGAAGAACTCTGGATATTATTGTGACAAGTGGTGTCAGAAGTGGGATCGTTATGCCACCCAAGACCAGACAAGACCGAGGTGCGGGCGCAGATGAGCAGTTGGGAATGGATCAGGAGCCGCCCAGCTCACAAGAAACAGCGGGCCCGACAGAGGGAAGTGTCTCAGAACTGGCCGGCCTGGTTAAAGTTCTCCTGCAGTCCCAAGCCGCCCGGGATGATCGAATGGAGCAAGTAATGGTGAAGCAAGACCAGCGTTGGCGAAATATGCAGCACCAATTCCAGCAAATACAGCATCAGGTGATCCAGATCCAGGCTGGAGGGGACCACAGAGAAAGTCAGGCTGCGTTTACAGCTGCAAGCCCAGTGCCAACCGGAGAAGGTACGTCATCAGGAAGCATCGAGCCAAGATTACATCCCTTGACAAGAGATGATGACATCGAGCAGTTCTTGACAACCTTTGAAAGGATGGCCACTGCGTGCAGATGGCCTCAGGCCAATTGGGCAATCAGACTGGTTCCCCAGTTAACGGGAAAGGCACGTGGTGCCTATGTAGCCATGGATGGGAATGATGCTGAGGTCTATGATAAAGTTAAGGAGGCGATACTTATGAAATATCAGATTAATGCAGAGATTTACCTAACAGTGCAGGGGCAGACTTTTTTGTTGCAGGTGGCCGTTGCGTCCCAGTTACCGCATGAAGTAGTACTAGGGCGAGATCTTCCCATTCTTTGTGATTTGGTGCCCAAAGTTCAGCCTTGTTATGCGGTAACTCGAGCCCAGAGTGCTATAGCCGACTTCAGTGAGATGCCTTTTGCTGGTGTTGACTTTGAGGTAGCCGTTGAGAAAAGACACAAATCTAAAAAGGAAAGGCGTAAACATAAGTTTGAGGGTAGTGTGAAAGAGCAGGTGGAGGAGCTGCCTTTGCCAGAATGCCCTCTTAATATGACAATCCCTGAGGACATAGCTGAAGTACAGAAAAATGGTTGGTTGGATCGTGTTTGATGGACGAAAAGTACATTGTGAAAAAAGGTATACTCTATCAGGTGAAAGGGGAGGTTGAAGCATTGGTAGTTCCGGAATCAATGCACCATACAGTTATGTCTTTGGGGCACTCTGTTCCGTGGTCAGGACACTTAGGCAAGCATAAGACGTTAGCAAGGGTTTCAAGTCGGTTCAGTTGGCCCAAATTGTATACGGATATAACAGAGTTCATTCGTACTTGTACAGAGTGTCAAATGACATCGGGAAGGAGAGTTGCACCTGCACATTTGTTACCATTGCCGGTCATCGACACCCCCTTTAGTCGCTTGGGAATGGATATAGTGGGGCCCCTGGAAAGAAGTAAGAATGGAAATCGGTATATTCTAGTAATCTGTGATTATTCCACCAAATACCCAGAAGCCTTTCCCCTTAGAAACATCAAAGCTAGACAAGTAGCTAACTGTCTTGTACAGCTGTTTTCCAGAGTGGGAATTCCTTGCGAAATCTTAACAGATCAGGGTACTAATTTTATGTCCTTGCTGTTAAAACAGGTGTACCAACTGTTGGGAATCAGGGCCATTAAGACCACACCGTACCACCCCCAGACTGACGGCTTGGTTGAACGCTTCAACCAAACCCTCAAAAGCATGCTGCGCAAGTTTGTTTCCAAGTCAGGGTCTGACTGGGACCAATGGTTACCTTATCTGTTGTTTGCTTACAGAGAGGTGCCGCAAGCGTCCACGGGTTTCTCCCCATTTGAACTGTTATACGGCCGGCAGGTGAGAGGACCGTTGGACCTGCTTAAAGAGCAGTGGGAGGGACCCAAGGATGGTATGTGCAGTGTGGTCCAGTACGTGGTCCAAATGAGGGAGCGTCTGGAAGAAATGACATCATTGGCCCAGGAGAACATAAAAAGAGCTCAGCAAACTCAGAAAGTTTGGTATGATAAAAGGGCAAGGGAGAGATCGTTTGAGCCTGGCCAAAAAGTGCTGCTGCTGCTACCCACCAATGAGAACAAGTTGCTAGCTAAGTGGCATGGACCCTACGAGGTTTTGCGGAAAACGGCTAGAGTCACCTATGAGATCTCAATGCCAGAGCGGGGTAAGAAAAAGCAAAACTTCCATATTAATTTGTTGAAAGAATTCCACCACAGGAAGGAGACCGGGGCTGTGCAACTTTTCGTTCGTGTGGTCGGGGAGGAAGAGGAACCAACAGAGCAGTACTTTCCAACCAGCTCCACCCAACAAGCTGTGGATATATCCCATCTAGAGCAACCTCAAAGAGATCAGGTAAAGCAGCTGGTGGATCCCAGGCTGTTTCAGGAGAAGCCTTGGTGTACTAACCTGGTACTACATGATGTCATCCTTAAGGAGGCAACTCCCGCCCGTCAGAAGAGTTATCGGATCCCTGAACGCCTGGTGACAATGCTTAAGGATGAACTAGATATTATGCTCTCCATGGGTGTGATTGAACCATCCCTTAGTGAGTGGTGTAGCCCCATTGTTCTAGTCCCCAAAAAGGATGGAACCCTTAGATTTTGCATTGATTTCAGACAGTTGAACAGCCTGTCTAAGGTAGACCCTTATCCAATGCCAAGAATTGATGAGTTGGTGGAAAGACTGGGCAGAGCCAAATACCTATCCACTGTGGACTTATGCAAGGGGTACTGGCAGGTCCCTTTGAATGCTGTTCACAGCTGCTCTTAGATCAATCATTATCTGACTTGGATGCTGATCAGCATCTTAGCCTAATGAATTCGGCCTGGCTGAAGGTAACAAATGCAACTGCTCCCTTTAAGCCTCACAAGCACAAACCAAAACCTGAACCGTGGTTAAATTCTGACACCCGTCTCCTAAGACAAAATTGTAGAAAGGCAGAACGAAAATGTAAAAAGGACAGGCTGCATATCTCTCTTTTAATGTTCAGAGATTCTCTGACATCCTATCAGACTGCAGCGAAGTCTGCGACAGCTGTATATTTTTCCAATTTAATTGAAATGAATCACTCTAAGCCTAAGGTTTTGTTTTCTATTATTCAATCTGTGACAAATCCTTCTGTTAACTCTTTGCCTGTTGCCTCTGTTGCTCTCTGTGAAAGCTTCTTGAGATATTTCAGTGACAAAATGACTAACTTAAGACTTAGCGTCTGCCCCACTTTAACTTTAACTTTAACTTCTCCACTCATGTCATCTGCCTCTGCCGTTTTCGATGTTTTTGCACCTATCAATCTTCAGGAATTGAAGGAGGTGATTGGCAAGCTTAAACCTTCATTCTGTTCTACCGATATTATTCACCCGCGGTTTTTAAAATTAATTATCAATTCGATTGGGCCAGGTTTGGTGTCTTTTATCAATAAGTGTCTTCAAACCGGCTCTGTTCCTGCCAGTCTTAAAGTGGCTACGGTCACTCCTCTGCTCAAGAAGCCTTCACTGGATTCCTCTGTCCTAAAAAATTTTCGGCCAATTTCTGTCTTATCTTTCATTTCAAAAGCTTTAGAGAAAATTGTGCTGAATCAACTTCAATGTTTTCTGTCAAGTAACTGTATTTATGAGGTTTTTCAATCTGGTTTTAAGTCTGCTCACAGCACTGAGTCCGCCCTGTTGAGAGTGTTAAATGATATTTACCTCTCCACTGATTCCGGAGACTCTGTGGTTCTTATTCTTCTAGATCTGTCTGCCGCTTTTGATACCGTAGACCACTCCTCTCTATTATCTAGACTGGAGTCTTGGGTAGGTCTAAAAGCTAATGTCCTGAAATGGTTTCAGTCATACCTGTCAGACAGAAAGTTTTTAGTGAAGCTGGGTAATTTTACCTCTTCCCCTGCACCTTTGACCTGTGGCCTTCCACGAGGCTCTATTTTAGCTCCCTCTTTATTTTCTCTTTACATGCTTCCTCTGGGCTCTATCTTGCGTAGACATGGCGTGTCTTTTCATTTCTACGCAGATGATACGCAGATCTATTTACCGATCAGAGGAAACAATCCCACTGCGATTACTTCTCTTCTGCAATGTCTAGAGGAGGTTAAATTATGGCTTGCCCAAAATTTCCTCTTCCTAAATGAAGACAAGACCGAGGTAATTGTTTTCGGTCCAAATGAGAACTCTCAGTGTATAAGCCCTGAGTTAAAAAGTTTATCAGTTTTTAGATCCTCAAGGGTTCGGAACCTAGGAGTTCTTGTTGACCAGCATTTAAAATTTGACAAACACATCTCCTCTGTTATCGGATCCAGTTTCTATCAGCTTCGCTTACTGTCTAAAATTAAACATTTTCTCACTCCAAAAACTCTAGAAATGGCTGTTCACGCTTTTGTTACATCTCGTCTAGATTATTGCAACTCTTTATACTGCGGAATATCTAAGGGTCAAATTGCACGTCTTCAACTCGTTCAGAATGCTGCGGCCAGACTTCTTTTAAAGTGTCGTAAACATGAACACATCACCCCGGTTCTTAAATCCTTACACTGGCTGCCGGTTTGTCAGAGAATAGACTTCAAAATTTTACTCTTTGTATTCAAATCCCTGCACAACCTAGCCCCTGTCTACCTCTCTGAACTTCTTCATCTCTACACTCCGTCCAGAAGCCTACGATCCCGTGACCAGGCTTTGTTGGTAGTCCCTCACGTTAGGCTAAAGCGTAGAGGCGAACGCGCATTTGCAGTGGCAGGGCCCCGACTTTGGAATGCCCTGCCTCTAGAGATCAGAATGGCCCCTTCACTGTCTGTTTTTAAGTCCCTGCTAAAAACGTATTTGTTTTCCTTAGTGTATTGACTACTGTGATATTGACTACTGTGATTATTTTATTTTATTTTGTTTTTTAAATTGGGTTATATTAAATTTTGCTTGGTCTGGTTTTCTGTGTATGTGGTATCATCTGTAAAGCACTTTGGTCAGCCTATTGGCTGTTGTATATGTGCTATACAAATAAAATGAACTTGAACTTGAACTTAACTGCCAGAGCCAAGGAACTGACAGCTTTTAAAACCCCATTTGGGTTATTCCATTTCAGGGTTATGCCATTTGGCCTGCAGGGGGCGCCAGTGACTTTCCAACGTTTAATGGGCCAGATCCTGCAAGGTACCAGAGAGTTTGCTGCAGCATATCTAGATGACGTGGTCATCTTCAGTGAAACCTGGGAAGAACACTGCCAACATCTGCGGCAAGTTCTGGGGAGGATTAAGGCAGCCGGTCTTACCATTAACCCAAAGAAGTGTACAATAGCCAAGAGAGAGATCAGCTACTTGGGATTTGTGATTGGAGGAGGAGTCATTCGGCCGCAGCAGGAGAAGATAGAGGCCATCCGAAGTTACCAACCCCCCACAACTAAGAAACAGGTGAGATCTTTCCTGGGCTTGTTGGGATGGTATCGCAGGTTTATTCCTAACTTTTCTGCCAGGGCCTCTGTGCTTACAGATCTCACTAGAGCCACAGCGCCCAACAAGGTGGTCTGGACGGAGCAGGGTGAGCGAGCTTTCCAGGACTTACTAGAGGTAGTATGTGGAGACTCTGTTCTGCTTAGCCCAGATTTCCAGAAACCATTCATCCTGCAGACGGATGCCTCTGGAGTCGGACTGGGGGCGGTGTTACTGCAGGAAGTGGATGGAGATCGCAGGCCAGTGGCATTCTTGAGTCGAAAACTCTTCCCTCAAGAAACACGCTATTCGACAGTGGAACAGGAGTGCTTGGCCATTAAATGGGCCACGGATTCACTTCGATACTACCTGTTGGGGAGACCCTTTGTGTTAGAAACCGACCATCGAGCTCTGCAATGGTTGGAGCGCATGAAAGACTCTAATGCCCGGATTACGAGGTGGTCTCTTTCTCTCCAGCCCTACCAGTTCACTGTGAAATACTGCCCGGGAGCTAGGAACAAGGTGGCTGACTTTATGTCTCGAATCCCAGAGGAGGTAAATACTAAAGTGGGTTCTTCGACCCTGGTTCTTTGAGGGGCAGAGCTTTGACACTTGGGACGACAGTGGTCGTCTGCAGAAGGAGGGAGAAATGTCACAGAGCTACCCTCATTTCTTTGTGACCCCTTGTTAGCCCTTTCACAAAACACATGAACACATACTTGGTTTTTAAAAGACTCTTTATTTACCTTGGTGTACCAGCGACAGGAGAGATGGATTAACCACACAAATATACCTACAACTGTACTGTTGTGTCTCAGACTGGCCACCTGAGCACTAACCCAGAGGACATTTAAAGTTTGCTACGGACTGTTGATTGTCACCTGAATCAGCATACATGGTGGTGGCCATCTTGATTTGGGTAAAAGACTGGAATGGACTTTTCTCATGCTTTTTATACCTGTGCTGTGTTGCATCATGGGGAGTGGGAGATACCAAGCATGGTGGGAAAGGAGGGGGAACTGTTTGATGTTAATGTTTACTTCTCTAATTATTGCTGAAGTTTACTTATTGAAGTTTGTACTGTTATTTAAATTTGTGTGGTGAAGGAAATGGAGTTACTTGATCACATAATACTTTTACTTGATATTTATTACATGTTCATGGTCTTTATTACTTCCCCATGTGATTATTGCTGAGAAATGGTTGTACCCAGCTGTATAAATTCTCACATAATGAAGTGATCAAGAGGGCTAAGACTGGTGGTAGTGAATGCTGTATCAGCTGAGTACTCTGCTTGAAGTATTAGACCTGATGCAAGGTTATTGTTTTTTGTATATTGAAGTTGTTTTTTTCCTTTTTGAATTTTTCATGCTTTGGCACCTGTGAGCACCTTGCACTTTACTGGCTTGGGAGAACTTAAATAAATATAAAAATGGCATTTAACGTCCTCCATGTGTTATTTTGAAGAACTCTGGATATTATTGTGACAGGGCATTATACCACCCCTTTAAACTACATGTATAACTGATGCAGTCAAAACCAATCCTGGGGGTAACGCATTACAAGTAATGCAAGTCACGTAATCAGATAACTTTTTTTCCAAGAAACTAGTTGACACAGTCACTGTTAACAGGAAGTGCATGAAGACGAAGATTCAAACAAAAGATTCAGTCTCCTCGCTCCCCTCTGGAACCTGATGATCAGGTCATGCTTTCCCAATGACTTACCTTCAACTGCATTGTGGTGTGCGGCAATAGCGACAACATACACTTTGAGGGTGGAGGGAGACAGCCTTCGCTCCAACCCATCTTGCAGGAAGGAAAGCACGACTCTGATCAGACATCTTTGGGGGTCTTCCCTGTGGGAAGAATACCATTCAATGAATAGGTTCCACTTCAGAGCATAGAGACGCCTCGTTGAGGGGGCTCTAGCAGAAGTGATGGTGTCTACCATCTAGATCACCTAGAACCTCTGCGTCCCATCTAGGGACCAGACATGGAGTTTCCAGAGGTCTGGACATGGGTGCCATAGAGTGCCCCCATCTCTGAGAAAGCAGGTCCTTCCTCAGAGGAATGGGCCAAGGAGGTGCTGTCGCGAGGAGCATGAGTTCTGGGAACCAGGTCCGGTCAGGCCAATACGGCGCAACTAACTGACTTTGCACAAAGTCTGTGCGAGAAGGCTCACTGGGGGAAACGCATAATTGTCAGTGCATCCGTGCCGAGGGTCCCCTCGGTCAGGGAATAAAACAACTGGCAATGGGTTGAGTCCAGAGAGGCAAACAGATCTATCTGAGCGGCTCCGAAGAAGTCCCATATCAGCTGGACCACCTGGGCATGGAGACGCCCCTCTCCCGGAAGCGTAGGCTGTCGTGAGAGCTCGTCGGCTGCACGATTGTGCACACCAAGGATGTGAATGGCACAAAGTATCACATGTGATAATGAGCTGATGAGTTGAATCAGGTGTGTTTGATTAGGGAGACAAAGAAAACGTGCAGTGTTGGGGGTACTCCAGGACAGGTTTGGGAACCACTGCTCTAGTGCATCAGCCACACTGCTGCTGAAGAGCTGGGCTGCACGATTAACCTTCAATTTCTGATTTTTAGTTTGTTACTAAGACGCAAGCCTTCCTTCTGAAGCTTGTGGAGCTCCTCAATGTACCGCCACCTTATCTGCTGGCCATCTTCTCTTACCAGAACCTCAACTGTTGAGAACACATTCTGAAGAAGCTTGAGCATATGACATGGATCCAAGAGCACATGGACTTTTTGTGTGTGATCCTCAGGATGGAGAAAGTAAGGTCTCATGCCCATGATGCACAAGTTAGCACCAAGCTCCCTGATCATTGCTATGTTTTGGGAGGGTCCATCACACGTCAAGGAGACAACCCTAACTCCGATTGCATGAAGCCTAACAACAAGGCTCTCTCGGATGATGCTTACTCTCTCTGTAAGTAGAAGTAAGAAAGTAAGCAATGGGAATCTTCCAAGACTCATTGATTGCAACAACCATGAGGACCAGTGCTTGTGTTGCCACAACATTTTCTATCTCACCACCTCCAATGTCAACATAGCCATGAATTTGGTCCCCGCCAAACTCAGTTTGCTTATGAATGTACATTTCATCCATCATCAATGAGCAAACTGTGTCTTTACCAAATTTCTTCTGCTCAGCAACATGACTTTTTAAAGCTGTGAATGAAGCAACGGTATACCCAGGATCTGCAGAGATGCTACTGTACCATTTTCATATGGTCTGAGGATGAGGCAAAGCCATGAGAAACTTCTCTCTCACATAGTCATAGGCCTTTGGAGAGTAGAAGTAGTAGTAGAAGTAGTTAGAGTAGTTTCTATTTTCGGAAAACACTGACTTTTTCTTCTTTTGGATTCTCTGAAATATCTCCCGGGGAACATCATCCAGACTTTCAAGAAGAGAGGCACATTCACTTGAAATTATAAGTTTCTTCTGAAGCACTTTGATTACACCTTTCAAGGAAGAAACTCTTGTCTTTAGTCTCCTTGTCTGTTGCCTTGTCAACCTCAGCTTTTTGCAAGCTACACATAGCTTGTCCTTTACCACATAAACTTTCCTTTTAATTGTTTTCGGAGACACTGAAATATAGTAGCAGTGATCACTCAAAGAACCAAAGTGTGATTGTTTTCCACTCCGATTTGTGTGTTGAACGCTGCTACCCAAACCAAAATCCTCACACACATTCTCTGTCAGAGCAGTGTCATCATGCACGACATCTTGAGCAACAAAGGCCTGTTCAGATGGGTCTTCCATCATCATGACATTGCTCTGATTGACAGCATGGCTGTTGGCAATATGCAACCTCCTCATTACTATTTACAGCTGAAATAGGGATGCCACTTACCACCTCATCAATACTTACCAAGCGTCTTCTTTTTGGCTGTTGTTCTTTGCCCTTGAAGAAAGAGAAAATGGTTGGCACAGCGGTGTCCTTCAGGCATGTCCTTCCCTAATAAAAATTACAAGAAGCATAAAAAATATGACATTATTGGTCATATTGGCTGTTACTGGCTGTAAATGGCTGTTATTCATAACAGAGATGTATGCGTTTATGTTTCATTATTCGGTCTAACACTAGTATGAATGTACAGATTACATTTTAAAATGATTATTGCTATTAAAAGAATATGTAACTGTGCGCAATAAATGTCACTACGGAATCATTCTGTGTTCCGCTGTCTCGCTTGGAGAATAATTTTTCAAACATGAATTTCACAGAGTGTGTTTTTATTTTATGGTATTTGCATAAAAGGTAGGGCTGCACAATATATCGAAATTATCGAAATATCGCAAATGTATATATCGTGATATGCGAAAAGACACATAGAGAGAGAAATGTACTCTTTCTGAGAAAGAGAAAATCACTCACTGCTCTTGGCTAAATAATTTTTGTAGCTTTATTAAGAATCAGTGTATATCTAATTCATACAGTGAAAACTAAGCAGTGTTTTATTTTTTACATTTGATTATTCAGTTTCTGTTGTTAAATAAACCTAATGTAGGATAACCTAAAACCCTAAACCCCGTGGATTACACTGATGTTAAAATAACACTTCTTATGCTACAGTAAAACACAGCTGTTCACTTTCAGAAGTTGTAGGGATGTTTTCTTGTCAAAAAAAGAATGTGAAACACGCATGTAGGTTATATAATTTTAAATATATTTTAAAGATAATTTAAGTTTATTTTACACACTTTAAGCATTATCGTATCGCATATCAAATATCGCATTATTTAATGAGTTATCGCATTTTTCTTCAATATCGTGCAGCCCTAAATGCACTGAAATGTAAAGGTTGGCAAGAAGTGGTCATGCTGCTTGATTGGTAAAATCTTCACTCGGATTTTTGCATCGGTGAAAACACCAAATTTAACTGGTGTGTCACTAATTTCACCTTAACAGTGACCTAATCAAATATTTAGTAATGTAAATGAATGTATGATGGTCAATACTTCACCAATTTCAACCAATATGTTGCTTGACCCTTTGTAAGGTATGAAACGAGGTGTCTGTACCCTGGAGTCAGTGGTGAAGTGATGACTCTCGAAATGTTCACTGCACAGACGAGAATCCTTGTTAGGAGTCCAATTCTGTCGTTTCATGTTGAGCATCCACTGGTCCAGCCTGAGATGTTCTGGATCACCTAGAGGAAAACTTTACACAAACAAATAGATAGTTACCTCCTTCACAGACTACTTTACATGAAAACAATAGAACTTAAATTACTACAGTGTCCAAAAGGTTGTAATAAATGTATTTTAGCTTAAAAGTTTGTGGCGGACATCACAGTCCTCATTCTGTTTCGTTGTACTGTCTATTGAGTAATTACAGGCTTATTTCTAACACATATCTTTGAGGACATGTCAAAAAATACTTCCAATATAGTCAGTGTTAGTAAATGTTATGCTATTTATGAAATGCAGGTGTAACGTTATATGACAACGTTTCAGCCTACAGCTAATCACAGTCTGTTGGATTCTGGAGTGTTATAAAGTTTTAAATGCAATTATTTAAATAAATTATTAGAAATAAAATGAATAAATTAATAAATGAAATTATATTAGAATTAGAGTCCAAGCTTCTTGGAACGGTCTGTTAATTCAATTAACCCCACAGTAAGACATTATAATTGTGAAATAACCCAGAAAAATCACAAACACGGCAGAGATGCCAAGTTTAGTGGCTGGAATTTATTTATTTTTACAGTCAGACAATTAGCTGAGGTAACGTGACGGCTTATAGACAGCAGACAAACGGCTAATGATGACTAATGACCACAGCAGCGGGAATCCACCTGTCACTCAAAAGTGGACACACCCTTAATTATGCAGAAATTTAAGGCTTAATATAATTTAAACGGATGAGTTATAAAAATAAATAAAAAAATCCCACCCCCTCACAGTTGTCATGAAGAGCCAAATTAGCTGTAAAGCCACTTTTTGCTTCAGGCTGTAAACATGTTTTTTTCTGCTGTAAAGTTGGGCATTTCAACATGGGGGAGATGCAGATTTTTGAAGCCAGCCTCAAGCTGATGAATTGCCGTTTAATTCACTTCCGTGTTGGTTTCAAGAGAGAGACAGGGAGGTTGCTGCTTGGGATAGTCCCTGAAACTGGCTTCATGAAATATGCCATAAAAATGGCAAATTTATAGTTTTCTTGACAAAAATCCCAAACTTTACCTTTAATCCGGTGGCAGATATGAGCAATGAGGTGTAGATTGCCTCCCTCTGCAGGTAAATGAACTGCTGTACATGCACACACAGACGATGCAGCTGTGCCACTGGGACTGTTGCATCATTATGGCCTGTGTGAGAGCACAAAACACAGTGTTTTAGACTATCTTAGTTCCATTTATAGCTGCTACCTGAGAAAAAAACTGGAAATAATCTTACCCAGCACTTCCAAAAGGGTCTCCACGTACGTTACAGGAGTGGTTCTCAACTCCAGTCCTCGTGACCCACTGCTCTGCACATTTTGTATGTCTCTCTTATCTGACACACTCAGTTCAGTTCATGGAGTCTCTCCTAATGAGCTGATGATCTGGTTCAGGTGTGTTAAATAAGAGAGACATACAAAATGTGCAGAGCAGTGGGTCACGAGGACTGGAGTTGAGAAACACTGCGTTACAGGATTTGGGACATTCAAATTAAAGTCGAGAGTTTTTAAAATGAGAATCTCCGAGTCCAAGAGTTGCTCTTTGGAGGAAGGGTAATTGACTGCCTGCAGAAATCTCATTGCGATGTCATTATTAACCACCTAGATGAATGCAAATAGAGCAAATCACAACATAACACATGGAAATTTTGTTTTGTTGTAATTTATGAGCTGAACATACATTCGAGTACAGGTCCAGTTTGCTGGCTATCTGAACGCTCGAGAGGAGGAAGAGAAAGAGCTTCTTCTTGAGTGTTTGGAAGATGAGATCCTCGTAGTTCTCTGGGTCCTCAGATGAAGCACCTTGCATCGGCTGACCTTTCTGGCTGTGGATTAGATCTTCAATATATTTGGCCGTGAACCTAGAGCATGACAAAGTGAAGGCGTTTTAAACATATTTATTATGAAAAATGTTCATTCAAGATTCCTTAAATTACCTCTCCAGTATTTCGATGGCCTGATATCCAACCACAGGGTTCAGTCCCAGCTCCTCACAAAGACGAAATACACACTCTGTGGACCGAATAGATGAGGGTGAACAAAAAGTATCAATGTAATAGTACAATGTTTTGGATATGGCGTTATATTGCAATACTATAAGGAACATGGCTGTTAATATCTATGCTTTTATGTAAGCTCAAGTGTATTTATTCACATTTTCTAATAATTACTTACAAATTTATTTATTTCTGTTAAAAACAAGGGAATAAAAAAATAATTAATTTAATATTTTGCGATTTTAGACAGTCTTTAGAACAGTGATCTCAAACTCAATTCCTGGAGGGACACAGCTCTGCACAGTTTAGCTCCAACCAGCTCCAACTCACACCTGCAAGGAAGTTTCTAGTAATCCTGAAGACTTGATTAGCTGGATCAGGTGTGTTTGATTAGGGTTGGAGCAAAACTGTGCAGAGCTGTGGCCCTCCAGGAATTGAGTTCCAAAATCATTGCATTATAAACTTTTTATTTGATATCTTAAATCTGACATCTGCTTTGTAAATTATTTAACTATAGCCTACTTAGAAGAACCTGCTCATATTTGTATTTATACAGAATCAATAACCCTCTTAATAAAATAGAGGTGTGTTGCTAAATGAACGCATATCTCTAAAATTCCGTAACTTTGATGAGTTTCCAAGCGGCAGCAAAATAAAAGTCCCTCTTCCGCCATTAATTTGACAAGAACACTTATCGGACAATTAAAAGATATAGGCAGATATATTCGGTAGACTACTGAATCACGTTAAGAACATTGTTTATAAATATGTTAATAATTCACTAACATATTACCAGTGTGCTAGTTTATCATCACACTGTGCAACTCTAATAGACAACATATTCACAAACCGAATGGACAATAGTCTAAAGAGTGGGTTGTTACTAAATGACATAAGTGATCATTTGCCAGTTTTTGTGATGTGTGTTTGTGATCATGTGAAGTAAAAGGAAGTTAATGAGATTAGTTACAGGAGAATTAGAACTGTTGAATCAATAAATACATTCAGAAGCGAATAATTGGAAAAAATTGTATGATGAGACTGATACCAATAATGCATACGCAACATTTCTGTCCACTTTTAAATCATTATATGATGAACACTGTCCTTTAAAAAAAATTACCATAAAGCACAAATTTAAAAAGAGACCATGGATGACAAAAGGATTAAAAAATGCTTGCAAAAAAAAAGAACACCTTGTATAAAGAATTTATAAAACACAGAACTAAAGAAGCTGATAATAAATACAAAAGATATAAATATAAATTAACCAGTATCATGAGGATAAGTAAGAAAGATTATTATAATACAATATTAAATGATAATAAAAATGATATAAAAAAAAGGGTATATGGAAAGTGCTAAATAATATTATAAGGAATGGACCAATGAATAAAAAATACCCTCAGTATTTTATAGATAATGAGAGAACTTTAAGCAACATGAAAGATGTGGTCAATGGGTTTAATCATTTCTTTGTAAGTGTGGGAGCAAAGCTGGCCGATGTAATTAAAAATCCACAGACTGAAGGTGAGGTGAAGGCAGTGGATTATTTAGACAGTAACCCTAACTCTATGTTTTTGAAACCAGCTGAGGAAATTGAGATTATTGAAATTGTTAACAATTGTAAGAATAAAAAGTCAACAGACGTGAATGATATTGATATGGTTTTAATTAAGGATGTCATTGGTGCAATTGTTAAACTGTTAACTCATATTTATAATTTGTCTTTCAAAACAGTTGTATTCCCAAGCAATATGAAAATTGCTAAAATCATTCCACTATATAAATCTGGAGAGAGAAATCAATTCACGAATTATAGGCCATTGTCTTTACTCTCTCAGTTCTCTAAAATATTAGAAAAATTGTATGTAATTAGATTGGATAATTTTATTGAGAAGCATGAATTATTGGTTGATAGTCAGTATGGATTTAGGTCAAACAGATCTACATCAATGGCATTAATGGAGTTAATTGGAGACATTACCAGTGCTATAGATAACAAACAATATGCAGGGGGAGTATTTATTGATTTAAAAAAAGCTTTCGATACAATCGATCATCGATTGTTAATCAATAAACTGGAAATGTATGGTATCAGAGGAGTTGCATTAGATTGGATGAAAAGTTACATAACTAACAGACTACAATTTGTTCAAGTGGGGGAGTACAGATCAGAGTGCTTGGGTATCACCTGTGGAGTACCACATGGGTCAATATTGGGTCCAAAATTTTTGCAGATTTTTGCTGATGATACTAATATAATCTGTTCAGGGCTAAATCTGAAGCAGCTTTTGGAGGTGGTCACATCAGAAATTAATAAGTTAAAAATATGGTTTGACTTAAATAAATTTTTGTTTAATCTAAAACCAAATTTATGCTGTTTGTTAATCGTAAAACCAACACACAAGTAAAAGTTATGATTAATAATGTTAAAATAGAAAGAGTGTATGAAAATGAATTTTTGGGTGTGATTCTTGATCATAAAATTAGTTGGAAACCCCATATCAAATATGTTAGAACAAAAGTAGCGCAGAGAATTGGAGTAATGGGGAAAGCAAGGAATGTATTGAGTAAAAAAAACTTTTTATTTTGTATTGTTTACTTGTGTTGCCTTATTTAAATTATTGTGTTGAAGTATGGGGCATCACCTACAAAACCACCTTACAAACATTAAGCACAATACAAAAAAGAGCAATTAGGATAGTAAATAAGGTAGGATATCATGAGCATACTAATAATTTACTATAGTTAAAATTGCACACTCTAAAGTTAAATGATCTCGTTAAATTTAAGACCGCTCAATTAATTTATAAAGCAATAAATAAACAGTTGCCTGGAAACATACAACAGTTATTTACAGATAGGGTTGGGGGTTATAACTTGAGAGGGGATTTAAATTTGAGTCAACATAGGACTCGGACAAAACTCAAAAGTATGTGTATTTCGTTTTGTGGGGTGATTCTGTGGAATGGTCTGAGCAGTTCGATCAAACAAAGTGCAATTTAAAAAAAAGGTACAAAAGTTTTATTTTTGATAAGTACAGAAGTGGAGAGGGTGAATGATAATTCATTATGGTTGTAAATGCTGCTTGATAATGGTTTTTGTTTATGCTTTTTTTCTTTATCTTAATATTAAGATAAAGCATTATCGTAATTTAGTAGTTTATTATTATTATTATTATTTAAAACGTTATGTTTGATTTGTCTTGTTCATTGTGAATTGGTTTGGGTAGTTACTGGGGGTAGGTTTTGATAAGCCTAGGGCTTCTACCTATCCCTTTTCAAACAGGTTGATTATTATGCTAAACTTTTGTTGTTGTTGTTGTTGTTTTTGTGTTTTAGTGTGTTTATTTATTTGTGTTGCATTGCTGTCTTTTTTTTATTTTATTATTATTTTATTAATTGTTCGAAATAAAGATTTCATTCAATCATTCATAGTTTGAGGCCAACACACTCACCCACTATTCTCCTTTCTTTGAGACATCCACAGAGATCTGGCACATTCTCCAAGTTGGATTTGTTTCTCTTGTTGAGGTTGGACAGAATGTCGGTTAAAATGTCTAACGACACCAATCCAAATCTCAGGTTTCTCTGCTCCTTTGTGGGCGAGGAAAACATAGGAGTTGGCGCCATTTGTTCGTAAAGATTTTTTTTTTTTTTTTTAACACACAACACACAATAAAAAACATCGATTTCCACCAGGGGGCGCGCTTTAACTGATAGAGCCAAATTTGTCATAATATAAATATTCATATACCAAAATATCATTATTCAAACCTATAATTTTGAGACTTTATAACACACAAGAATGTAAACATTAGAAAGGGATTTCAATAAAATCATTGTTTGTTTGTTTTTTCGAAATTCCTTAATCTATTACCATAACGACTGTGTGATTTGTCCGTTCATAGTAGCGTTGAGAAAAGTATCATGATCCACGTGACAACGCCATCAACGTGTTGTTTTAAAAGTGGCCTGGTCAACGTTTTCTTCTGAATAAATTTCTTCCAGGGCTGTGGTTCAATAAAGGCCCAAATACAATATGCAAAAATACAATAAAAGTAACAAAACTAAATTCACTAAAGTAATTAATACGTTATGCATCTAACATATGATACACATGCTGCTTGTTCATGGACTATGTGGTTTACAAAAAAATGGGGCTCAATTTTTCATGAATGAAAAAATATTGAAATAATTGTAATTATTTAAATGAAGTTATAGTAAAATACAGTGACTAAATAATAAAAATACAAAGAAAATGCAAAAAAATAAATAAAAAAAGAATAAGAAGAAAAAGCTTAAAAAACACTGATCTACATCAAAATATGTAAACTGAACTTGCATCAAATTGTCACACAACTTTATGCAATCAAACCTGGCAGTCGAGAAGATTTCAAAATTATTTATTTCAAACATCCAAACTTGTATAATTTTAAACATGAGTAAACAATGTAATCTAATTTAATATATACTTTGAATGGCCTATTGTGAAATTAAAACTAAATGTTTTTATTTGTTTTATGTTTTTCTGACCATTATTTTAAGCATTTAGTTTTAGTTAGTTTATTTAAAAAATACAGCACAAGCAAACATCTATTTAACAATATTTATGCAATTGCATGCTTCTGAGTTGCATTAAACAAGTGAAGCTTGAAACAAGTCAGTGGAAATACACCTGAATGCCACCTCATGTGCATACATGGACATGTCTCATGGACTGTAGGGTGATAGAAGATCAGTTAAATACACAGGGGCTAAACCTTTTAGGGCCTTGTAGGTCAGTAGCAATACTTTATAAATTATACAAAACTTAATACGTAACCAGTGTAGAGATGATAAAATTGGTGTTATATGATCATATATTTCTTGACCTGGTAAGAACTCTAGCAGCTGCATTTTGGACTAATTGTAGCCTCTGCTGCCCTCAAATGTTAGTCTGGAGCCCTGTGAACTTAAAATAAAACTGCACATTGTAATTTCTGTATGTTAAGCCTATTTATTATCAAAGCATTTGTCAGTAATACAGTTATTTGGGGGGGGAAATGTGAATAATTGCATTGCAAGGTGATTTAAGGTGTGCCCGTAAATTTTCTGCTTGCGCTCCTAAAATTTTAAGTCAGGGGCTACAGCGCTCCTAATAAAAAAAAGTTAGTCTGGAGCCCTGGCCTCACAAAAAAATAACCATATTCTTTCTGGAAATATAATCGTAACGTACTGAAATAGACAGTAACTAAATTTAGACACGTTCAGACACACATTAATTTAATTTATTGTGAAAAATACACTCACCTAAAGGATTATTAGGAACACCTGTTCAATTTCTCATTAATGCAATTATCTAATCAACCAATCACATGGCAGTTGCTTCAATGCATTTAGGGGTGTGGTCCTGGTCAAGACAATCTCCTGAACTCCAAACTGAATGTCAGAATGGGAAAGAAAGGTGATTTAAGCAATTTTGAGCGTGGCATGGTTGTTGGTCCCAGACGGGCCGGTCTGAGTATTTCACAATCTGCTCAGTTACTGGGATTTTCACGCACAACCATTTCTAGGGTTTACAAAGAATGGTGTGAAAAGGGAAAAACATCCAGTATGCGGCAGTCCTGTGGGCGAAAATGCCTTGTTGATGCTAGAGGTCAGAGGAGAATGGGCCGACTGATTCAAGCTGATAGAAGAGCAACTTTGACTGAAATAACCATTCGTTACAACCGAGGTATGCAGCAAAGCATTTGTGAAGCCACAACACGCACAACCTTGAGGCGGATGGGCTACAACAGCAGAAGACCCCACCGGGTACCACTCATCTCCACTACAAATAGGAAAAAGAGGCTACAATTTGCACGAGCTCACCAAAATTGGACAGTTGAAGACTGGAAAAATGTTGCCTGGTCTGATGAGTCTCGATTTCTCTGTCTGTTGAGACATTCAGATGGTAGAGTCAGAATTTGGCGTAAACAGAATGAGAACATGGATCCATCATGCCTTGTAACCACTGTGCAGGCTGGTGGTGGTGGTGTAATGGTGTGGGGGATGTTTTCTTGGCACACTTTAGGCCCCTTAGTGCCAATTGGGCATCGTTTAAATGCCACGGCCTACCTGAGCATTGTTTCTGACCATGTCCATCCCTTTATGGCCAACATGTACCCATCCTCTGATGGCTACTTCCAGCAGGATAATGCACCATGTCACTAAGCTCGAATCATTTCAAATTGGTTTCTTGAACATGACAATGAGTTCACTGTACTAAAATGGCCCCCACAGTCACCAGATCTCAACCCAATAGAGCATCTTTGGGATGTGGTGGAATGGGAGCTTCGTGCCCTGGATGTGCATCCCACAAATCTCCATCAACTGCAAGTTGCTATCCTATCAATATGGGCCAACATTTCTAAAGAATGCTTTCAGCACCTTGTTGAATCAATGCCACGTAGAATTAAGGCAGTTCTGAAGGCGAAAGGGGGTCAAACACAGTATTAGTATGGTGTTCCTAATAATCCTTTAGGTGAGTGTATATATATATATTTGATTTTGACAGGGCCAGCAGAAAAGGCCCTGACGACCCACCACTGAATCATCAAAGAATTCCCGATTTGAATGAGAAGTTTGAACGAATGACTCGCCTGTAAAGACAGTAAATTGCCACCACCTACTGGCCATTTGCTTTCATATTTAATCTATAACAAGGATGGGTAATGTCTGTCCTGGGTGCAGAGTTTAGTAGCAGTGCTTCGCCTGTGCTTCCCCCTAATATAGTCCCAAGTCAATATCTGCCTAGGAAATCACCTAGTGTTTAACACATTAAAAATGATTTTGCACAAAACTTAAACTTATGCTTTCTTAAAAATTATGTTTTCCTCAGTTTTATTACTCTGTACTTTGTGTTCTTTTGCATTTTCTGCTTATTTTACTCTGTACTCTTGTGCTGTTTTTCTCTGTTCTTCTTTCCATGTTCTTCGCTTGCTTTCCCAAATGTTGCAGTTCGAGATTCATGTAAATTAGGGCGTGCTTAAGCATCACCATTGGTCCACTAGTTCTAGATTGACAGTTCCTCCTCTAGCCAATCAATCGAAGAGGGGAGGTGACGTCACACCAATGCGACTCATGGTTACTGATGCTCAGTCATACAGGGGAACACAAGAGTTTAATTTAAACTTTACAAGGACTTTAAAGCAGTAAAGCAATCTTAACTCTGGACATGTACAAATAATTAAATTCCTCTTTTTTGAGATACATGAGAATTTTAATGTGCATACTGGTAATTGGTTTTAAACAATACTGTATTACTCGGTTCATGATGTTAAGCTAAGGCTGCTGTAAGTGAAACAACCTGCAGTTTTGAAACACTACTTTTCTTTGCAAAAATTAAAGGAACACTCCACCGTTTTTTGAAATAGGCCTTATTTACCTTCTTTCCTACATTTAGATAGGTGGGCAAATGCATTTTTGTCTCAGTGCATGCATTGTTTTAGTTTGACAGGGTCGGCGCTAGCTTAATGAATGGAATCCTTTGTTGCCAGCTAGCATGTCCTGAGTAAAAGTGATAAATAAAAAAACACTTAATTACTTCTTGTGGCCTGCGTATTCACAAAGAGTACAAATAGCGATGCAGATTAAAGTTTTTATTCATGCTTGTATTTTATTTTTATTCACGCTTATTATATTTTGATCCGTGATCAAGTTGTTTGCTATTCTGATCATTTTGTAAAAAAAAAAAAATCGGTTTGTGCAATATATTTTTACGTGTTTTAAAATGTTTGATTCACGCTTTATTTATTTTTTATTTTTTATTTTTATCCTTGGCTGCAATACTTTAGACGGGATATTGATCCCATAAAATAGCAGCATAAACAACAGAACAAGAGGATTCATCATCATCATGCACCAGCAGCACTTCTGTGAACGGAGAAAAAACAGGATAAAATATAAATAGCATAGGTCTATACGCAAAATATATTTCACATAGGGTTAGGTTTAGTTAATTAGGGTTAGTTATTCTACACACAGAAGAAAGCTCTGTCTAGGCTCTGCCCCGGTACGGTTTGTGTCGTGCCATTTATTAGTCTCGCTGTTTGATGAGAAAGAGATTAAATGTAGTTGCTGTAAACTCTGTAGTAATTAATTCAACTGTATCAAATGACTATTCTGTTGCATGGAGCAGAGTAAGAACTGATGACAGCACGGCTTGATCTTTGGTTAGGGTTAGGGTTAGGTTGACCAATCAGCAGAAAGGGGCGTTTTAATCCCGCCCATGTAGAGATAGAATATTCAAGCTGTTTATCCATTTTGGTTTTATTGTTGTTGTAGCCAATTTTGATATTTGTTTTGTTTTTTGTTGGTGGTAAGTTGCATGGGGGTGACACTCTTCCACCTGCACACCAGGGGGCATAGGCAGGGCATCACAGTGGTTGTGGAGGCTATATGAGGAAGTCACAGGTGAATAGCGACAGGGAATTACGATCTGGGGAAGCCACACAGTTTTTCAACCGTGCATGCGTGCATGGATTTTGTCATGTCCAGTTATTAGCATCATGTTTAATGTTGCTTGCATACGTACGAGCTCAATTAACATCAGTAATGCAAGCAGCAGTGTTTGTAAGTCATTTTACTCTGCATAAAATAAAGTGAAAATCGAATGCCATGGCAGACCTGATTTCTTGCACCATTACGCGTTGGAGACGACTTCAAATTCCCTCAAGTGTTTTTTTTTTTGTGGTACGATCTCCACTACAATAAGTTGAAAAACTACGCTTCAGTGGACGGATCGCACGGATGTTGGAGGGCAGAAGCACAGCGCTCCAGCTGATTCCAATGAGTGAACGCCGACAGGAAAAATTGGACGCTGAGAAATGAAAGTGGGCTAAAGCAACGCTGGAGCATAACAATTGTTTTGGAATTGTTATAAGCTGTGTGGAAGAGATTGGACTTCTCACAATCAGGATATAGGTAAATCCTGTTTCAATTCTAAAATAAAGCCTTCGGCAGCTTGTCTAATCATTGTCAATGAGTAACGTGGATTTGAATGCACGTCTGTCAATCAAAGTGAAATGGCGAATGAACTTGGTAAAAGACCAGTTAAACTCGCGGTTAAAGCTTTGGAAGAAAAAATATTATCACATCAAAAGGAAGGGAACCATAGGATAAAGAAACTTTATAAACTAAGAAAGGAAGTTGAGCAACTGATGCTTTCAAAAGAAAATGTGTCCGAGGTACAGATTAGCCTATATATGATACTTTTTTAAAGTTGAGTGTGGAAACAACAGAATTGCATGAATCATTGAAACCTTTGCTACCAAAAGAGGAAATGTCAAAACAAAATAAATGGTTTGAAATCGAAATGAACAGTAAAGGCCATTGCACACTGAGTCCGAAATTCGCATCCGAAATTTTCGCACGTTAAAAAAAAAATTCGACCTCACGTTATGTCAATCATGCTTGCACACTGTCTACGAAACTTTCGTCCGTAAAAAAAAAATTCGGATTGGGTTCGATTTTCTGCGTTTTTCGCATCCACAGCCAGTGTTTTGTGAGGTTTTTTGAAAATTCAGAGCCACCGTACAAGCGAACGACAAAATCCAGAATGACGTCTGACAAGTTGATACACTTCGTCTCGCAGCACAAGTAACGTTACTGTATGAAAAACAAAATGCGGATTACAAAGACACTGAATAAAATATAACCTGTATACAGCTGTTCTGTCTGCCCAGCGCTTCTGCCGGCCGCGTGTGTGTGTCCGTCCATAGACATACTGCCAGTTTCTGTTCAGGATCGATTGGTTCACGGAAATTGGTGGTCTTCTTTTTAATATGTGGCTCCAGTATCGCTAGCAAAGCATCAAACTGTTCCACTGACATTCTGAGGTAAATTTTGAATCGTTTGGGATAATTTCGCAACTCCTTGATAAGGAGGTGAAACTCTCCTTCCTCTCGGCGCAATCTCAGGATTGGATGGACCCAATATTTCCTCTTTCTTTTTCTCTTTTTAAGAAGAAAGAGGGCAACAAATTCATCCTCACTGCTTGACGAATCCATTTAGTATTTTTTGCGTTTTTTTCCGCAAAGGTTTAATAAATACGCATCGGACTCAGTGTGCAAGGTTTCTGTGCGTGACGAATTTTACTGCTGACGAACACGAAAAAACGCATACGAAAATTTCGGACTCAGTGTGCAATGGCCTTAATACAGAGATAATTAAAAGAGTTAAAGAGTGATTGCTTGACATTAAGGAGCAATGCAAGGGTGTTGATGATGATGGTGATTTTGATGATGATGATGAAGTTGACAGTGCTGCGCCACACATGACTGTGATCACTGATGAAATCGGTCCAAATGACAGTGTTTCTAATATTGGTGGTGAAAGGTGTACATCAGCTTCCTGCTCCAGCCACAGGTCTTTAAAGTCATCAACCTCCTCTCTCTGCATACCTAAAAGCAGAGGCTGAAAGGGCCGCTCTTCTTGCTAGGGCAGCTACCCTAAAAGAAAAGCATGAACTGGAGGTACAGGAGGAACAAATTAGACAAAAGAAGGAGGTGCTTGAATTGCAAAATTGCAAAGGTTAAGGTGCTTAAGTACAGAGGTTCTGATGTGCAAAGCTCCAGTGCACATTCTGATGGAATGAATTCATATCTGAAAAGGTCAAAGTACAAATCCTCTCTTAGATCCTCTGCTATGGAATTTGTTCCACAAAGTTCAAGCTATCATTTCAATCATCCACCAAAAGGAGGCAGCAAAGCCACAGTGTCAATGGAGACATGTCTCAAGGATTCAAGCCATCAGTTCAATCATCTACCAAAAGGAGGCAGCAAAGCCACAGTATCAACGGGGGCACGACCTAAAGAAACTAGTTTTCAACAAAGTGGAACAAAAGTTCATGCTCCGCTTCACAAACCAAGCATGCCTCAACAATCCCAGCAAACCAATCACACCACATATCACACACAGGAAACGGCCATGCTTTCCACGCATACAGCGTGATGGTTTAGTGCAAACCAACGTGGAACAAGGAAATCTTCTCACTATTATGCAAAGGCAAATACTTTGATAGTACAGCTGCAGTCTTCACTATCATTACCCCCAAAGGATATACCAACCTTTGATGGAGACCCTCTCGAATACAGCACATTCATTAGAGCATTTGAAAATGGAGTAGAAGGAAAGGCTGCTAGTATTGGAGAATTTCATCTGTCTCATACATGAGTCCAAATAAATGCTGTAATTTTTGTTAAAACTAGGCCTAGGAGCATGGGAGGATAAAATGATGGGAAACAGAGAGAACAGGTCAAAAGGAGACAAAATGATGGGAAACACAGAACAGGTCAAAAGTGTATGTGAGGATAAAAACTGGGAAAGGTTGTGTGAGGACAGGATAAAAACAGGGAAAAAGGTTGTGTGAGAACAGGATAAAAACTGGGTAAAAGGTTGTACGAGGACAAGAGTGGAAAAGTACCCAAAAAACCATATATGAAATCATATTTAAGAAAGCGCATGCGCCAGGACCGCCACCAATGGGAATAAGGCTTTGATACAGGTGTTTCTAATCGTGGCGAAGTGACGAGGAGGAGCAAAGAGAAAAAGATAACTGTATGAATGCTAATTGGACACCAAGTGTGATAAGAAAAGGTATAAGACATGAGTGCAGACCATTGTAAGATCAGATGTCCGGATGGCCAGCCGGTTTCTCCTTTATTGTCTGTACGATAAAGTTAATTCTTCTGACCTGGAGCCTCGACTTTGAGAAACTTCTTTGAGACCTGAGCCAAAAAGAACATGAATTTGCCACAACATAATTGCCGAGCCCAGCAAGGAGGGACAAGGGGTCGAGGAGTGACCACGGTGGGCGTGCTGGCAGAGGCCGCACAAAACAAAGGTGCGCCATAAAATAAGGTAGGCAAATTTTTGCTTATATTTGTTTTGTGCTGCCTCTGGTGAGCTGGCGCCCGGTTGGTGACTGCCTTAAATAAAAGACTCCACCAAAAAGAACCTAAAAGTGATAAACGATAAGGAAGGTAGGTTCCAGGTTTTGAGAAACAGTGCATGCAGTAATTGTTTGTCTGTCCATACGCGAGTGCGTATTCCATTCGTATGAGGTGCGTTGTACACGTGTGCGTCACGGTATTTTACGCGAAAAGTGCGTTTGCAAAATTATATGTTGTATTGTCTCTAAACGCAGAAGTGCGTAATACGGGAGAAGCACGTATTTGTGTACGCGAGAAGTGCGTGTCCCCAACGCAGAAGACGCGTTGAACGTGAGAAGCACGTTACTGTTAGTCTTATATGTTGTATTGTGTACGTGCAACGCCTCGAAGGAAGGGCGTTTGAAATGAGAAGCACGTGATCTGTTTGTCTTACCTGTTGTATTGTGTGCGCACGTGATCTGTTTTTGTGTGAGGAGAAATAGTGGTTTGTGTTTGTATGTCTGAGTGATTTTTCATCTTAAATAGGAGTAAAGTCGTTTTGAAGAAAATTAGCAAAAGTGATAATAATAATAATACCTTTTATAATATAATAAAATATAATGTGTGTCATGTAGAGAATTGCCAAGAGGCCTGGGAGAAGTTAGGAAGGCTCAGTACAAGGGAGTGATTTTCAAAATGCCAGTTGTGATTTATTTCTGAAGCTCAAACATGTTCAAACGTTTGCATAGCTTTCACAGGATGCCACCACCCTCTTTCAACCTGCTCAATCCATTGTTTAAATATACAGTTTTCCTGCCCAAACTCTGGTGGGACAAACCATTATCACGGGGTAGGAACTTTGCCCGTAACACTCATCACAAACTTCCACAGCTAACATTAATACATAAAAAACATAACTACTGTTCATGAACTCATTTCTGACATGTGGTAACCACAATACAAACATGCATAACATAACACCACAAAAAAACTTACATTAAACATTGACACCTCATAGCACTCATGTTTCCCTCCATTTTGTAAAATGGTACATTCCGGATATGCACACTACCCGAACCCACCTCCAAAACATTGGATCAAACAGGTAAGATCTAACATATGCTATAAAATGTAAACTCACACAATAAAGAAATAATTTAAAGCAAACAATGACTCTCTATTATCATTCAACACTAACACATTGCACACTTGATGTTGGTACTGTCCATTCTCATATACATTGTCAACACACCATATACAATAACTTATTTCTGGACTCAACACACCAAGTAAATTCAGAAAAGCATTAGACTGGTACTCTAGTGATGATGTAATTGACCTAGCATCATCACAATGTGTTTTTCTAAAAAACCCAAAGTGATAGAAATTAAAAGTTAGAAATGATATAGCCGTGTTTGAGCAGAATTCATAGAAAGGACGGAGACGCAGAGATAAAGTGCCTTTTAACTGAGCTCTATGTTCTGCATAAAATTACATTTGAGCCACTGCCCCGAAATTGTTACATGTGTGTGAGTGGCCTTGACGCTCAGTGAGAAAAAAGGGAGTAATCAGGCTGAGAAAGCTGAGACAGACAAAGGCACATGAAATAAAACTCTTATAAGAAATAATTTTTGAATCAGTGTTATTAAAAGTTTAATGGATGATAAAACAAAAATTGATGACAGGAAAATAAAAAAATCAAGATATCAAAGAACAAAGAATATTCCCCGAAATTGGCTTTGTCGGCTATTTGCCATCTTCCGGACTATAAGTGTTGTGATTCGGATAGGGAAACATAGCCCATATTGTCAAAAGTTTGATTGATTGACTTTGTCTTTTCATTTGTTACAAGAAAAATAGGAAAATAATAAATGAGTGTGTGAGAGCGGCTCTGTGTGTGTGTGTGTGAGTGGCTCTGTGCGTGGCTGAGTGACTGTGTGTTTGAAATGCCGGGTGTATGAGTGTATGTTATAACAGACTGAAAGCGTTTGTATTGAGATAAAGAAATAAGGAGGGAGAGAAGAGATTTCACCTTTTGACACCTGAAGAAAAGTACACATGTGGTCTAGAGTGAGAGATAATTATGAGGCAGAGGAGACTAGATTGCAGAAAGAAAGAAAAGATGAGAATGATTTTCAAGAGGCATTAAAACTAACCAAAGGAATTAAGAATCACTTCTGGTTAGAAAAAGAGTTCATAGATAATGAAGGGCAGAGACAAGAGTTAACAGACCAAGGGAAGGATGAGCTTTTGAAAAAATTGACAAGAATAACAAACTTGAACTAGGTTGAACGAGAGTGGCTCTTAGTGGATTGGCGTGATGTGATAAAAAAAACAGATAACTCTTGAAGCCCTGAGACCACACTTGAACAGATTTGACCTTCTAAAACCTACCCTTTTGGATTCATTGCTGACAAAATCAGAAATAAAGCTAAATCCATTGTACATCCCAAACCTGAAAAGAAATGCCTGGTATACTTGGCCTCTGGGTTTCGGAGGAGCCATGATTTTGAGGAACATGCATATGGTAGTGAGTTCAAGGCCAGAAAAGTGGGAAAGTGACACAATCGTTAAAGTCGGACAGGGAGGAGAAATCAGACCAGCACAGGTAGATAATTGAACACTGGAAAAACTGGTGGTAGTGGTAGTTTTGAGGAGCAACCCCAACCATACCAGTAATATGTTGGTAGAAATTCATGAAAAAGACAGAAGTGCAGTCAGTTGTCAAAAAAGAGCAGTCAGTACTGAGAATGTACAGTACCAACAATGGACAAATAGGAGGGGCAGGAGAGGAAACGGGGAGACAAATAAAAAAAAAAAAAGGCTTTGCCTCTTCATTGAAAAATAAAGTAAAAGTGTGTGTGTGCGCGTAAAAGGCACAGATTAGGACTGTTTGAAAAAGAACGATATTCATTTATAAAGAAAAACTAGAATTATGAAAGAACACTTGTTTCTCTCTCATATAGCAAAAGTAAATGGTGACTGATATGAGAAAGAGAGAGGAGGGGCTGCCTCTTACAGAGAGAGGAGGGGCTACAAGAAGAAAGTGAGACTGCATGTGTGTGTGTGTGTGAGGAAGGAAAGGAGGGAGACAGAGAGAAAGAGTTCACCTTTCCTAGTTCTGACCACCCTTAGTTCTGACTACTAATATAAACCAGAAAGTGAGTAACCATTTCCAACATACACTTTGAACAACACTCTGAGAGATTTTATTTGTAACTGTCATCCCCACAAGTGGACCTGTAATAGAGGAGCTGCATTTTTAAAAATACCTGAGAAAGACTAATCAGATATCTTAATAAATGTCTGACCATCTTGCTGAAAACTAGTTAAGAATAGATGCAAGCTGGGGTTAGTAAGGTATACTAGAAATGAGTGAAACACACAGATAATAATTAAGATTATAATGGCATCAACACCCATAGAGATACCAAGATCAAACTATTAATTTTGCAGAGATACTATAGGACAACCCTCCAAAAATGGGGAAAGAAGCCTAAAAACAAAATGACCAGCTGAGGGAACATTAGATGTGGCTATGTGCAGAGACACTGAAACATTCGTAAAAAAATAAAATAAATAAATAAATAAATAAATAAATAAATAAATAAAAAGGTATTCAAAAACAGTTTTCTAAGAGATCAAGTAAGATTGGTGAAATCTGCTAATCCAGTCAGAATTAAAAGTAGACTAATATCACAAATACCAAGAAAACACCAATAAAAATAATTGATAAGAAATTAACCTGAAAGAAAGTATAAAAATTGCTTAAATGCTAGTTGACTGGTCTATGGGGGCATTAAATTAATAAGCAGGCCTAACAAGGATTGATATGGAGGATTGCGCAAACTGGTGGCCATCAAAAACACTGAAGTTTTATCCTTAGTATAAGTAGTTTGTTTAGTTCCCAGAGGAAAATCAAATAATTGATAAAAAAGGTTTATAGAAATATCTGACATTTAGAGATAAAACATGTATATATAGAGAGACATGCTAGATGTGGGTATGACTGACCTGTTATATTAAGACATGGCCTATGATGTTTGCATCTTGTTGTCCCTGGGAGACAGTTTTAAATTTGAGCCATTGCAGAAATTGAGATCTTTGGATTGCGTTAACTTAAAATAACTTGTGCATTGTGTTGAATGAGCAGGATTGGGTGACCAAGCTAAACAGACATTTTTTAACAGCCATACTGTATTATACACATTTCACAGTAATGAGACTCGTTGATTTAATCCTAAAATGCTTGAGAGAGTAGAGATCGATATACCGAGTGATAAAAATACTATATATGTGACTGAAAATAAGGCAACTTAGACAGACTGAAAGGCTGCTATTTTCTGCATACTGCAAAGAAGAAAAATGCTTGCTCTTTTCTGCAAAGAAGAACTTGCTTTATTAAAATTGCATTGGGCAACTGCTGTTATCAACCAGATGAGACTTCTGAAATTAAGGGACAATTGAAAGAGACGGTTGAAGAATTTATAAAGGATGAATTTGATTAACACGGATCTTTGAGTGTTCAATTTCCAGATGACACCAGACATCTCTTGGGACGGCTGCCTCAACATAAACAACAGCAACTGGACTGTGCAACAAGTGAGAGCAAGAAACATAAGGACACGGCTGCAGAGAAAAGAAGAGGCGTTTGGTTGGTGGGCCTTCATCCCCTCTTAAAGAGGAAGCTGAAACTTCCAAGGGGCTGGTATGGACAAAGACTGTGTTGATGCAGAAACATCCAAGAAAAACATCCTGCCATTATGCAAAATTGCCTCCTCCGTGGCTTGGCCAAAAGACAGACTGAGGAGTGGCAGAGAGATGTGGAAATCCAGATTTATTAAAATGCTTAATTTAGGTTTACATTGAATTTAGCATGTTAAGGTTAGGTATAAATTATGATTATCAGAGTTTTCTAGCAAACGACTCTGGTCAGTCCTGTTTTACTGAAACTCTTGGAGTTTGTGTTTTAGCAAGAAAGTCCAGCCAGTCCTGTACTCGGATCTCAGTGTTTGAATAGATATGCTGAGTGGATTAGGGTGGGCAATGCTCTCAGTCTAAAACCGGTTCCTAAACCTGTCTTTTTCGGTTCCTGCCCCTAAATGTATATAAACTGTAAGAGAACATTCACGTCAGACTTGGTGACTGCAGCTACCGACAGCTCGTGTTCTCAATAAAGAATCCTGCTGAAGAAACAACCAAGTCTCCTGGTCTTTCGATTCTAAGTTCACAACAGCTTGGTGCCGTGACCCGGATGGAGAAAAAGGAAACTCAAAGAACTTCAAGCTCAAAGACCTGAATCCAGATTGAAACAGCAAGCTCAACAAAAGATCTGCTTTCCAGACTGCATCTTTTGGAATCGAAACTTGGAGAGCGAAACTTCCAGCTAAACAAAGATTACCAGACTGAATTTTTCCAGCTTCCTCCAGATTGAAACTTCAAGCTCAAAGATCTCAAAGCCTGACGATTTTAGCATATGTGCTAATATTTTGGTTTATCCTTTGCTTCAGGCAGAGAAGAATTAGCTTTACGTGCTAGTTATTTTGGTTGATCCTCTGTTTCTGTAGGCAGGGAAGATTTTAGCGTAAATTGCTAATATTTTGGTTTATCCTCTGTTTTTTTTTTTTTTTTTTGTAGGCAGGGAGGTTAAGTGTGAAGTGTTGGTCATTTGGAAAGTTAACAATAGCTGATGTGTTAACAAGTGTACCCTAGAGAAGTTTTAGTTTTTTTAGTTTTTTATTGTGTGGTAACAAAGAAAACTCACAGAAATGTTTAGAAAAAATGCCAGACTGATCCCCACAACGGAAAAAGGTGGCTTCGCGACTCCATCGTGGTCAGAAAGTGAATTCAAAAATATGTTAAGAGAACAAATGGACCTAATAGTCACTGAAAAAGTTAGACAGGAACTAACTCAGAAATATGAAATTCACCCAGACAAAACTTGGTCAGTAGATGAGTGTAAAAAGGTGCTTGGAGCAAGCATCCGCAAAAAACATATGAAAGCCATTATTTGTTGCCCGCGAGAATATGTTTTAGCAAAAGCTACAGAACAGTCTAAGCGCAACTCAGAGCTAGAGAAACAGGTAAATGAGCTACGTGCTAGAATATCTTCGTTGACTAAGAAATTGAGCCGCAACAAAGCTATAGAAAAAACTGATGTAGAAGTTAGTCAGCCAGATAACATTTACCCTGACTTACAAGCTTTTTTTGAAACAGATGTAGCCATCCAATCAGTAACTGATAAGCCAGTAGATTCAGTGAAGGTGTGTGGCGCTAGGAGAAGGTCTCAGGGAATTGAGGGAACTGAAAGTGTTCCTCTCAACTCTTCTGTTGTCCAAGTACAAACTATTGCCAAAGCGCTAGGACCCAAAGATATCGAGAGACTATCCCAGAGTTTACCCTCAGCACGCACACATTTTTCTGAATTTAGAAGAGCATTGATAAGTAAAATGCGTCTTTACGACATGTCGTTGCCAGAAGTAACACAGCTGATGTCACAAATTCTAACTGAATCTGAATTCAACAATTTTGAGTCTGCTGTTACGTCTGAACTACAACATGCCAGTAAAGGCGATTTGAGAGAAAGTGTTTTGAAAATCCTAAAGAATCTCTTAGGACCCAAAATAGATTGGTCGAAAGTTACTAGATGTGTACAAAAGAAAGGAGAGACTATAAGTGAATACACTGAAAGATTTTGTCAGGCAGCTGCAACTTACAGTGGAATAGTGGAGGATTCTGAAAGTGTACTAGAGGATAGAGGAGCTCTAAGCCGAATTTGGGCAGATGGTCTTATAGCTGAATACAGATCAGCCTTGCCATTCCTACATGTTACGTGGGCTAACGGAACTCTCAGAAGTAACCTAGACAGGTCAGCTACATGGGAAAGAGATGCTGATGTTAAAACTCAAGTGAGAATAGCAGCAGCTACGTTTAACCCAACGAAACAAGAAAACAGGTGGTCTTTAAAAGAAGGCAAATGCCACTACTGTGGAAACTTAGGACATTGGGAGCGAGAGTGTAGGAAGAAGTTGCAAGATACAAAAAGAAATGCTATGCATAATTCGGCCCCTTCTCAACCTGCCTACAACCCGGACGCAGTTCAGCCAATGTCCACTGAAACTTTAGGACAGCTCGCGCAGGCTCTTCTAAGAGCACAAAAAGAACAGGAAAAAAACTAATTGTTGGGGCTGTGAGTAGCTACCTTTCCCCGGTAATCCATCATAATGACAAAAGAATTTTTGTGAAAGGTAGCATAAAAGAAAGAGAGATTGACTTTTTGCTTGATACAGGTGCAGAGATTACGATAATTCCTACAAAATTGGCTAAAGGTTTAGACATCCCGTACAAGAAAACCAAACTTTCTGGCGTAATAGGTGAAGATTCTGTTTTGTATGAAACCCCGCCCACAGAGGTACAATTTGGCCCAAAAACTCTGACAACAAAATTGTTATGTGCTCCATTGAATACAGGTGCAATTTTAGGCATGGATCTTCTGAGACAAGTACATCTCACTGCATGAAAATTGGGATTTCCGACCCCGTAAACGGCCGCAAATCTCCCTAATTTTCGGCAGTTAACGACAATTTACAGCCTGTGAACGTCGCGTTCGTCTGTGCCGAATATTGTCGGAAACGAACCATGACGTATGCAGAGCGCTCGTGCCGGAGGTGTGAATGGCTCTAATTACCATATGAATAGCAGCTCCCGCCAGAGAAAGGCTTGAATTTCCTCACTCACTATTGGTTGAACCCACGTGGTTTAAACAAGAAAAATCACTCGTGATTGGTTGGCAGATCTGTTACTATTGGTCACCCTTGCTCATTAAAAATTCAAAAAATTATAATATTCACATAAATAATAATATATAATTTTTTTTTTATATTCATAATATGCTATTCTGTGGTATATTCATGTCATTGTTAACCTATGGACTACACTATTATTACCATCAAGGACATGAATTTATAAAGGAATGGAAAATTTGCCAGGGACATGCTGTTTATTCAAAGAAAGAGCTTTATTAGCACAGACACAAAACAATATACACCTATGTACAAAGCATAGATCATCTGCACACACAACAAATTGGAAGCTCAGTGTCTGTTTTCATCTTCGGAGCTGTAGTAGGTGACTAGCGGCGTTCTCTCTGAATTCGATCCACTTTGAAACCGTCTGTGGTGCGTTGCCCTGTATTTAGGAGTCGCCTCTAATCTCGACTGCAGCGTAGCACAGAGCTCTGTGAGCTCCTGGCTGGTGGTTGAACTTCATCGGACATCAGATCTATGGTGGCGCACTTCCAAATGCCCACGTCATCCTCACCTAGCACACCGTCTCGCTTCTAGCAGCTGTAAAAACAACCAATACAGACAATCAGTACTGTGATGCACTGTGTATGGACACAAAACATCTATTAATGCACGTGAAAAATAGTCACATTGACTAAAAATCTTACCCTCTTTCTTCTCGCTCGACTCCGAGCTGAACTCGTCACAGCTTCGGCCTGCAATGCCAGATCTGGTTGTTTGTACCTGAAGCTCCTGCGTACTGTCTCGTAGTATGTCTTACAGGCAGCTGGAAAACAATTAAATGAGAGTGATATGAATAAAAACAACACAAGTCACAGTAAAATGAAACAAGGAGAAAATAGTAAAAGTTACTTACAATGTCGTCATGATCAGCGTCATGAAAATCTGGACTTGCAGACATAGCTCTGAGTAAATGTGAGGTTACGCTATGGAAACAAAATGTATGATTAAGATCGTAAACTATAACGGATCTATTTTCTTATACAAGAGAATGAAAGCATATTCTTTGAATCTTACCTTTAAAATGTTTGTAAGTTTTTATGGAAGTAAAAAAATAAAAGAATGTAAGATTCTTTTTTTTTTTACCTTGATCCAGTTTGTAGCGCCCACAATTTGTCTCAGAGTTGTGAAGATGGCATACTGCTTCCTGTAAATTACAGGATTATTTACAATTATTAAACAAATAATAGCCATCAATCCCATGACCTCTTGCTTTATGATGAAATCATGAAAAACAGAATATTCTTACATTTCACAAGGCCTGACAAAATACAGCTGCAGGTAACTAGCGGCATTCTGTCTGAATTCAGTCCATTTTGCAGACGTCTGTGGTGCGTTGCCCTGTACTTTGGAGTCGCCTCTAATCTCGACTGCAGCGTGGCACAGAGCTCGGTGAGCTCCTGGCTGCGACAGGACGGAGGTCGCACAATCCATCCAGACACCCCGCCGACAATGCCGTCTTCCTCATCAGACATCAGGTCTATGGTAGCACACTTCCGAAGGCCCACCTCATCCTCAGCTAGCACACTCTGTCTCGCTTTTAGCAGCTGTTAAAACCAATAAAGACAATCAGTACTGCCCAATGCACTGCGTATGGACAACACACATCTATTAATGCACCTGAAAAATAGTCACATTGACCAAAAACGAATCTAATCTAATAAATCTTACCGTCTTTCTTCTCGCTCGACTCCGAGCTGAATTCACCACAGCTTCCGCCTGCAATGCAAGATCTGGTTGTTTGTACCTGAAGCTCCTGCGCACTGTCGTGTAATATGTCTTAAAGGCAGCTGGAAAACAATTAATTGAGAGTGATATTAATAAGAACAACATAAATCACAGTAAAATTAATAAGAACAATATAAGTCACAGTAAAATTAATAAGAACAACATAAGTCACAGTAAAATTAAACAAAGGAGAAAAAATGCAACCGGGTGAAATTGAAGAAATACTTGAAGAAATACACACCGGAAGCAAACTATGCTTTTTGAAATTGGGGTTTTATTCTGACTGCTGTTTAAAATAAGTGACAGCGGTCAATGGAGGCACAATTAAACAGATAAAAGTCTGATTAAGAAAAAAGTTTGCCTTGTTCTAAGAGATTTCACAAGAAAAAAAAATAGATTTCACTAGTAAAAAAAAAAAAAGAAAGAAATTGTAGAAACAGTTTACAGTAAATTTGATGACAATCAAATGTCACAAAAAGCTTAACCAGTGGATCAATGCCCAAATCCACAGAATACTTAACTCAATTCAAACTGAAATGCAGTGTAATACACTGCAACTGGTCAGATTTAAATTGATTTCTCCAAACCAAAATATGTTAGGCTACAATTAAATACGATAACACAAACTGGAATACGGCAGTGGCTGAGGTAACTTAGGCCTAAGTTACAAGAGAAATAAAAGCACTTTAACAAAGCCACAACCCACGTTTAATCATGCCATGCGGAACCAGAAATATGCATTTAACCATAAAGTTATACTGTATAATCACAGAATATAGATTCAACTCATTAACAGATTTATCAAATAAACATGCCATCAGTAATTTCCCCCATAAACCATAAAACGTACATACCCAATCCTTTACCGTCCGATCACCACGAGGTTCCCTCGTCACACATGCGCTCCAAATAAATCTATAAACAAAAATGTACACATCAAATGTTCTTTTAACTTCGCTTCACAACTTATTTGTGCATATTAAAGATATTGGAGTAATATTTACCGAGAAAGAAGAACGTATAACACAGAATCCGATCGATGCACGCACCGTCATGGAGCTCTCCTGAACAATGAAAAATGGCTGCCGTTCTCTGGTCGCGCGCACGCGTCCAGCACAAGTGAATAGTATCGCGAGAAGAGAGGGATTTCTTAAAGGGGCCACAAACATTTTTAATGCAAAATAGAAACGAGGTACATTTTATGTAAACAACTCTAATCGTAGTTGTAACTCTATATGTACAGCAGGCATAATTCTTGTCATTGCGTATGTGTATGCAGCATGAGTCAAATACAATCTTCTGTTCGTGTTGTATTATGCACAGTGGTTGGCCTCTAAGAGATTGTGATGCTGTTTGCATGGAATGCACATTTTACCTTTGTGGCAAAGCCTGATTGAAATTAATTGTTGAAATAAATGGTTTTGTGTCTTTTTTACATAACATTGGCTATTGCTAATGACACATATAACTAATCTAGCTACTTTCATTAAATATATCAATTTAAGCTAAAATGTAAGAGGGTCATTCTATGAAAATGTCCATTTTTCTGTCCCTAGCCTTTACAGAAATATTACACTTAAAAAACACTTTTAAAATAAACGTGTTTCACATTTTAAAATAAAACAATATGTTATTTGAACAATTACACCCTCTTGAGCCATCAATGTGGCAATATTTGATTTTTATGAATTATATAGAATTTCAAGCACCACAGAAGTGCTCGTCCCCAGTCATGTACAGAGGGAAAATGCTTTATTTTGAGGTCAATAACAGATTTTTACACCATTTAAAATACAATAATGTATACATAACTATCAAATATATTATGTAAATGATATATATAAAAAAATGCAGAATACATATTATAAAATTTATAATGAAAGTAGTGGTCCCCTGGAGTTGTGTCACTGGTGTTACTGTTAAACAAAAATCTCTTATTTTGAAATAAAAATCACACTGCTATAGCTTATGTTTGTATGCAGTATTAGTTGTTAGAATTAGAATATTAGTTGTTTGAAGAGTTACAAAAAAGCGGTCGGTCTTAACACAAGTTTCAGCCGGCAAGTCGGTCAGACTAAAAGGGGGAAAAAATAAATAATTGGGTCGGTAGGCTACTAAATTGACAGGGTCGATCGGGTTACGGCAAACAAGAATATTTTTAAGGATGGCCTTAGACTATTGTAACTCACTTTATTTTGGGCTATCTCAGGCCTCTCTCTCTCGTCTACAGCTAGTTCAAAACGCAGCGGCTAGACTTCTCACCGGGACACGCAAATATGAGTCGATCACCCCTATTTTATTCAAACTCCACTGGCTACCTGTCACATTCAGGATTGATTTTAACATTTTACTATTTGTGTATAAAGCTCTTAACAAACCGGCCCCCCAATATCTGACCAATCTCCGCTGCCCGTACACTCCATCTCGTACTTTGAGATCCAGTGATCACTGTCTTCTCATCGTGCCCAGATCCAGACTTAAAAAACGAGGCGACTGCACTTTTGCAACTGCAGGCCCAAAACTTTGGAACAGTCTACCCCTCTATATCAGACTAGCTCCCTCAATTTCCATCTTCAAAACATCCTTGAAAACTTTTAATACCCCTTGACACAACTATTGTTTTTTTTTTTAATTGTCCTGTTTCTGCCCTGCATTTTATCTATTGCCCTGTACAGCACTTTGGTCAGCCTTGGCTGTTTTTAATTTTGCGTTATAAATAAATATTGTATTTTTTTTAGAATTAAGTTAATACCTTTGAGTCACCTGGGATAAAACTCCCCCTGCTACCCTCATTTGCATTTGTAAAGCTCACAGCAGTCTCATTTACATGTTAAAGCATTAGAGGGAGGGGGGTCACGGGGCAAGCAAGTCTCACGTCAATTTCCGACAATTTCCGACAGTTTGCAGTGTTGCCTGTAAATTGCCGTTTGCAGTCGTAAACCTGAACTTCCACGACAATTTACAGCGCCGGTAACTGTCGAAAATCCCACTTTTCATGCAGTGTCTAACTTTAGACATGTCCTCAGAATCTGCTAGCATTAAAATTTTCTCAGCACACATTTCTACCAATAATGCAATCCCTCCAGAGTATGCTTTCTTACTGAATCATCCAATTTGGGCTAATGACAAGGATGATTGTGGTTTATTGACAGGTGTAGAACCAGTCAAATTGACAGGAACTCCACCCCCGGTTACCAAACAGTATCTGATCAGTAAGGAAGCCATACAGGGAATTAAACCTATTGTAGAAAAGCTGCTGACGCAAGGAGTGCTAGTTAAAACCAACAGTCCCTGTAACTCACCCATATGGCCCATCAAGAAATCCAATGGGACATGGAAACTCACCATAGACTACAGAGTAGCCAATAAAAACATTGATAAAATCACCCCACTAGTGGCAGATCCATCTACAATTTGTAATGGCTTAGCATTAGATTGTAAGATTTTTTCAGTAATTGATATGTCTAATGGATTCTTTTCTGTACCATTGCACTCTGACAGCCAGCCATGGTTAGCTTTCACAGTTGACCATGAACAATATCAGTGGACCCGATTGGCTCAGGGATTTCAAAACTCCCCGACAATATACCATCAGGCTGTCAGACGTGATTTGTGTGACCCAGAATGTCCAGTAAAACAGTCCACTATGATCCAATATGTCGATGATATTTTGATTGCCTCAACAGACCACGAGGTAAATCAAACTGAATTGGCATCATTGTTGGACTATTTGCATAAAAAAGGACACAAATGCAGCTTTCACAAAGCTCAAATTGCTAAAAAGCAAGTCACATTTCTGGGTCAAACAATTGGTGCAGGAAATAGATCTATTACACAGGATCGAACAGCTTCAGTCAAAGCCATACCTCCGCCTACTACCATTAAAACACTACGCTCATTTTTAGGAACAGCAGGTTACTGTAGACCGTGGATTGAAGAATATGCCTCGATTGCTCAGCCTCTCTATGACTTGTTGAAAGGCCATGGTAAAGATTCAGATATTGTTTGTATGGAAGAACTTCACCTCAAAGCATTCAATGATTTGAAAAGAGCACTATGTCAAGCACCAGCATTAGGAATTGCTCAATCTGATAGACTCTTTGTGCTTTATGTCCATGAACACGTAGGCTTTATGACTGCATGTCTAATGCAAGATCATGGGGGCAGTTTACGTCCAATTCATTACTATTCTGGTAAACTTGACATAGTAGCTCAAGGTATGGGACCATGCCTAAGAGCAGTACAGGCAGTTCATCTAGCGCTTCAGGCTTCATCAGTAATGGTGTTAGGTCAGACGGTAAATGTAAAAGGCCCTCATGCAGTATCCGCACTAATGAATCAAGCAAAAGTCACTTCTGTCACTTCCTCTCGTTGGGGAAATTGGTTAACTACTCTCACAGCCCCGAACATTGTTTTACAGCGTGCACCAGTCACGAACCCCTCATCATGTATGATGTCTGCAATGACTGAAGTTGTGTTAGAGGATGAAGGTGAAATGACTCATGATTGTGTTACGCTTACATATGCAGCGACAAGTGAAATAGCAGAAACTCCCATAGAAAATTCAGAATTTGAGTTGTTTGTTGATGGTTCAGCTCAAGTAATTGAAGGGAACAGACGAGCAGGTTATGCAGTAACGTCCACCACTGAGGTGGTAGCTTCAGGTCGTCTTCCAGATCATTTTTCAGCTCAGGCTGCAGAACTGGTAGCTTTAACTAGAGCATGCACACTAGCTTCAGGATCAGTTGCAAATATCTACAAAGATTCCAGGTATGCTTTTGGGGTTATTCATGATTTTGGTGTCATTTGGCAAAGCAGACAGTTTCTAACTTCTACTGGATCCCCCATTAAGCATGCGGAATTAGTGAAAGATCTTATGTTTTCCATGAAATTTCCAAAGAAATTAGCGGTGATCAAAGTGAAAGCACATCTCACAACTAACACTACAGAAGCTAAAGGTAATGCTCTTGCAGATGTAGCAGCTAAACAGGCTTGTTTCTATGTAACTGTACAAGTGTGTTCAGGTAGTACAGCACAGAAGAAAATTCTGCCTCCTGAATCTATCATTGATTTGTACAAAGATGTTCCTCTATATGAAGCATGGACATGGTTAGACAAAGGAGCCACCGTTGATTCATCTAGCTGCTGGACCAAAGGGGGGAAGTATGTTGCTCCCGAATCACTGCTGCCATATTTGGCTCAACAAATACACAATTTGGGTCACAGTGGTCCAGCAACGATGAATCACAGGTTCTCAAATCAATGGTGGAATCCAAAATTCAGAAATGTAGCCACAGAAACAGCCAAAAGGTGTGTTACATGTCAGAAAACTCAGGGAAGGAAAACATGGACTCATGTGTCACATTGTAAAGTGGTTCCTCCCCCCACAGGGATAGGATAGGACACGGACCAGTGAGGAGCCCGGGAAGAACCGGAAGCAACAGGCTTTCGGGGGCCAACCCTGCGGTGAAGATTCCCTTATAGGCCCTTCCCAACCATAGTCCATCCTCACCTCACTGTTCCTTTTAGGTGTCTCATAAATTAAGAAATAAGGAAAGAAGGAACCACAATTAGCAGACTCAGATTAAATAGATGATACAACCCTAATGTTTGTAGTCTTTACAATGAATACTGGTCTGTTGCAGTTGTTCTTTGTTTGTTTGTTTTAACCATATGAACTGACCTACACACCTGCATATGAAGACCCAACCTCCAGAAAACAACAAGACCAACTGCAGAGACTACGACCAACACAGAAGAAAAAAAAAAAACACAACGCAGACTCACCTACAGTCATCCCTCATCATGATCAAGATTGTCGTACTACTAACCATCATGGACATCGCACAAAGTGTGGACCCCAGAAACAACACCTTCTTAGAGCTGATGAATATGTCCCTGTTTGCTGGAAAGAATGTTTGCATGCCACATGCACCTTCTGTAGGAGCAGGAATCCCATGGGTTGCACACCCTATCTCTGTCTACAGCATCCTACCCAGCCAATTCAACGGCAGGTGCACCCTGGTTTATGTTCTACCAGCTATCAGAGAAAACACACACTCCACTCCAAGCTCTCCACAGTTACATGATTCAGCTCCTTCTATCAACAAAGATGGCTGCATTCCAGGACTCACTTGTGTTCAAACGTGGTGGTCAAGAACTCTTGGAGCCTTAATCCCATCGTATGGTGTACCTGAGTGCTGCACCGGGTTAATGGATCCAACAGAGAACTTGAACAAAATCCAACAAGACATTCTTGATCTTTCAACAAAATTACACCAGATGACTGAAGACAATTCTTCATGGTTCGGAAACTTGATTGGTAAACCCTGGCTGTGGATTAAAGAAATAGCAATGCTGCTGTTATTTCTCCTACTGGCGTTCTACGTATGCTTCCACAGTATCAAGTGTTTCATTCAACAAATGACTCACGCCTCGCACGAGAAAATGACTGGTCCAACCATAAAAGAATATTACCCGTAAGAAATTCACGGACCCTAATTGCATGTTTGTTTCTGTGTCAACATGCAATTACAGATGAACAACACAGATCATGCTTTGTGCCTGTAACTTACACAAGTTACAAGATTGAACTTGCTATGTGCCTGTAACTTACACAAGTTACAAGAATTAACTTTTAAGTGTATAAATTTGTATTTTTGTGAGTTTTTTTAAGACTCTCAAAGGGGCAAATGTGGAAATCCAGATTTATTAAAATGCTTAATTTAGGTTTACATTGAATTTAGCATGTTGAGGTTAGGTATAAATTATCATTATCAGAGTTTTCTAGCAAACGACTCTGGTCAGTCCTGTTTTACTGAAACTCTTGGAGTTTGTGTTTTAGCAAGAAAGTCCAGCCAGTCCTGTACTCGGGTCTCAGTGTTTGAATAGATATGCTGAGTGGATTAGGGTGGGCAATGCTCTCAGTCTAAAACCGGTTCCTAAACCTGTCTTTTTCGGTTCCTGCCCCTAAATGTATATAAACTGTAAGAGAACATTCACGTCAGACTTGGTGACTGCAGCTACCGACAGCTCGTGTTCTCAATAAAGAATCCTGCTGAAGAAACAACCAAGTCTCCTGGTCTTTCGATTCTAAGTTCACAACAGAGACAACAGCATACAGAGTCAAACCACTATGTCCCAACATGACACCAGACCCTTGAATGCCAACAAAGACTGACAGATCAAATGCATCGGATGAGGAGGGAAACACTCAGACAGCAGCCCAACCAGTTCAACTGATCGCTGGTCCAAGCAGAAGGACTGCATCCTTTACTAAAGGCCTATTTATACTTCTGCGTCGAACTGCCGCCGTAGCTACGTCGTAGGCTGTGTTTAGCGCGCGTACCCTACGGCGTAACCTGACGTGCACCTCTCCAAAAATGTAACAACGCGTCAATTCTACGCGGACGCCAGCGCTGTGATTGGTCTGCCAGAACCCCTCCCTCGGGGTTTCACATGCTCCCTAGGTGCGCGTCAACGCGGACAACGACACAGAAGTATAAATTAAAACCAACACGTTGCCTACGGCGTATAGGCTCCGGCGTAGGTCCGACGCAGAAGTATAATGAGGCCTTAAGTGTGCACAGGTGATGCGTTTTCAATGATCACTACAGAGACCGCTTCAAATTTTATTGATTGGCCATATTAATTGTATTTTGATTATTCACTGGTCCAACAGCAGTTCTCTATATTCTGTGAAGCTGACACTCTCTATTTGCTTTCTTTCAATAGACATTAGTCCAGCTGTAAGCATAAAAAAAAATGGGAGGGGAAGTGTTTGCATGACTCAATAATTAACTACAACTGACGCTGGACTTAGCATAGTGAGGGACCACTGCATTAACCAACTAGGGGTAAATGCATAATTAGATAATTGATGATGTTGTCCATTGAACAGAGAGCTTTTGGGCTCTGCTTTCAAGACAGAGCTGATATAAGCTTGAGTGATACTGAGCTCTCTATCAGGAAAAAAGAGGACATAATATGTTCAACAACAAAAAGTGGATGATAAAGCTATGGTGCTGGTCACTCCATCTTGGTCAATAGTTTAAAAAAAATTAGGTTTAGAAATAAAAGTTGTGACTACACAAATTACAAACACGTGATGTCACAAGTGCTGTCATTACCAGGGATTTCACGATGTTGATATTGTTGGTTATGAATTCGAGATTATGCTAAAATCTCCAGTCATTTAAAAGAGCATCTCATAAGCAACAGAAGAAAAGATTATGAAGAGAAATGAAATTAACAGATGAATGACAAATCAGATAAGAGAAATTGATAATGTTTTTTTTTTTTTTTTTTTTTTTTTTGACAGCATGTCCAAACCTACCAGAATTTTTTATCTATTAGATATTGAAAAATTTGGGGTTTATGACAGCAGTGGTTAACACAATCAAATGGCAACTGATATCGACCAACTGTGTTATTCAAAACATTTAGACACTGTCACATGGGGAATGACACATTGCCTACATTCAGTAGCTTTTGTCATCAGAGTTGTGTTACCAATTTACAATTGGTTGTATTCGCACCTTGGAATTTAGAATAGATAATTGAATATAAAATTGAGTCTATTATTAACTATTATCGTACCTTAACTGTAATATGCAATTACTTTCCACTGCACTTTCACTCGGATAGCTTCTGTCCAAACTTTATTTGCACTACTTTAAATCCATTGTTATACTGCTCATTAGCCTAACTTATACATATATCTATTTGTTAAATTCTGTTTATAGTAATAGCCATCTGTATATTATGCTCACATTCTGTTTATAGTAACAGCCATCTGTATATATATTCATAGTACATATCTATCTGTAAAATTCTGTTTATAGTAACAGCCATCTGTATATTATATTCAGTACATATCTATCTGTAAACATTCTGTTTATAGTAATAGCCATCTGTATATTATTATATTCAGTACATATCTAGCTGTAAACTCTGTTCACAGTAATAGTTATCTGTATATTATATTCATAGGACAATCTATCTGTAAATTTTTGTTTATAATAGTATTCAACTCTATATTTATTCAGTACATATCAGGGACGGACTGGGGCTAAAAAACAGCCCTGGACTTTCTCCCAAATAGGCCCATCATCCGGCCATTCGCCTCTAGCCGTGTGGGACAGACACTAGCCAGGATGTCCTGATACTATGCCACAATAGTATACTGTAGCCTATCAGACAAGGTATTCACAGCAAGTAACATCTCAAAACCAATGATGATAATTGGGGTTGTGTTTATTAATGAAGCCTCAGCCTTCAAATAAAACAAAAAAATGTACAATGCCATAAAATACAAATAATGAAATGTCACTGGCTACAGTAACCCAAATTACACAAACTTGTAATTATAAAACATATAGGCTACTGTATACCAGGGATCTCCAACCTTTTTGTGTGCAAGGGCTACATCTAGAAGGAATTTTTATTTGTTATACTCCAATATTTATTATACATAACATGGTGAAGCTTTTTTACTTTTCACCATCATATGGGAAATAATAAAATATCTTGATATTCTGGTTCAGACTTAAAAGCGTTTAAAAAAAATCCTGAAAACTTATGAAAATTAATTTTTTTGTTTTGTTTTTTTTGGTTTTTTTTGTTGATTTTCTATAAACCTATTGTACGTGTTATCAAAAACAGTAGCCCAAACATTTAGTATAAATATAAATGAAAAAAAAAATAATAAAAAAATAATAAACTGCCATAACTTCTAAACAAAAACATTACTGCATTACATTTAATACATTTATACATAACTGTATTAATATAACAGCATTTTTTAATAGTTAATTCATAGGTTTTGGTGTGTAATGTCTTCTAACTGGTTTGTTCTCGGAACAATGTTTCGCCTGTTTTTTTTTTTTGTTTTGTTTTTTGCGTCAATATGTTGAGAATATCAGCGCTGTTTCATCTGGCTTTTTACAAGCTTAAATCACATAGTCATTTGTGGTTTATAATAGAGATAGAGAATTCTGCGCTGAATTGAAATGCTTCTCAGTGGATCGCGCAGCTCTGTGTAATAATGTTCGCGTGATCGAGATCAGCTTTGTCCGCGATCGCTGTTTTTTGGGCCGATCGAGCTGATAATGCGCTGCTCAGATCAAACAAGTTTTGTTCCGCTTTTTAAGCGTTTGCCATTTGATGTTTCTCATACGCAACGCAAATGACAGCGTACAATCAAAGAGAGTTGGGTAATTTTGTAGAGGCAAAAGTTCAAATTGAAACGTTTAGTTGAAAAGGTCGCAAAATTATACCATTTATTCGAAGTCTGGAACCCCGACGGCAAGTTGGGGCTATTTATAGAATGTGTTTAGCGGGCAACTCACAGGCACCACGTTGGAGACCACAGCTATTCAAATATAATGTAAGCAAATTTAAAAGTGCAGCCTTATAAAATGTCAGTGGCTATAGGCCGACTCTTCTTCCTCAGTTGTTGTTTTTACACGTAGCATAAGTGATCATATTAGTGCCCCTGCTGTTAGCTGTTAATACTGCTTTATTAGACTTTTTTTTTTTGTTTGTGCCGACGGCCCTCGGTTGGACGGCCGTTCTGGACTTTTCCAGAACGCACAGATTGTCAATCCGTCCCTGGTACATATCCATGTTCTGCACTTATGGAACCACTGTATATCCTGCACTTGCTGCTATTGCACTTCTGGTTAGACCTAAACTGCATTTCGTTGCCTTGTACCTGTACTTGTGTAATGACAATAAAGTTGAATCTAATCTAATCTAATCTAATTATTAGTCAAGAAGCAGATGCGCATGGTTTTGACCATTGCGCAAGGGGGGAGATTATTAGAAAAATAAAATTAGAAAAATAAAAAGACAAAGATCAGAGGTGTCAAAAGTATTCATATTCATTACCCAGGTAGAAGTATAGATACTAGGGTTTAAAAAGACTTCTGTAGAAGTTTAAGTATCAACTCAAGCTTTTTACTCAAGTTAAAGTATAAAAGTACTTGTTTCAAACCTACTTAAAGTATAAAAGTAAAAGTAATGTAAGAAAAAAAAAATGCAATTCTCTCTCTCTCTCTCTCTCTGAATCATTTGACGCGATTTGCCCCGATTTCTCCCTCGCTTACCGCATCTGGGTTTCCTTCGGAGGAGTTTTGGCGCTGCGCACAACCAAATGTGACTACAGCCTCTCACAAGTTAAGAAAGACACCACAACGCCAATCAGTTTAGCGATGTGTATTCAGGAGGCGGGACTCAGATCTAAACCGTTTGTGTAATTGGCCAATTTTTTTTTTTAACGACGACTAGCCGGAATGAAAACAAGCCGAAATTAAATAGGTACAATAAAGTTAATTCTTCTGACCTGGAGCCTCGACTTTGAGAAACTTCTTTGAGACCTGAACCAAAAAGAACATGAATTTGCCACAACACTAGCAACCAAGATTGTTTGTACTTTTTAGAGCAGTACACCAAAGGACAGCCTAAGGAGTTGGTCAAGAGCTGTCAACACATGCCACCTGAAAGGGGGTATCAAAAAGCTAAGACACTTCTTCAGAAATGCTTTGGAAATGAACAAAGAATTGCCACAGCTTACATGGAGAAAGCTCTGGGATGGTTAACAATGAAAGCAGAAGATGTCAAGGGCTTGCAAGCCTTTGTTTTGTTTCTACGGGTTTGTTGTAACGTAATGGAGGACATTAGCTACATGACAGAGATGAAAATGCCATCCAATATGCTTGCTATAGTCTTGAAGCTACCATATAAACTGAGGGAAAGGTGGAGAAACACTGCTTATGATTTGCAGGAAAGGCACTGTCGTCAAGCAGGTTTCAGTGACATTGTCAGTTTTCTTGAGAGGCAAGTATCTATTGCCTCTGATCCACTCTTTGGAAACATTCAGGACACATCCATCTTACCATCAAAATATAAGGTTGGATATAAAGTCTCACAGGTTCGCTTCAAGGGAAGGGGAAGCAGTTTTGCTACCTCTGTGGAAGCTGTTAATACTGGAAACACACATCAAGTGCAAAAAGAGAAAAATGTTACAGTCAACTAAGGTGATGTGTCTGCTGTGTGAGGAGGGTCACAGATTGGAGTGGTGCCCCAGAATGGAGAAGAAGCTGCACAGAGAGAAAATCGACTTTCTAAAGGTGAACAGTGTTTGTTTTGGGTGTTTGACTGTTGGACACATGAGCAAAGACTGTCATAGACGTCTAACTTGCAAGTTGTGTAACATGAAACATCCTACCTGCCTCCATATCCATTTAAAGGAAAAGGAGGACACAATCAAATCAGAGGACACAAACCAAGAAACAAGTCATGTAGTTTCTCCTAAGACTTGTGGCCATATAGGGGCCGGTGCGCAAGACTGTGTTATAGATTGTAACAATCATTGTCTATATACAATCTAAAACGTCTCATGACGTTTTAGAGGAAAGCTGGGTGAACAAAAGATGGCAGATTTGCCAAAAGACAGACTCCAACCTGACCTCCCACCATTCACAAGTGTGGGTGTCGACTACTTCGGGCCTTTTGAAGTGAAGAGAGGCCGCAGCTTCATAAAACGCTATGGTGTTATCTTCACCTGCATGGCCAGCAGGGCAGTGCATTTGGAAATAACATATTCATTAGATACCAGTTCTTGCATCAATGCACTGCGCAGATTTATATCTAGAAGAGGCCAGGTATCACACATTAGATCAGACAACGGAACTAATTTCGTTGGAACAGAAAATTCAAAAGGCATTACTTCAGTCAGGAGTGAAATGGAGCTTCAACACTCCTACTGCATCACATTATGGTGGAACATGGGAACGAATCATTCGCATGGTCAGACAGGTGCTGAACTCAATCCTTCATCAGCAAAGTGTGGATGATGAAGGGTTACAAACTCTTCTATGTGAGGTGGAAGCCATATTAAATGACCGTCCCATCACCAAAGTGTCAAATGATCCTAACGATCTGGAACCCTTGACCCCTAATCACATCCTCCTGTTGAAAGGCAAACCTGCACTCCCACCTGGGCTTTTCGAGAAGAGTGATTTATACACAAAACGACGTTGGAGGCAAGTTCAGTTCTTATCGGATCTCTTCTGGCACAGATGGATCCGGGAGTACTTACCTCTGTTACAGGAACGACAACGGTGGTCTAAGGACAAGAGAAGCTTCATCATTGGAGACACAGTCATTGTGGCGGACTCCACTGCCCCTCGCGGATCCTGGTTATTAGGGAAGGTACTGCAGACCTTTCCTGACTCACGAGGACTTGTGCAGTCTGTTAAAGTCCAGACCAAATGCAACATTCTGGAGAGACCAGTCACAAAGATTTGTCTTCTGCAAGAAGCTGGATAAAGACTGATGTATTAGACATATGTATGCTCACATGGACATTATAAACTGAAAGCACGTATGTGCATGATGGACATTTTATTGGCTCCATTGTTTGTATGGTGTTTAATTGTTACATTATTATAGAGTAACAATTAGGGGCCGGTGTGTTGTAGCCAATTTTGATCTTTGTTATGTTTTTTGTTGGTGGTAAGTTGCATGAGGGTGACGCTCTTCCACCTGCACACCAGGGGGCATAGGCAGGGCATCACAGTGGTTGTGGAGGCTATATGAGGAAGTCACAGGTGAATAGCGACAGGGAATTACGATCTGGGGAAGTCACACAGTTTTTCAACCGTGCATGCATGCATGTTCGTGATGGATTTTGTCATGTCCAGTTATTAGCATCATGTTTAAAGGGATACTCCACTTTTTTCGGAAATATGCTCATTTTACATCTCCCCCAGAGTTAAACAGTTGAGTTTTACCGTTTTAGAATCCATTCAGCCGAACTCCGGGTCTGACGGTACCACTTTTAGCATAGCTTAGCACAGATCATTGATTCTGATGAGTCCAGTAGCATTTCTTTCAAAATGACCAAAGAGTTTCAATATTTTTCCTATTTAAAACTTGACTCTTCTGTAGTTAAACCGTGTACTAAGATCGACGGAAAATGAAAAGTTGCGATTTTCTAAGCCTATATGACTAGGAACTACTCTCATTCCGGCGTAATAATCAAGGAACTGTGCGGCTGTACCATGAGTGCAGCAGGCGTAATGATATGACGCAGCGCCTGAAAATAGGTCTAATAGGTTAGACAAACTTAGTCCCGGTCACGTTGGAAGAAGTTACCGAGCTGGGGACTATTTTCAGGCGCTGCGTCTTATCATTACGCCTGCTGCACTCATGGTACAGACACACAGTTCCTTGATTATTACGCTGGAATGAGAGTAGTTCCTAGTCATATAGGCTTAGAAAATCGCAACTTTTCATTTTCCGTCGATCTTAGTACACGGTTTAACTACAGAAGAGTCAAGTTTTAAATAGGAAAAATATTGAAACTCTTTGGTCATTTTGAAAGAAATGCTACTGGACTCATCAGAATCAATGATCTGTGCTAAGCTATGCTAAAAGTGGTACCGTCAGAACCGGAGTTCGGCTGAATAGATTCTAAAACGGTAAAACTCAACTGTTTAACTCTGGGGGAGATGTAAAATGAGCTTATTTCCGAAAAAAGTGGAGTATCCCTTTAATGTTGCTTGCATATGTACGAGCTCAATTAACATCAGTAATGCAAGCAGCAGTGTTTGTAAGTTATTTTACTCTGCATAAAATAAAGTGTAAATCGAATGCCATGGCAGACCTGATTTCTTGCACCATTACGCGTTGGAGACGACTTCAAATTCCCTCAAGTGTGTTTTTTTTTGTGGTACGATCTCCACTACAATTGTGTTTCCATTTGGCGGCTTAGCGGCTCTTTTCTGGTTCTCCTGTTGAGTCTGTCAAGGTCAGAAGTCACGTGTGAAAACACACTGGAGAGCTGATTTATAGTAGAAAATTTGTTGTAGTCTACTTCTGATGATATGAGTCACTGACACTGTTTTTCATGTTTCAATGTTTAATTTTCAATGTTTAATTTTGTCAAACACAAATTGAGGCATGCATAAATAATGACACAAAAATAAGTGTAATGGATAATGGCAAAATTATTTAATTTTGGCTTTTGTTGGTTTCCTTACCAACACTAAGTGCCACTTTAAATATGCCAATATTGCAAAAAAAGCTAAATAAACAATATATTAATATAAAGCAGAAAGAATTAAACATTTTCAAAATCTGTAGAAATGTGATAAGAAAACAGAATAAAAAGTAACAAAAGGCAATTGCGACTTTTTCTCTCACAATTCTGACTTTTTTCTGTAAAAATGTTTTTTAATTTTTTGAGGAAGAGCTGGAGGAAGTGTCTAGGGAGAGGGAAGTCTGGGCATCCCTGCTTAGACTGCTATCCCCGCAACCCGGCCCCGGATAAGTGGAAGAAGATGGATGGAATTCTGACTTTTTTCTTTGCAACTCAAGTTTATATCTTGCAATTTTACTTTTTTTCCCCTTTAGAATTGTGACATATAAGCTCACAATTACGAGTTACAAAGTCTGAATAGCGATTCTGGGATATAAACTCGCAGTTGCAAACTTTTCTCAGAATTGTGAACTGACAATTATTTATATTTTTTTCAGAACTGGACTTTATAACTCACAATTTATTTATTTATTTTCACAATTGCGAGTTTATTGCGTATTTATATCTCGCAATTTTTACTTATTTCTCGCAACTGTGACTATCAAAAATATCTCTGCTACAGTTCACACTCACAGTCATCAGTTTTCATAACAAAGAAGGAAGTTAAATATTTGAGATGCTATAAATACTTTCATTGTGGTAACTCGTTGCACTCACTGATAAGATAATGAGTAGTGATATGAAATATAAGTTAAAAATGGTCCAGTTTTTATTCTAATTAAGTTGTCTAAATCAGGCTGGAATATTTCGCTACACTGAGGTGTTAAATTCACTTTTCATTCTCAAGCCCACAAAACACATCCGTACTTGTATCTTCTAACTGTTTGAGTACACAATATCGTGTCATGATTGGCTCTCCTCCAGCATCGCCCTGCGTCTCCTGCAGCATCTGCTTGTACTGGCTTTTGAAGAACCCAGCCTTGTAAAGGGAGAAAACATGCTGTAATAAACTGTACATGCTGTAAGCATTTAAACATTGAGATTGTGTAGACAAGTGAATGTGCCAGTGATTGAAACTGATGTTATGATGGTGATATACTTTATAGAGTGCCGCTGTGATGAGAACCAGTAGCAGCAGTCCTCCTATTACTCCTATTAGTCCTGCAATGATCTCTTTGGTCAGGTTCACCTCCTTGTACACCTCCACTTTAGTGTTAATCTAAGTGGAAAAATGTGAACAAGTGAATTTTAAAATGCAGTCAGAAGTGATCTCAGTGTAACAGGAAGTCCCCCTCCTTCCTACACAGATGTTCCATGTCCAACAATAGAGACATTATAATTTGACGACATGATTGTTTACTATGTACATTCTTTTGTTATAATGCATCGGTTTTAGTGTTTATGATCCACATGCCTGTCTCTTGTGCTGTTGTTGTAATTCGTTTTAAAATGCTATGCACTACCATTAAAAAGTTTGGGGTCAGTAAGATGTCTTTTTTAAGTTATTAATACTTTTATTCAGCAAGGATGCATTCAATTGATCAAAACTGAAGGGAAAGACATTTAAAATATTACAAAAGATTTCTAATTCAAATAAATGCTGTTCTTTTAAACTTTCTATTTGTAAAAGATTTCTGAAAAACATATGCAGTGGCACAAATCAGGGCCGTGCACAGGGGGGTGGCCCGGTGGCTAGAGCCACTGCCCCTCTGCCCTCATCGACTGAGGTGCCCCTCTTCCCCACCCCCACCGCACAGGCGAAGCACTGCTGCTTGGGCGCAGAGATATCACGCAACACATGAAATGTGAATATGTGATATAATATGTGAATGTGAATACAGGTATAATATGGGTCGATCTATACATGCGTCATGTTTAAAATAATCACTTACTCTGTGGACAGCTGTCCATTTGGTCCATTCAGCGTGGGGCGTTTTTTCCAGTTAAATTTATCACACCGGAAAAAATCGAGTAACGTTACTGCAGGATGGATCAACACCTTGAAATCCTCGGTAGCTGTGACACAACTGCGGGCACGCTCATCTTGATCTGACGCGTTGAGCCTGGTCATCGATGGCAGTACCTCGCCACAGCACAGACACTCTATTTCAGTCGGCATAGATTGGCATATTCCCCCACATTCACACCACCAGTTCGTGTTGGCTCTCATCCTCACGTCCTCAGGCTGTTGAGCGATCGCAACCTCCTCCTCCTGTCGTTCTATTTCCAAAGCACGCAGCTCATCTTCTGAAAACTCTGGTTCATAGAGGTATGGTTCTGGATCTTGACTGTCTGAGAAGTCACCCTCTTCGTCTCTCACAAAATCAGCCATGTTCATCGCCATTCATGTACTGTAGGAAAAATAGCCAGCTACTATTCACGCCGGTATGTTGACGGAAGTCGTGGGATTTCAGGTGTTGCGTGATATCTCTGCGCCCAAGTAGCAGTGCTTCGCCTGTGCTTCCCCCTAATATAGTCCCAAGTCAATATCTGCCTAGGAAATCGCCTAGTGTTAATCTGCATCGCTATTTATACTCTTTGTGAATACGCAGGCCACAAGAAGTAATTAGGTGGGTTTTTTTTGTTGTTTTTTATCACTTTTACTCAGGACATGCTAGCTGGCAACTAAAACAATGCATGCACTGAGACAAAAATGCATTTGCCCACCTATCTAAATGTAGGAAAGAAGGTGAATAAGCCCTATTTCAAAAAACGGTGGAGTGTTCCTCTAACAGGTAGGCTATTTTTTTTTTTTTTTTTTTATGTTGGTAATGTTTTGCTCTTGGTCTTCTACTAGTGCTAACAACTTGTACAACATATCCACATTCTTAGAATTAGCTGCTTGTCTAATCAAATGATTGTACTCTCGATCAAATCTAATACAAATAACAAAATTTTCTGTTGTTAGCACACTTTGTAGACAAGTTTTGCTGTAAAACGGTAAATAGTTTCTGTTATTATCACCAATGTGTAATTGTGAATCATAAAAAATTAGGTTATCAAGATATTTCAGGACATGGTACCAAATAAAAAAGTGTTGCTGTTAATGGAACAGGTAAATATAAAAATGTAAAACAGCAAATAGTTTCTGTTATTATCAGCAATGTGTAATTGTGATGTTCTATCAAAACATCAACAATAAGGTCTAAAATGTATTTGAGCATGTGCTGTCTTCTCTTTTAATTGAATATTTTGTAATAACTGGATAATTTGTGTTAACAAGCAACCCCCCCCCCCTTAGTGCCCCTTTTTTTTGGTTTAGGCCACTGCCCCTCAAAATGTCTGTGCATGGCCCTGGCACAAATGTTTTCAACACTGATAATAATAAGAAATCTTGAGCAGCAAATCAGCACAGAATAATTTCTGAAGGATCATGTGACACTGAAGACTGGAGTAATGATGCTGAAAATTCAGCTTTGACGTCACAGGAATGAATTTTATTTTAAAATATAATAAAATAGAAAACTGTTCTTTAAAATTGTAATAATATTTCAAAATATTACTCTGTTTACTGTATATTTGGTCAATTAAATGAAGCCTTGGTGAGCAGAAGAGACTTTCAAAAACATATTCTTTCAGACCCCAGACTCTTGAACAGTGGTGTTAGCACTTTTGACTCTGTGGTATTTGCACAGGAAGTAGATCTGTGTGAAAGAATGTTGTTAGTGCAATTGTCAATATATTTGCAAGAAGCAAAAAGAGAAAAGTATGTGGTCTGAAAAAAAAGAAAGAATCAATCATAAATCAACAAATCATAAACTATAAACAGTAGACTGCCGATATAGATTCCCTCAAACAGAGCACTGTTTTGAGAGCTCTTTTTACAGTCATTAGACTTGACATGAATGATCACTGAATCACCTGGACAGACGGAGAATCAGAGGAAAAGAAAACGTATTTGCTCTTGTCATAATCCAGAGACGCTGAACTGACCAACTCAAAAACTGCAGCCTTGAGTCCAGTCTGAGAGAGACACAGATCATGACAATAAGAAATGATCAAAGAGTTATGAATATATATGGTCTGTTCTGTGATATGAATTGCTTTAAAAGTCAGATACCTGCTCAATCCATCCAGAGCTCACATTGCCAAATATATTATAGAGTTTCCTTTCATTCTTTGTGAGAGTGACGTCACAGCTGAACACGGCACACACCGCCACAGAGCAGTTCTGATGGAGCAATGGGGTCAATGCACAAAGAATATGAAATTATATTTCATGGATTTGTTTTTATTCGATCAGGGAATGAAACTCAAACACTCACCAACACACGATCCTTTTTAATTACTTCCATAAAATTGTTTAAAAGCGGCCGTTCATCCCTCTGTTTCACACAGTCTGGAATCTAAAAGCACATACACAAGTGTTTGGTTGTTTTTTAATATGATAAATGTGAATCAATCTACAGTAGATGGGATTTTTCAGCACATTCATATATACATGCCTGTAGGTTTTTGTCAGTCCAGATGATTTTATCTCCCAAAAGCACTGGTACTCTGATGAAAACTTTGAAATTTAATTCTCTAAAGTCATTTTCAACCTGAAAAAGAGAAGGATATTACAATTATTATTTTTTCCATGAAAAGACACTGATATAGAGAATAAGAAATCGGTCAGATATGTTTATTTAATACATTTTTATGTTCATGGAAGTGTGTGAATGTCATTACAGTACCTTCAGTATCTGTTTGACTGGTCTTTCAAGATCAGGTTTCTGTGCAGTAAAATGAATGTGGAGGCTTGAATCTTCATGTCTTATTAAAATAAAGTGAAAATGTGTCAGACAGCAATTTAAATATTGTGTGTGTGTGTGTGTGTGTGTGTGTGTGTGTGTGTGTGTGTGTGTGTGTGTGTGTGCTTGTGTGCGTGTGTGTGTGTGTGTGTGTGTGTGCATGTGTGTGTGCATGTGTGTGTGTACACTACTGGTCAAAAGTTTGAAATCATTAAGATTTTGTAATGTTTTTGAAAGAAGTCTCTTATGCTCAAGGCTGCATTTATTTGATAAAAAAAAAGTAATATTATGAAATATTTTATGATGTTTTTAGTTCTCAGAAATAAAAGTTATTTATATAAATGCTAAATGTATATAATTAAAAGAAAAAGATTTATGGACATGCAAATAAAATGCAAATAAAGACATTTTGGACCTCTTTACTATGGGACAGCCATTCATTCCTTAAGTTGCCTAATAAGATTGATCTGTTTGAACAATATTTCCGGTTTTCTCATCAACACTGCATGTCATCTGGCTTTTGAGTGAAGTTGCTGACTTACACTGCTTTCACTTCTCTTTTCAAAGAGTACAAACATTAGAAGCAGCACAACTGTTTTCAACATTTCTGATTATCATCAATGTTTCTTGAGCAGTAAATCAGCTTTGCATCACAGGAATAAATTAATTTTTTTAATTACATGTTAAAATGTATTCACATAAAGAAAAGTTATTTTAAGTTGTAATAATATTTCAGAATATTACTGTTTTACTGTTGTTTTGATCAAATAAATGCAGCCTTGTCAGCAGAAGATACATATTTAAAAAACATTACAAAAACTTAATGATTTTTCTAAAGCAAAAGCAATTGCAATTTATGTATATGTTTTGCTTCAGAACCACAGATTTTACACTGGCCATCAAGTGGAAACTATGCCCACTGTCAAATCTGGGTGCTGAAGCAAACCCAGTTGAGAATGACTTTTAAAAAACAAGTGCACTAACCTTATTAAGGTAATGTAAATGGCAAATTTGACACCAATGCTTTTCTGTCTGGAAAGTTCACTGGTTTGAGAGTGTTGGTCATTCCCACTGTAAGTAATGGAGGGTTTTGGTAAGTAGGAGCATTTTCAGTTCCCTTTCAGTGTGGTCACATTCGACGTAGTCGGACATACTGTACTGATTGGGATCACGCTTAGGGAGCCTGTCATCTTCGAGTATTGATCAAATGAGCCAATGCACATTGATGTGCGAGCTTTACATCTCACGCTCCGCCCCGCAGCACGGGTATAAATACGGAAGTGGATGTACGCACCATTTGTCTTTCGCTTCAGAGCTTATCGGTCTTCACGTTGATGTCTCTGAAGAGTGTTGATATTTTCAATGAGCGAGTGTGTCGGTGCTTCTTCTGGAAGTCTCAACCGTTGCTGGTGTTTCTACAGCGCGAGTGCAGTGGTGGTCGCGAGCCTTCTGAGCTCTCAACTGCTGTTTAACAGCATTTCTTTTGTGTTTGTTTGTCTGACAGTCGGTTGAGGGCGAAGAAAGTGAGTGCTTTACTGGTAGAGGCTGCACCATTCCTGTCAGTCTTGCCGCGATCATTCCTCTGTGTGCTCCGGCACTGGTGAGAGTCCAAACTTCCTGAAAGAGCAACACGGGTGCGTTTGCGTCTTTTTCAAGATATCGTTCCACCCGTGCGTTTCTGGATGCAGTCGTTCCCTGTCCCCCTCTGACGGTCACAATAGTTGTATCACGTGTTTGGGCTTACAGCACGCTAATGCAGCTTTTGTGGATAGTTCATGTTCCCATTGCGGGAACATGACTATCACGGTATTGAGATCGAGACTATAGGTGAGCTCTGCATCGCAACCAACCTTGCCCTCCGGGGCACGAGCGTTGTGGCGTGCGCGATCGGTCTGGTGATGTCCACCTTAGTGGTCCAGGAGTGCCATCGCTGGCTCAACCTGGCCGATATGAGGGTTGCGGACAAGGTTCGGTTCCTGGATTTCCCCATTTCCCAGGTTGGGAAACTGCGCCCAACAGTTCTCTGCTGCCCAGGTGCAGACGGAGGCTATCCGGCACATCCTGCCCTGCCGGCTGGCTGTTCCTCTGCATGCTCGTCGCCGAGGGCATCCCCCTGCTGCCGCTTCCGCTCCTGCTAGGCCACCGCAGCAGCCTCCAACCACGCCTCAGCATGGAGCCAGCTAACGCAGAGACGCATTTTCGAGTGCATCCGTCCCCAAGATTGGTTGGCAGCGATCGACCTGAAGGACGAGTACGTTTATGTCTCCATCCTCCGCAACATAGGCCATGCCTGTGCTTAGCGTTCGAGGGTCGTACGTGTTAGTACAAAGTCCTACCCTTCGGGCTGGCCCTGTCGCCCCACGACTTTATGAAGCTCGCGGAAGCGGCCATTGCTCCCAGGAGAGAGCATGGTGTTCATGTTCTCAACTATCTCGACTGGCTGATACTAGCACAGTCTCGAGAGCAGTTTTTGCGACACACAGGGACTTATTGCTCCACAGCCAGTTGGGTCTTCAGGTCAACTGGGAAAAGAGCAGACTCGCCACCGTGCAGAGGATCTCTTTTCTTGATATGGAGCTGGACTCGGTCCAACAGTCGACCAACTCACAGAGAACGTGTCCGGTCGGTGCTGACTGCTTGACAGAGCAGAACAGTGGTCCACTGAAACTTTTTTCAGAGGCTCCTGGGCATATGGCAGCCGTAGCCGCAGTAATGTTGCTCGGCTTGTTCCATATGAGACCACTTCAGCACTGGCTTTTCAGCTGAGTCCCGAGGTGGCCGTGGCAGAGTGGCATGCTCCGTGTGACAATCACCCTGGCCTGCCACCAACCCTCAGTCCGTGATCAGACCTTTTGTTTCTCTGGGCCAGAGTGCCCCTAGAAAAAGTGTCCATTAACACCGACAGGGGACCACGTATAAAGGGCAACTGACTCGAGTTGCTAGCAGTACACCTTGCTTTGAGACGCCTCAAAATGCCGCTGCTCGGCAAGCATGTACTGGTCCGTATGGACAACACTGCAACCGTTGTACTAAAGCTTCCCTAGCATGTCACAACTTGCCCGCCACCTCCTAAAAACAGTTCTCCTGCTTGCTTGGCCTCTATCAAGAGGGTAGAGGACCTGCACACATTTTCGGTCGACGAATTGTGCCTGGAATTCGGGCCGGCTACTCTCACGCTATCCCGGGACCCCGGCCTGGATATGTGCCCAAGGTTCCTACCACTGGGACAGGTGGTGAGCCTGCAAGCACTGCCCCCAGAGGAGGTAGACCCAGCCCTGGCTTTTCTCTGTCCCGTCCTGCGGTCATATGTGGACAGAACGCGAAGCCTCTGTACCTCAGACCAGCTCTTGTCTGTTGAGGACACCAGCAGAAGGGAAAGGCTGTCTCCAAACAGAGGTTGACCCACTGGATAATGGATGCCATCATCTTGGCGTATCAATCCCAAGATGCACCTGCCCCCTGGGTTGCGAGCTCACCCCAACAGTGTAGCTGTTTCCTAGGCTTTGGCACAGTGTGCCTCGCTGACAGATGTTGTAGAGCTGTGGGTTGGACGACACCAACATGTATAATACGCGTCAAGCCGGTTGCTTCCCGTGTTCTCCCTTCACAAAGAAGCCAGTTACACTGTAAGCCCTGTTCGAAGTGTCGGCTTGCTGCGCCATTCCCCTCCTATGGACCAGATAGGTGCGCCATTCTTGCTCCAGTAGAGTTCCTTTTTAGCCGAACCCTTTTGAGTTCCTCCACACCCTTCGGCAACGGACGTGGCGGAGCATCCGATGCCAGGCCTATCACTCGTGTGGTGGAAACTGTGCTAGGCTGGGTCCATATGTTGTAATCCCTACAGCGATCCCATATGTGTATTCTTCCTGCGGCGAGCCCCTGTCTTTCCCTTGGCAGAGCCCGCTCTGCCGTCGCTGTCCAGTGAGTCTCCCCCCTGTTATAGGCTGGAGCCACCTCAGTGACATTCCATATGTTGTACTCCTGGAAAAAACGCCCAGTCCATATGTGTATCCTCCACATGTTACCTCCCTTCAGGCAGGATGTGGCTCCCGCAGCGTCTTCCTTTCCTCGGAAAGGGGACGCTTTCCCAGTGTTGTCCAAGTCTGACTAAGTGGGTCTTGTGGAACAGCAGTGACTTCCCTGGCCTAAGCCCTGCCCTATCTCCACTTCAATAATGCGGGGGGTCAGGAAGCTTTTTCCTAGGCCCTGGAAGATAGCAGCACTAGTGGCGTTTTAATCCTAATCAGTATGGTACGTCCGACTACGTCTCCGTTCCCTCCTTCAGGCTACGAGGGTTACATACGTAACCGAGACGTTATCAGTTTCTCATGTGAGCAACTACTTAACAGCTAATGGTTAAGTGATGCTCTTGTACACTTTGAGTGCACTCAAACAACCCCCAGAAATTATATAATACCTGTTGATCTTAGCGGTGAATGTCACCCTTTCATCAAAGGTGCTTTCTTTATCGATGCTGTATGCAATATGAAACACAGCCTAGAAGTGGACACAGAGGAAATGAGTGCTTGAACAGAAAAACACACAGGACGATTTGAAAAGTGAGCTCACCTGAGTGTTTCCCTTGAGGATGGGTTTACTGATCTGGCAGGTGGTTTCTCCCAGTGTAACTCCTCGCTCAGCATCCAGAGACACACACTCCACTCTGCCCTGCTCATACAGAAAATGATGTGTAAATATTCATTCAATAACCAAAGCATAGAAAATTCAATGGCAATAAACATTCCACTTGCCTAAAAAAATGCCTTTCAGTAAAATTGTACTTGATTCGTAGATGAATTGTGAGTCTCTTTAATAAAATCATCCTGGTCTCACCTGTTTAGATGTGATTCTCCTGTAGGAAAGTCCAAAGGGGTATTCGAGGGTGAAGAGAGTGTTGTATGAGTTTTCTCCTCTGTTCTCTACAAACACTGTCACGTTGAGCTCCTGCATTATCCCAACCTCTATGTTTGTAGATCTGAATCACAGAAATCAAAGAGAGAAACTCACAGTATAACAAGGATGATTCCATAACTTATTATTGTTGCACCTCAATTCTTACTCTCCACATATTCATGTGCTGATCTTTAATGTAATACAGAATAACTAATCGTAAATATTTGCTCACCCAGAGAAATTGAAATCCATCCTGAGGTCATCAACACAAATATCATCATGTCCACAGTTTATCTCAAAATCCAGCTGTGGAATGAGGTGAGATATTTACATATACAGTACATTCTTAAATCATATAAAACTGCATCACTGTATTGCAGTAACAATTCATATCTTTAGACATGTGAAAAAGAGCCTAGTAAATAGTAAAATAAAAGTTGAGTTGGATAGTTCCTAAAAAAAGAAAAAAAAAGAAGAGAATTCTGTCATCGTTTACTCATCCTTGTGTCATTCAAAATGACTTTCTGTAAGTCATTTACTCACCTAAATCTTATTAAAGTCAATGAGGTCCAAAACAACACTGAACATCTTTGACCTGGTTTTTTTTTTTTTTTTTTTTTTTTTTGACTACTGAATGGACAAACAAAGACATCTTTCAAAATATCTACTTTTGTGTTCAACAGAAGAAACAAAGTCATACAAGTGACATACAGTGGACCTAAATGATGACAGAGGTTTCAGTTTTAGATGAGCTTTCCCTTTAATGTTACATCTGAATGATTCATACTTTAAAACAAACATCGGTTGCCATCTCTTACACTGTGGTCTGTGGTGGTCTTTATCGTTGGCAGGAGTACTGGCTTTATGTTTTGCAGTCTGGCAAGTGGCAGACCCTCAAATGTGAATGTTAACTGATTGGACAACGGATTCAGAGCATCTTCTGAGAAAGCCTGAGTGGGCAAGAATAGATCAATGACATTCATTTACCCTAAAATCAGGATTTTCAGTATGTATTGCCACATTGTTGCTGTATATATTTAAAAGAGTGAGATAGGAAAAAATATAACTGTCAAAAAGTGGTGATGTTTCAGACTTACATCTATAAAGAAAGGATGACTTCTGCAAGTTTCTGCATCCAATCTAATGTTCAACACATTACTGAGGAACCGGGTTTTGGGTGAGAAGTCTGCTCGATATTTCTGTCGCTTGGCATCCAGCATTATGGTGTAATTGATATTTGCGGATAGGTCTAGATAATGAACATAAAACAGTCTTACATATACATATATAAAAGTTAATACATGGAAGGCATTTTTTACAGTTCAAATGTTTAGATTCTGTAAATCAAAGATAGAATATTTATATATGTATAACTTATTTATATATACATTAGCATTCAAAAGTTTGAGAGTGGTAAGATTTTCAAGATTTAAGTTTTTGAAAGAAGTTCCATATGCTCATCAAGACTGCATTTATTTGATCAAAAATACAGTAAATATTGTGAAATATTATTACAATTTAAAATAATTGTTTTGTATTTAAATATATTTTAAAATGTAATTTATTCCTGTGATGCAGAGCTGAATTTTCAGCATCATTACTCCAGTCTTCAGTGTCATATGAACCTTCAGAAATTATTCTAATATGCTGATTTGCTGCTCAATACATATTTCCTATTATTATCAATGTTGAAAACTTTTTTTTATGTGGGATAAAAAAAAACTTACAGCACAATTAACTGAATTTACATGAATTGAGAAAAAAAAAAAAGCATGTAAAGCTGTAGTTTGTGCTACCAGCAACATCAAATGAAATTTAAAAAAATAAGGCTGTTTTCAGACTGGTTTCCAGAACACTCCCCCTGGCTGCCATTGGTTGGTCCAACAAATAATTCCACTCCCAAAGCTGCTGAGTTAGTTGTGATTCTCAGAGAAAGGTTTTGAGAACACCACAGTGACAAAGAAAGTGTCCTTATTTATAGTTGTCTCTGCAGTTTGAAGGCATTGGAGAAACACATTGGAAAATTTTAAAGGAACACTTCACCCATTTGCATTAAGCTTTGTATCATTAGAAACCCAGTCATATTTTTTAACGGTTGTGCATTATTCCCTCATTTTCCCCAGAGACAGTTCCTGCTTATAATGATCTAAGCAGGAAGTCCCATATCTTTGTAGAGGAGTTGAGTCTACAAACACTCATTCCTCATTTTTCCAGGGGGTGGGACCCACTCACGTTACAGACCTATTACAGATCAGTGGTCGGGACTTCCACTTTTGAAACTAAAAGCAATATCCGCCATCTTGTTTGGAAGCTAAGCTAACAGGCGCTGTGAAGCCAGATGTGAAGTTATGACAATGGTGGAAGGTACTCAATATGATATGGAAGAAGAGGATTTCGAAAGTCTGATGCTCGAATCAGATGTCCGCGGCAACCTTAACGAGCAATATAGCGAAGAGCAGCTGAGGCTGATGGAGGAACAGCTGAGCCGAGGCAGAAGATCTGCCTGTCGCGGACGAGGAGCCCGGACTGGCTCGAGCTGGGGCGGACAGTTGGTGCCTGTGCTTTCACTGTGCGTCTACGGACACAGATAGAGTCCGTCTGCTGCAAAGAATTTCAACAATGCAAATTTCTCCTGGACAAAATCTCTGAATCAGACGAGGACACGGACGTTTGTGTCGTGAACCATCCTAGTTTCTGGATTAATGGGAGTGGCTTGCGGAGCTGTGCAATGTGGTGCATTGTGGGAGTTGTCTTCCATACAAATGCGCCCTAAAGTTACTTTCTGTCTTTCCTCGGTCAAGAAGGCACCAAATTCTAAATTTATGTTACATTTCGACTACATATATGATCCACTTTCAATAAAGATCACTGTTCCCACAGGGGAAATGCTCCTTCGACACTTAAACATGAACTACAACATAAAGGAATACTGCTAAATTTGGACAAACCTCTTATGATGTGTCTGTATGGACGCATGGTGAAACACACTCGCATGGTGTTTTCCACTGACTGGTCTGTTTCACTGGTTGGTATTTTGGTTGGGTTGTAAGTTACTTTGGTTTCCAATTGCATGATGGGTCTGGACCTGAAAGAGCCAAATATAACACATATGAATGATTATGGCTGAAACACTGTATTTGTATATATTTTAGTTCTTTATAAAAGAAAACAGACCTGAGAAGCAGAACTGCTCCCTTGGACCCAACAGCAATGTCAGGAAGGTTGTCTTGAGTCTGGTCTAGAGAAGACTGACTCAATGAAATCCCAAAGAACTGCAAACCTGGTCGCACAGATGATCCAGCAATCCTCTGTTTCATTCAAGAGGGAATAAAACAGATAATAAATATATTACAGTCAATGAAGTGAGTCAAGGAAAAGTAATGCAAGAAAGGTGAACCACGAGGCTGAATAAATGATGACATAATACAATTTTTTGTTAACCATCCCTTTAAACTGCAACCAACCCTCGTCTTTTTCACCTGTGAGTATTTTGAAATGATCCCTCCATCTCTCCCATTGAAGATGTAGATGCTGCCCTGTCCATCCTCCTCTAAAGGAGCTCCAACCAGCACATCCATGAAACCATCACCATTCAGATCTGCTGGACTGGCCAGAGAAGAGCCAAACCGACCCCTCTGACCTGCCATGCCCACCAGTGTATCCGAAAAAATGAAGTTTGCCTATGGAGATATAACAGAGAGAGGAGAAACAGGGTTAAACAGACACAAATGTACATTTATTCAGTCTTACTTGATTAACTTTCTTTAAAAATATTAGTCTTAATTGAATCTCCAAAAAAACACTGACCCGACGCGTGAAGATGTAAACAAACACTAAGCCCTCCCGGTCGGACTCTATGTACGTCGGTGCCGATACCAAAAGTAGGTCTGTAATGGAGTCACTGTTCAAATCCACCACACACACCTCAGCTCCAAAATATGAGCCAATCTGAGGCTGAGAAAAGAGGAAGAGAAGCAATATAGTTACCATACAGCTATTCTGAGCTCATGTACTTTCACTCGCTTACATTAATTTGTGATGTGCTAATATTTTACATAAATTTAAGTGTTACAACCTTAGGAGGATCCAGTTGTTTTAAACCACTTCGATCAATTCTTGAAACAGTTACTTGTCCCTTATGCTTGTGTCTTGGTGCTCCCATGACTGCATACTTTACTCTGAACATTGTTGCTATTGCCAAGGAATAACCTGTCGAGAAAATTGACTTAGAAGTATTCTTAGAAGTATACTTAGAAGCAGAAGTATTCTGATGTTTTGACTGATTTATTTTTGATTTACACAATCGAAAAAGAGATCTCACCTAAATAACTGTCATGCTCACTTCCAGCTTGAAAGACATCTGATTTATCATTTGATTTGTACAGCTGATATCCACCCTTCCACTGGAAAGCTCCCACTGCGGTCAATATCATATCTGTCTGAATGCAGATAAAATTATAACAATAAACAGAAATATTTAAGAAATAATATTTCCACACAAGTTTACAAGCATGCAAAATCTACAGTGTTTTTCATTGAGGTGGAAGAGTAGTTAAACATCAAAACAGCAAACGTCATGGATATCTATGCTTGCAACAAATGCTTTAAAATTAATAACTTGATTCATGAATGCAAACAGCTAGATTTGCCCTGATGCAAGTGAACTTCCAGGTGACTTTTATAGCACTTTGCACAATACCTATGGTTTCAAAGCAGCTTTACAAATAGCACCTTACAACTCTAGCAGTTCATTTGACCTGATGTAACATTGTACTGTATGAGTTTCTTTCTATGGGGCCCATTAACTGTTTGATTACCGACATTCTTCAAAATATTTTCTTTTGTGTTCAACAGAAGAAAGAATACAGTTTTGGAACAACTTGAGGGTGAGTAAATAATGAAAAAAATTAAATCCAATTAAATTTAATTAAATCTAAAACTGAAAATACATTTCAACGTAAAAATCTAAAATGACTATATAAAGTGTGAAAAGCATGGATAGCATGTAAAGACATGAATTGAATTAAATTAAACAGAACAGTAAAAAGAGCAATTTAACTATTTCTAACCCATGGATTTAATCTTTTCCATTAGTTTGGTGTCAAATAAATGAAATACACAGAATTACATTTGATGTAAATGCTGCACTAAACCCGTCCTGTGCAAACTCCATTCGAGATGAATCTCCAGAGGTCTGGGTTCCTAGCAAATAAAAGCAGCGACAACACAGTTAACTATAAATGTATTATTTTAAATCAATCCATTGAACAAAGTAACTGTACTAACATGACAGCTGATAAATGTAAAATGTAAACATTTTCTCTGTCATTCATTTTTCATTCCCTCTGCAAACATACCTTCAATGGCAATAATGTTCTCTTTGAGTTTTTCACGAATACTTTCCAGCGCGTCGAAATTGGTTACTTTGAACACATGGTTATTGGTGGGTAAAGATGCAATAATTGCCAGCTCCCTTTTTGCTTTGTCATTAGCAAAAGCATCGCCAACCTAAGAAAAATTCAATGATAATTGTAAAACTTCATGAATGTAATGATTTCAATAACGGTTTTTGATTTTTTAATATTTTAATAACCCTCTTTTTTTGATGGATGATTTTTATTTTAAAAAGTGGATAGTAATTTTCATGCACATTGTTACAATGGCCAGATCAGATCTTGTGTTTGTTCACCGAAAATTTCAAATCTCTCAAAACTTTTTCAAGACAAATCACATCAGCAAAGAATGTTTAATTTTGCCTAGCCATCTAGATCTGAATCAGTATAATCACTTTTTGCACAACTAATATAGTTAAGTCTTTTTTAATATAGCAGAAGCAAAATCAAATCTTACCCCAATAGCATATCGTATTATATTTTTATCTTGTGCTTGTTGAACAGCTTCAGTCAACTCTGAATCACTTGATTCACCATCCGTGATAACAACCAAAATTTTACTGGCTGATGGTCTTGCGCCTCCATTACTTACAAAAAGCTCATTCCTATTGAAAATAAAATAAAATATGACAATATATTTAATCAACAATACAATTATGCAACTGTATAGGACATGTTTCTCATTAAGTTTACATTGCTTGTCTTTGGAACCTTGTTAAAATTATGAAGTGCTGTAAAACCTTATGAAAACTCATAAAAAGCAAAAGACTTGTAGTAGTACTGTATGTGTATCTATTTATTCCTGCATTTAATATCATGTGCTTTTTGCATGATTGCTCAGACATCTATCAGTTTTTCATTTGTATTATCCGGTTTTCTTTATTTGGGGTGGGTGGTTATATTTTTTAAATTAGGATGTGCTCCTCACACCTCACTAAATATCCTGTTAAATTCATCTTCACTTTATGTCTTTCAGTCAGAAGTAATATTACTTTTAATGGCATAGATAAAAGAATTCCAATGAAATATCAGCAGTCATGTCTCACACAAGTTGTCTTATAGCTGTTGCGGTGTTTGTCCATCCTCTCTGTTGAGATATCTTATTCACTGCATTTTCCCATGCCGTGACGTCTTTGACTTCAAACTTGTAATGAACGACACATTGTGAAGAAAACTGAGCAATGGCAAACTGTAAGATAGATAGATAGATAGATTTAGTGCCTGATGCGCTGAAAAATGGGGGTAAAAATCATGGACAAGCTAAATCATAATAAATGCATGGATTATCATACCTGTGTATCACGATCTACAAAACTTTTGATCATTTCTATAACAAAAGCCTTTATCTTAATAAAATCCAGATAATTTACACTTCCAGATCCATCCATTAAAAAAGCAATATCAATTTGTGATGTTGAGCATTCTGAAGTTGGAGAAATGAATAATTGCATCATATATTCATTTAATCTGAATAATCATGTAATACAGTATATACAGTATGAAGAAGACTTGCTTGGATTTGGTAGAATGCCATACATTTACCTCTCAGAGTCTTTGGCTCAGATCTGCTCACAACATTAGCTGGACTGATTTTAAAGCACATGCCGTTGTAAGTGGTTAAACCAACACAGGTCTTAGGTATGGTTGGACCACAAACCTGAGAGAAATTAAGATTTTATTTTCAACATGACACTCTATTCTGGACTTTAGTGTAACATTTGAAGCTTTACAGTATGAAGATTTGTCAAATCTAATATTAATCAATTATTTTGGACATCTTTTAGATTGACTGCAAATCGTAGATTCAAATGTAACATTAATTCAAATTATACAAATATATACAGTACATGCACCAAATCTTGCATTTTTCTTCCATGCTTCTGCAGTCAAATTGTTATTGTATCATATTTTTAGGATATGATAGCATTTTTAGGATATCAAAATATAGTTTCTCATAGCATTATTAAACAATGTAGAAAAACAGCACTAAGAGTTTTTATTCTCACAAAAATAGGGGATTTAAGGGGTCATGAATTGAGAACTGTACTTCATGTACAGTCAGATGTTCTTTGTCTCAAAATCGTTTATGTGTCAGTAAAACAAGCCAGTGTCTAAACGATCAATTTGACATGGTTTCTCTAAGTAGCATAAAAATAATCTGTTATTTTAATTGTGATTAATTATACACAGAAAGCGATCAAAGAACACTCCCTTTCTAATCGCTGGGGCTGTCAATCACACAGCACGAGTTCTGGACTCTTAAACTCACGTTATAATCAATGACGCCATCTACACTGACAATGAAAAATCTGTCGTGTCTGCACTGTTAGTTATAATTAAATCATTCGTGAGAGCATAAAAATCGTGCAATAATGACGAGATCATTGCATTCATGTGCTCAACAGACATCGGCTGTCATCGGCTACAGTGTTTATCACTGCAACCTTTCATGTGACGGAAGTAGATCTAAATATAATACTATAATCAACACTTTTCACTATTAGTTAATCTCGACAGCTGTAATGGTAAAAACTTAGTAAAAGATTTTGAGAGAGTTCCATATGTAATTCTTTACTTATTTCATATGCAAAGATGTTAGCCAATCATAACAGTGGGCGTTTACACTGAAGACTCACGGCAGACACGCCCCTTAAAACAGAGTGTTCAAATCAGAGGTAAAATCAGGGTAGAGAATGGCCTTTTATTTCTAAATTATGACCATTTTTCATGTAAAAATCATACCAACATTATAACTATAAGTGCACCTCAGGAAACATAAAATAATAAAAAAAAGTTCATGACCCCTTTAAAATATGACACTTACCACTGCTCTTGAAGACTGAGGATCTAGAGACATTGAAAGTCCAAGGGACATATTGACAGTCTCATTGGTGACTGTTGAATAAAAAGTGATTTATACTAAAAAATACTATCATGGACAATAAAACAAGTATATTATATTACATACATGAAAGCATAATTTACAAACAAAGTACCGGTAATGGACAGTGGAATGCAGTTTCCTTCACTGACAGCACAATGATATATTCGTCCTCTTTGAGTTGGACTGTGTTGTATTAAAGGATCACTCACAAGCAGACTATGGAAGAAGACAGGAGAATAAGAGAACATGTTAAAAAAGGAGAAATCTGTGGTGTTCCTGGTTGGGTGTGCTGTTTCAGTATGATGCAAAAACCTCTGATCGTATAAAAAAAAATATATATATGGACATCAGCATAGTTTTAAGTTATTTTTAGTTAAGTTTTGCAAAATATTTTTACATTACAGAAAATCATAGAAAGTGGAAATCGGAATTACTAGCAAAGCATTATGTGGAATTCAAAAACTTATGAAACTATATCAATTTCAAAAAATATTTTTAACTGAACCAGAACTTAGAAGTTGTCAAATGTCAACAGCATGACCTACTGTACATTACAGTAACTAATGTAGTTAAAATTACTTTTAAAGTTGATACATTTTAAATGTACTAAACTGCAACTTCAACATTAATCATTTTGAATAATGTTACAGCTATTAAGGCTTTTAATTAGTTAATATCCATATATGTCCTGCATTCAAATATTCAAAGTAATTATTAAAGTACTTGTTTTCAACAGCCTCAGCTTTTGACGTACGGTTGAGTGGTCTGTAGTAACACTGGTGAGCTCACCTTTCACCTTTCTGTATCACTTTATAGCCAAAGCTGCTGTTTGCTTTGTTTGTAAAGTACTTCCAGGTCACAGGATCAATGTTGAAGGCCATTAATGACTGACATACTAACATGTAAAAGAAAGGAAAATAACATGCCTTTAAATGCCTCGTAATCTTGAGTGTGATTAAAAACAGTTAGCAATGCATCACTCTTAAAGGGATACTCCACTTTTTTTGGAAATAGGCTCATTTTACAACTCCCCCAAAGTTAAACAGTTGAGTTTTACTGTTTTCAAATCCATTCAGCTGATCTCCGGGTCTGGCGGTCCCACTTTTAGCATAGCTTAGCATAGATCATTGAATCGGACAGGACCATTAGCATCTCTCTAAAAAAAATGACCAAAGAGTTTCGATATTTTTCCTATTTAAAACTTGACTCTTCTGTAGTTACATCGTGTACTAAGACCGACGGAAAATGAAAAGTTGCGATTTTCTAGGCTGATATGGCTAGGAACTATACTCTCATTCCTGCGTAATAATCAAGAAACTTTGCTGCCGTACCATGGGTCCAGCAGGCGTAATGATATGACTGATAGCTTGTAATGTAAAACAATACATAACATGCGTATAAATATCACTTATCACTCTGTATCAACCAATAATATGTCTTTAAATGCTAGTTTTAATTGTGGGAGAAATTTATAATGCAATGAAATACACTGATGATTAAAATAAAAAAATAAATGTTCCTCAGATGGATCATATTTGATGCATGCATTTCAGTGTGTATGTACAATCAAGTAAACTTAAGTGCTTCAGTCCAGTAAATGTTCATCTTTAAATAAAAAAATAGAAATAGTACTAACAATAAATTCATTATTGCTTTTGCTTTCTAAAAATCAGTGAAGAGACACATGTGCAAGAAGATTTTTACAAATAAAATAAAAGGCATTTCACTTACTGAAAAAGTATGAACTACAGACCATTCAGATGGCAGTTTTTTCAGCAAAGTTTTGATCGTTTAGAGTCCATAGAAATGTGTGTATCAAATATGATACAGTAGGCTTTTTAGAGTTAAATAGATTTACAGCATTGTATCAACAGATCAGACAAAATTATTTGTAATAATGCCTATATTTGACGTTATCAAGTTTAATCAAGCAAAAGACCACATATGATCCAAAGTTTACAGCAAGTATGTTGTATATAATTGAGGAGTTTTTGTCTCTCGTATAATTATTCTATCATTAGGCAAAGTCATTTCAGTATAGCTTATTCCACATGTAAATACAGAAAAACTTGATCTCACCACAAAACAAACATGGGAGGAATCGGAAATTCCAGTCCATTTCTGCATACAAACAGTGAACAACAGGAACCGCTACTTGTGGAGTCTTTGGTGGGAATGAGAGATAAATCGAATGGAAATAGATTGATGCATGTGACTACAGAGGAACTGCCACACTAGTGATAATCTCACATCGGGACGGGTCCGAGTCTTTCGTTCTTTCTGTCCATGCTTCCTGTCAATGCTTCCTGTCAATCCCAGAGCCGTTGAAAAACAGAGTTACGACACTGCCATGGGAACTTTGGAATGTGGAAGTAACGCGTGTCATGGAGCAGCCGATAGTTCCAAACACTGATAGTTCCAGCACTGAACTGATACACATGCTGCTTGTTCATGGACTATGTGGTTTACAAAAAATGGGGCTCATGGGGCTTAATTTTTCATGAATGAAAAAATATTGAAATAATTGTAATTATTTACATGAAGTTATAGTAAAATACAGTGACTAAATAATAATAAAGCAAAAAAAAAAAAAAATAGCAGAATAAGCTTAAAAAACACTGATCTACATCAAAATATGTAAACTGAACTTGCATCAAATTGTCACACAACTTTATGCAATCAAACCTGGCAGTCAAGAAGATTTCAAAATTATTTATTTCAAACACCCAAACTAGTATAATTTCAGACCATAATCCTGCGGTGGAGCCAGGGTGACGTCTGACAAGGGTGGAGACGGTGGAACAAGGGAGCCTGGTGGAGCTGGTGGGATGACGGGCCACGGCGGAGTCTTATGTCTTGTGTTCTCGTATACGTCATCATCAACCGTCGAAGTTTAATTCCAATATTTAAGAACGCAAGTATAGAGGGCGCATGAAAGTGCCTGGGTGTTTTCTTGATATCGAGGATGCATCGAATGCAGACTTGAGAGAATCGAACCGTTAAAAATCCCAGAAGACGCTGCGGGCGGTCGATGTACGGAAGCCTGTAAGCTTTAAACTTCTAGTTTAAAACGCTCAAACGCTCGAATACGTGACAGCTCGTGAAAGTAAACATTTCTCCGTCTCTTTGCTTAACTTTAATAAAGTGACAAAGACCTTAAGAAAGCGGCAGTATTTTTACTGCCATATTAAAAAGAATCTTAACATTGACAAAGCATAGGTAACACATAGGCTACTTATTTTCACAAATACACACGGTAAAATAAAAGAGATATAAACTTATATGAAAACAATGTCTATAATAATATGAAAGAAATGTTTAATAGTTTTCCAAACTCCCTAAAAACTGCAGTTGTCAAGCCCCTCCTGAAAAAGAGCAATCTGGATAAGACCATATTAAGCAACTATAGACCGATCTCAAATCTTCCTTTCATAGGCAAGATCATTGAAAAAGTTGTCTTCAATCAGCTGAACAAATTCTTGAGCTTGAATGGATCCTTTGACCATTTTCAATCTGGTTTCCGACCGCACCACAGCACAGAGACAGCGCTCATAAAGATAATAAACGATATTCGCTTAAATACTGATTCAGGCAAATTATCAGTGCTGGTGCTACTCGACCTCAGTGCTGCATTTGACACTGTCGATCACAACATACTTCTGGACAGGCTGGAAAACTGGGTGGGGCTTTCTGGGATAGTCCTAAAATGGTTCAGGTCATACTTAGATGGGAGAGGTTATTATGTGAGTATAGGAGACCATAAGTCTGAGTGGACATCCATGACATGCGGAGTCCCTCAAGGCTCAATTCTTGCACCACTCCTGTTCAACCTGTATATGCTCCCAATGAGCCAAATCATGAGAAAGAACCAAATTGCTTACCACAGCTATGCAGACGACACACAGCTCTACTTAGCCCTATCGCCTAACGATTACAGTCCCATTGACTCCCTGTGCCAATGCATTGATGAAGTTAACAGTTGGATGTGTCAAAACTTTCTTCAGTTAAACAAAGACAAAACTGAAGTCATTGCGTTTGGAAACAAAGATGAAGTTCTCAAGGTGAACGCATACCTTCACTCTAGGGGTCAAACAACTAAACATCAAGTCAGGAATCTTGGTGTGACACTAGAGTCAGACCTTAGTTTCAGTAGTCATGTCAAAGCAATAACTAAATCAGCATACTATCATCTGAAAAATATAGCAAGAATAAGATGCTTTGTTTCCAGACAAGACTTAGAGAAACTTGTTCATGCTTTCATCACCAGCAGGGTGGATTACTGTAATGGACTCCTCACTGGCCTTCCCAAAAAGACCATAAGACAGTTGCAGCTCATACAGAACGCTGCCGCCAGGATTCTGAGCAGAACCAGAAAATATGAACATATCACACCAGTCCTCAGGTCTTTACACTGGCTCCCAGTTAAATTTAGGATTGATTTTAAAGTATTATTACTGGTATATAAATCATTCAATGGCCTAGGACCTCAATACATTGCAGATATGCTCACTGAATATAAACCCAACAGATCACTCAGATCATTAGGATCATATCAGCTTGAAATACCAAGGGTTCACTCTAAGCATGGCGAATCTGCTTTTAGCTATTATGCCAGCCGCAGCTGGAACCAGCTTCCAGAGGAGATCAGATGTGCTCCTACTGTAGTCACATTCAAATCCAGACTCAAAACACATCTGTTTAACTATGCATTTACTGAATGAGCACTGCGCCAATGTTCGTCCGACTGTTTGTACTGTATTTTATTTTGTATTCTTCTAAACTGTTTTAATTATTCTTATTTCTTTTTATTATTTTAATTTCTTCTATGTAATGCACTTTGAATTGCCATTGTGTATGAAATGTGCTATAGAAATAAACTTGCCTTGCCTTGCCTTGCCTAATAGGTTGTGACATTTGCTTGTGATGTTATGTTGTGTTTATTGTGCTTTGCTCGTTAATCGTTATTTGCTGAGATGGTCAATATCTCAATTCTCACAAAAGATTAATTGTCTTTTGGTCAGTGTTTAACAGTATTGTTCAGAAGTTTTAAACAACTTGTTTATTTGTGAAAAAAAATACTATAATAGGATAGAATTACAGAAGGATCAATTATCCTATAATCTCCTTATTTTGTGTATTAGTATTATAAAGCTTTATAATAAGAATTTTTCATCCTTTTATGTATGTAATATTATGTTAAGTTTGTTAGACCGCATATTTTCTGAAAAGTTACAACCAGACACACTGGATACTGCAATATAAAACATGTAAATGCCAAGGTTAGTGGTTGAAGTACATTAAAGTTATTTTCATATGGTAAAAGCAGGACTTGTTCCCTCTCAATTCCCCTCCTTCTCTGTCCAGGAACTCCAGATAATTGACCATATATTTCCTCAGTCCGCCGGCTGTTTCTGCACTTTCTGGATATTTGTATTATATTTACATATATATTTGCAGCTGTGTAACATCAATGAAGCCATTAAAAATAAATTAACTTTTGATATGATCAGTGGAAAACACTTAGCCTGCATCCAATTTCCGAAAACTGCTGGTGAAAAGTTCTGACAACAAAAAAACACATAAGAAAGGAGGGGAATACAAAAATTGGAATTTGCAGTCATCATGGGCAATGCAAATAAAGGCATTTATCATTAAAGATTCCAATCTTTTATCTCTTTTCATTTGGTCAATCCTGTCATATATTGAACGTACAATGACACAAAGGCTCTTTAAGCATTTGTGAACTATATTTAATATAGAAGTACTGGTATTAAATGAAATATTATGTTGACTGGCAAAAGGAGATCTTTTAAGTCACTTTGGAAATTAATAAATGTATACATTTAAATGATGAAAATATACGTAATTAGCAATTATGACAAGCCTACATACTGTATGTTATTTCAAGTGTATCATTTAGGGATGTTTGCAAAAATTGTATGTGATGTAGAATGTCTTTACTATTAAATATATTCTCCTCTTGTTTCTTTAGAGTTTCCTAGACCTTTCACTGTCAAAAATTGCTGTAAAAATACAACCAATTTCCTACATTGCAAAAAAGAAGAAGATTTCCCTCAATTGGCTTCTAACAATAGACTGTAAAATAAACAGCCTGGGTAGCGCCATTGTGGACGTCAATCTGACTATTCCGGTGCCGCTGGCTTATAAAATGTGTAAAGAAGTCAAAACAGTGGCATGAATTCCTCCATCACACACAAACAAAGATCTGTGAGGAGACGCGGTTCTGATGCCTGTACTGAACTGTGATGGGCAACATCACGACTATGATGAGAAAAAACAGGTACGCTTGAGCATTTTGTCCTTCAGGGTCACATCTTGTGATACCATGTCCTGTTTTTGGTTTGTTTACATGTCTTTCGTTTCATTCGAACCGCACCATTTTACAGTTTACTGCTGGACTGTAATTTAACAGTAAAGTACTGGCAGGTGAGAACCAGGTGGGATGCTGGGAAATGTAGGATTGAGTGTGAGTGAGGGAGTGCAGCAGTGAGAGAGGAAACGGTAAAACTCAACTGTTTAACTCTAGGGGAGTAGGAAAATGAGCCTATTTCCAAAAAAAGTGGAGTGTTCCTTTAATCGAGCAACCAAACATGCCAAGTGTGAACACACCCGTCTCACATGTTTCCCCCAAGGGTAAAGATTTTAGCGGCCACCTCTTCACCCCAATTAATGTCCCAATACTCTCGAGATATCTCTCCTCTCACCCTGATACCCCTTTTGTCGATCATTTAATCACTGGCCTTTCTCAAGGGTTTCGGGTAGGCATCATTTCTCCTCTGTCTACTTCTTATGTAGCTAATAATCTGCAGTCAGCTTTAACTGAACCTGAGGTGGTGTCTGTCCTTGAAAAATAAGTAAATTAAGGATACATCATCTGCCCTTTTTGTTCTCCACCTTTTTGAGTTAATTTCCTTTGCTTAGCCACATGCAAATATTCAGAGAAAAAGCAGCTGGTTTTTGACATGTCCTTTCCCCATTCTAATAGCGAGCATCAACATATGTTTTCCTTTAGTCCCCTTTTCCTGCGCTTCGGTCAAAAATGCTATTTAATCAAGTTGGTCGATGAAGGTGCTTGGCTAGCTAAAGTTGAAATTACCAACACTTTCAAAATGATACCCATCCATCCGTCAGAATGGGCTCTCTTCACCAGGATCTCCTCACCACCAATGCAGAGCTTGCTCAATATGTGTGCACTGGTCCTCTCTCACTGCTACTCACTCAATCCTACATTTCCCAGCATCCCACCTGGTTCTCACCTGCCAGTACTTTACTGTTAAATTACAGCTCAGCTGTAAACTGTAAAATGTTGTTGAACCCTTAAAACTATGGTAAATGGCTGGAACTTAGATATTAATTATTACTATTACGTATTACAATCAATGGAAAGCTTGGAGATTGGAGAGCAGAAGAGTCATGCTAACAGTGAAGTTTTCTGAGACCATCCATGTGTAGGGTTGCTTTTCATCTAAGGGAGTGGGCTCTCTCGCAGTTCTGCCCAAAACACTGCCATGAATTAAGAATGGTATAAAACTTTCTGCAAGAGCAACTTCTCCCAATGACCCAAGAGCAATTTGGTGATGATCCATGGATTTTCCATGCAGCACGATGGAGCACTATGTCACAAGGCAAGAGTGGTAATGAAGTGGCTTGGAGATCATTACATACATTTTTTCCCCCAGATCTTAATCCTATGTGGTCAATCCTCAAAAGGCGAGTGGACAAACAGAAGTCCATAAAATTGTCCAACTTAGAGCACCAATAAGGCAAGAATGGATTACAATCAGTCAGGGTTTGGCCCAGAATCTGATCTACAGCATGCGAGAGCAAACTGCAGAGATTATGAAGAAGAAGAGTCGACACTTAAAATATAGACTCTTTGCATTATTGAATGTTATTGCCAATAAAAGCCTTATCATATAAATATCTTTATTATTGTTTTAAACCATAAACATGTGAAAACTAATCTACAAATACTGAAGCAGCAAACTTTGCGAATCAACATTTGGTAACACTTTATTTTGATTCACTTTATTTTCACTTTATATTCACTTTATTTTGAGTGTTTCAACCTTTATTTTTGACAGTCTGTTATAAGTAACTTGCTACTACATGTCAACTAACTCTCATAGACTGTCTGTTTAATATCTGCTAACTCTTTATTGTGATGCTCTCCTAACAGACATTCTACTGACTATAAGTAACTTTGCAAGTACATGCATGTCCACTTATTCTAACCCTCACCCTACCAGTCTACTAATACTCTACTAACACTCTAATGAGAGTTAATAGATACAGGATGAATGTGCAACGTTACTTAGTTTTATGGTATACTTATAGGGCCCTATTTTAACGATCTGAAACGCAAGTGTCAAAGCGCAAAGCGCAAGTAACTTTGTGGGCGGGTCTCGGCGCTGTTGCTATTTTCCCGGCGGGATAAATGACTCTTGCGCCGGGCGCAAATCTAAAAGGGGTTGGTCTGAAGTAGCGTCATTATTCATAGGTGTGGTTTGGGCGTAACGTGAAATAAACCAATCAGAGCATCATCTCACATTCCCTTTAAGAGCAGACGCACTTTTTCCTTGGCGTATTGCTATTATAACGGCGGATTTGCCAGGGGCGCGCCAAGAGCGGTTCACAGCCGAGGAGAGCAACGCTCTCGTCACGGCCGTAAAAGAGAGAGAAGTGACATTGGGGATGGGAGAAACACACCCAAATTAGCTTCGGCTAAACAGGCATATAATAATGTGGGTAAATGTGTAAGCTAGATGTATGCTTTTATAATAAATTATTATATTTATAATAAATTATCTATCTATCTATCTATCTATCTATCTATCTATCTATCTATCTATCTATCGTTTGTAATAATATGATTTGCAAAAATGAAAACTGCTGCTTCTGTGTAGATTAGAGAATCACAGTGTATGAGCGTTTGTGCACTCTATACATTATGGTCAAGCATGCGCCCTTAAAATAGCATAATGAACAACGCGCAACGCGCCACTGACTTTAGACTAGGTTTTTTCTGGCCAGTGGCGCAATTGTTTTATGGAACAGTAAAATAGCACCAGGGAACGTTTGCGCCAAAACACGCCTCCTTTTTTGCGCTGAACCGCCCAGAGAGCGCAAGTTCATTCCCTAGTTTAGCGACGTGCTTCTGTGGAGGGAAAAGCGCGCTTTGCGCGGGTGCAAAATAGGAATGAAACATGCGTCGGTGTACAAAGTCAATTGCGCTGGGTGCAAGATAGGGCCCATAGTATGTTATGACTATATAAATAGGTAATATTTTGAATTGGTTTGGTTTTCTTTTAGGAACTCTTAAACTGATTTACATTTATTTCTGATTCAGTAAAATTAGTGTCATATATTCTTACAAACTTTTATTTTTATTTGTTGCCAATTTTTAACAAACATAAGATACAAAAACAGACAAACTTTCAGACAATAAACAAGTTATTTCAATAGTTAACAAGAAAAATAATATAAAGAAGCCTGATTTATCTATTGAAAATGATTTGCCAAGCGAAAGCAAAAAAAAAAAAGTTGGGCCACAAAAAAAGAAAAGCATATTATTAAAGAATATTAAAAGTGGTACAAATTTTTTGATGTTTTTATTGCTTTCTTATTTACAGACGTTGAAATTGTATTTAAGTACAACTTAAGTATGTCAAAGTGGGGTTTACTCTTTGTATATTTAAATGTATGGGTATAAAACTTTACAGTTAATAAAAGGAGGTTAATACAAAAAACTACTTTGATCAGATTTTTGTCATTAATATAAAACCCAAAAGGATAAGATAAGGAAAAATCACAGAAGACATTTTGGACATTACGAAAGACTGAGCAAAAGGACACTTCAAAAACAAATGGCCTACAGTTTCAGGAGAAACTTCACAAAAAGAGCAGGATGTATCAATGTTACTTCTAAATTTCAGCAAAAAAAAAAAAGCTTGACAGGATCAAATCTGTAAATAAGATATTTCTTTAATTTTATTTGTTAAGAAAAAATGGACTTGGACTTGTGTACAGAGAAACAAATAGAACCAATCACAGTGGATTCTGGTGGACAGCCACTATTGTTGTTTCTGAAAAGCACTCAAATGTCCAAAGAGATGGCCTTGAAAACTAGATTAAATTATTTCCTAGATACTGGAAATATCTTAAAAAATAAAATCATAGTAATTAAATAAATTACCGTCATTGTCAAACATCTGGTTCTTCTTACAAACTTTGTGCACACACATGCAGTGCCATCTGTGCATGTGTTTCCAGTAGCATGTGCATACACCCATAGCTTACACACACACACTCAAACATTTCATTCCTTTCTGGCTAACTGGAAAACACAAACCGTAACAAACATACACCAGACTGACTTACTCATAAGGTTCTAATAACGTTCATCAACTAACGTGTTCATTTTCGGTCTCATTTTAAAGGTGTTTGCATAGTAAATGATCACTATCTTTTGTCATCTGGTGATCCTGTACAGACACTAATAATGTTTTCCTCTCAGACTTGGGCCTGGGCCTGAGCCTTTTCATCAGACTTCTTGCCAGATCAATCTAAAGTTAGTGTGACGTGTTAGCCGTTTTTTTTTTTTTTTTTTTTTTTTTTTGTCTCTTTCTAATTGGACTTTGCAATTTACACTTTTCTCTTTGACATTGTTTTTTCCTCATAAAATGTGAAAAATATAGTATAGTTTAAAATAGATTCTCATTGTTTACATATAAAACTATGATAAATGGCTGGAGCCACTGCTGAATTCTATATGTAAATGTATAAGTAAATGTTTTACAGTGTGTGACTGGACCACAGAAAGTTATGACTGTCCTTTTCATGACTTCCTGTATGTTTTCATACCTTTTTGCCTTTCAAATTGTGGTTAAGTACTCACCATAGTACACTCTCTCTGAACTTATGTTACTCATCACTATGAGATGATGATTAATATAATAGTGAAGATAATTATCACTATTACAATCCATGGAAAGATGACAAGTTAAGAAATTTACATTTATAATAGCCAATTTTGCTTAAATTAAGGATTGCAAAAATGAATACACCCGTAATTAAGTTCAACAAACATGTAATATCCTAGTAGGCCTATGTCCTCCATAAGTGTACTGCTCTGACCCTTCATGGCAGTGAGTGTACAAGTTCATGGCAAATTGTCACATAAAATTCTGTTTGACTCTAGTCCAGAAGGATGAAGTCCTTAAAGGTATACATTGTGTAATATTTAGGAGGATCTGTTGACAGAAATACAATATCATATACATATATGTTTTCAGTGGTGTATAAAGACATACACCGCGGGTCCCCTTACATTGAAATGCGCCGACATGTTTCTACAGTGGCCCTAAACAGACAAACACGTTTCGTTCTTCTTCTTCTTCGTGCAAGGAAGCTAGCTAAAGTCAGCGAATAAAACACTGACACAATGATGAACAAGTAACAATAATATTCGCAATAACATATACTTCTACTGAATAATAAAGTAAACCTAATTTCTTTATTTATCTTTGTAAAGAAACCTCATTGGTTAACTGGCTACTCTGCTGTCTCAGATGACAACATATTTTCCTGTCGGCCACCTTAACTTTTGTTTGTTGCAATTCGCAACCTCACCACAAGATGCCGCTAAAAATCACACACAGCACCTTAAGTGCCCTGATGTTTGATGGGGAGTGTTGCTCAATTGTCTCTACAAATTCTCGTCAGTCGGGTGAAATGCTTGTCAAAAATCCAACTTGCAAATTGTTAACTCAGTTTAAAATTTTAAGTTGAGTGGGCAAATTTTTGACTGCAATGTTTAGTTGACTTTTTAACTATTTAACTGCAAGTGTACTACTATTTTGGTCAATGAACACAAACAATTAAGTTGAGAAAACGTAATATTTTGATATCATAGTTCGAACGTTTAACTTCCCGTCATCGCGCATGCGCAGTCTGTCTCGCTGTACATTTCTCTGGGTTCCCTTACGAGAACGTTCTCTCGTACTGCGTTGCAAACGCTGTGGGAAAAATCCTTTTCTCGAGAATATTGAAGCCTTTATTTTAAAACGCATTGCTGCTGCACAGGCGAGAGCATGAAGCTCGCGCGAGCGCGCTGATAGGCTGTGCTGAGGCAACTGCACAAACCAATGGCGAGAAAGCAGAGGCGCGCGAACCAATGAGAGCGATTGACGCCCTGCCAGACTCGAGCGCGCCAAATTGGGCGTGACAGGAGAGTATAAATACAGAGAAAACTCGCCATATGACAGATCTAATCTCCTTCAGCTCTGAGACTCACCTCTTCGCTGATTTCTCCTGATAGGAAGCCGCTCGCCGTAGAAAAGCCTCTCAGTGGAACAGCTTCGCATCTCGGCAGTTCGCCAGCCAAGCGTTTCCCTGTGGCATCCGACGAGTATCCTTTTTTCTCTACTCTAAAAGAGCAAATCGCTGTTTTCACAGCGCGCGGCGTTGTTTCAAATGTCGCCTCCCATCTGTGATTCCTGCGGGGTTCCCCTGCACGTGTCTGACAGACACACACAGTGCGCTGCCTGCCTCAGTCCTGAGCACGCCGAGTCAGCGCTCACTAAAGGCAGCTGTCTTCATTGTGACGGCATGCCTGTGGCCGTCCTCCGATCGAGACTCGCTCTCGCTACTTCAGAGAGCGAACCCACCCATCTTCCGTCTTCGGCGCTTCGCGAGCCCCGTAGGAAGAAACGGCGCGATCAGAGGATCCCTGAACGCGGTGATTTCAGCGGATGCATGCCGGGTCCTTCCCCGCGTGCTTCGCCCACACCCCCATCTCCAGTTCTGTTCGCTCGAAGCGACCAACGCCCCTCACGTGAAGCGGCGGGACTCGTTTCGTTCGGAGGATCTGCTGAGGATATGGACGATGCAGTTTCTGTGGTGGCGTCTGAGAGCGAGGATTGGTCGGGCTCCGCAGACCCCGCCCCTTCATCTCAGTTTGATCGTCTCGACACTAGAGCGAGTATTGACGCCGAACTTCTCCGTGTCATGTCTCGTGCTGTCGACGAGCTGGGACTCGACTGGCTTTCCCCAGCTGAACCCGCCAGAAGCCGCCTCGACGAGTGGTACCTGCCAGGGCGCCAGCAGGCCCCCCCCCAGCATGCCGCTCCCTTTCTGCCTGAGGTCCATGAAGAGCTCACTAAAAGCTGGCGCACGCCCTTTTCAGCGCGAACGCGCTCTTCTGCCTCTTCCACGCTCTCCACTGTTGACGGCGCTGAAGAGAAGGGCTATGTGTCTCTCCCACCACTTGAGGAAGCGGTCGCCGCACATTTGTGCCCTCCCACTGCAGGTAGTTGGAGGTCAAAGACGGTGCACCCATCTAAGCCGTGCAGGACTACTTCGGCTATAGCCAGAGAAAGACGGCGGTCTCAGGTCACCGAACGGATCAGGAACACGAAGTGCGCAGTCCTCTTAGTAGCCCCCCTCTGGAGAACCCAGACTTGGTTCCCAGAGCTGATGCAACTGTCTGTAGTGGACCCATGGCCAGTTCCTCTGAGGAGCGACCTCCTGACTCAGGCGAACAGGATGATCTGGCACCCCCGTCCCGACTTGTGGGCCCTACATGTTTGGCCACTCAACGGGTACCCCAGGGCCTCCCAGAGGGTGTCCTAAACACGATTATGGAGGCTAGAGCTCCGTCTACTAGACGTCTCTACCACCTCAAATGGTCAGTGTTCTCCAGCTGGTGTTTAGCTCGGAACCTCGACCCGCACACTTGTGAAGTACCTACAGTACTATCCTTCCTCCAGGAGATGCTGGACGCGGGACGCTCCCCCTCCACGCTCAAGGTGTACGTGGCAGCCATTGCGGCATTTCATGTACTAGTAGCCGGGTCTTCTTTGGGTAAAAACGACCTTGTAGTTCGCTTCCTTAAAGGAGCCAGAAGGCTTAACCCGTCTCGACCACCCTCAGTGCCGATTTGGGACCTTTCCCTGGTTCTACGGGCTCTTAAAGGACCTCCCTTTGAACCACTTCGATCGGCTGATCTAAAAACCCTCTCCCTGAAAACCGCCCTGCTGTTAGCACTGGCGTCAGTTAAAAGAGTAGGGGACTTACAAGCGCTTTCTACAAGCCCTTCCTGTCTTGAGTTTGGCCCTAACGACTCTAAGGTCATCCTTAGGCCAAGACACGGATATGTACCTAAGGTGCTCTCAACTCCGTTCAGAGCCCAGGTTATTTCTCTGTCGGCTCTCCCAGTCACGGGGGATGACAGTGATGCTCACACGCTCTGCCCCGTCAGAGCTCTAAGAGTTTATCTGGAGCGTTCGGCCTCCATTGCTCTGGCATACAGTTCACTGGGCCTCCCTTGTCCCTTAGGTGTTAGAGCTCACTCTACTAGAGGCATGGCCTCCTCGTGGGCTTGGTCCAGTGGTATCCCTATCGAAGACATTCCGGCTGGTCCGCTCCGTCCACATTTGTTCGATTTTATAACTTAGAGGTCCCTGCTTTGCAGGCACAAGTTCTCTCCATCTAGGCCCTGGCTCTGTGGATCCAGGCTAGTGTTGACTCTGACACATGGTTGTCACCCCGAGTCACGTGGGTCTTATACTTAGGTGTCTGGCCCCTCGGTCCAGCTCTAAGGACACATTATGAATATCTCTTGGCCCGATGTTCTGGTCTGTGGTATTTGGCTACTCTGTCATAGTCCCGGCTCTCCCTGGACTCTCAGGGTAGCCACTAGACTAATAGCACGCCGTTTTAAAATGTGTTCCCACAGCGTTTGCAACGCAGTACGAGAGAACATTCTCGTAAGGGAACGTACTTGGTTACTTACGTAACCTTGGTTCCCTTAGAGATAAGGGAACGAGTACTGCGTTGCCTTGCCGTGCTATTTTTCTACATCAGGTGTTTTTCGCTTCATTCGATTAGACCTGTCATATGGCGAGTTTTCTCTGTATTTATACTCTCCTGTCACGCCCAATTTGGCACGCTCGAGTCTGGCAGGGCGCCAATCGCTCTCATTGGTTCGCTCGCCTCTGCTTTCTCGCCATTGGTTTGTGCAGTTGCCTCAGCGCAGCCTATCAGCGCGCTCGCGCGAGCTTCATGCTCTCGCCTGTGCTGCAGCAATGCGTTTTAAAATAAAGGCTTCAATATTCTCGAGAAAAGGAGTTTTCCCACAGCGTTTGCAACGCAGTACTCGTTCCCTTATCTCTAAGGGAACCGAGGTTACGTAAGTAACCAAGTACGTTTCCTCCTTCAACCACGCTATGGAAGGGACTGGATTTCATCTGATTGCGGTAAGTTTTCTTTAAGCTTTATGAATGAAAATAGCTAATGACATTTGACATTTTTGGGTGAACTATCCCTTTAACAGGGTACCCCCAGGATCCTCCAACTTAAATTCAAGGCTTTTTAAGACCTTTTTAATACCATTTCAAATGAAATTCAATGCCAACTTCGTACCAATTCCAACAGAAGTATGAGGGGAAAATGTCAAATCTTTATACATTTTAAACCCTAAAAAATAATTATGTACAAGTAGACTATTTGAATTAAATAAAACATATTATTTAAATTATCAGTCATATTTAATACATACGCAGCAGCGTTGTAGCATGCACGTGTGTAGGCCAATGTTAATTTTGGCAGCCATTTTTGATTTAGTCTTACTCTTCATCTTCAGACGAAAATGCTTATTGGTCTTAGTCACATTTGAGTCATTCTGCCTTTCATAGTTTTAGTTGACGAAATGTGTTTGCATTTTTTGTCAACTTTTAGTCATTACTTTTAGTCAAACTGCAGTTACTTTAATTTTGGTAACTATTTTATATGTAGGCTAGTCTTTAGACAGAAAATGTCATAATTATTCTCTCTAGGCCAATTCGATTAAGCTTATGAGAAATTAAAATTAAGCTAACAGGCTGTATTGACATTGCACTCTTTAGCAGTAGCACTTGTGCAATTCTACATATCCCTTTTCCTTAGTTCTCCAATTTTTTAGAGTGCCGTACCCCCTCTCTTCCACGACTGCAGTCACATCTTTCCATTAAGGGACAATATTTGCCCCATTTAATCGATTTTTCCATTTCATTTTTCACCTTTATAATACCTTTAAAAAATAAATAATGCTTTAAATAAAACTGTTCAATAAATATTCAATGTTAAAAAACGTTTAATATTAATAAAAATATGATATTAAAATCGCCAGTAGGTGGCGGTAACTCATTGTCTTTGTCAAAGCCACAGATTTTGTTGCAAAATAGAGCAATAAGCCTGTTTAAAATTTAGTACATCACTTAATGTTACCTTTTTTTTTTTTTTTTTACTGTTGTATAAAATCAATGTCACATTTGAAATCGTGTGGATAGTCGGGAAACATTGCATTCTTGCTCGCATAATGATCAACATTAAAAACACTGCTGTATATCAGCCTGCATTTTGATCGCAGATTTAGTCGCACAAACAGCGCAAGCGGCTCGTGACAGATATTCTCAAATGAAGATCGCTGAACTCCAGCTTGTCTGTGTTTTCAGATCATCCGCGCTTCTTCAACAATGTAGAGAGAGCGCGCGTGGATGGTTGTGGCCAGATGCAGATACTACTGAAAAGACCGGGTAGAAAACATGCTCTTTTAACAGAAAAACTCTGATTAGTAACCATCGTAACGGGTGCGCGGCTGCGCGCGCTTTCGCGCGTTCTTCTATGACGTGAAGCGCGAGGTGCACTCAACGTTACGCGACTAATTTTTAATTACATTAGTAACAGCTAATTTTGTTACGGTATGAATTTAATCATAGAAAAGGCAAAAAAAAATTAAGACCTTTGTAACGAAATCCAAGACTTTGTATACCAAATTCAAGGCTTTTAAGGCCTTAATTTGAGATTATCAAATTTAAGACTTTTTCAATGCTTTTAAGACCCTGCGGGGTACCCTGTTTAAAGGAACACTCCACCGTTTTTTGAAGTAGGGCTTATTCACCTTCTTTCTTACATTTAGATAGGTGGGCAAATGCATTTTTGTCTCAGTGCATGCATTGTTTTAGTTTGACAGGGTCGGCCCTAGCTTAGCTTAGCATAATGAATGGAATCCTTTGTTGCCAGCTAGCATGTCATGAGTAAAAGTAATATATAAAATAAAAAAAAACCACCTAATTATTTCTTGTGGCCTGCGTATTCACAACAAGTACAAATAGTGATGCAGATTAACACTAGGCGATTTCCTATGCAGATATTGACTTGGGACTATATTAGGGGGAAGCACAGGCGAAGCACTGCTACTTGGGTGCAGAGATATCACGCCCAAGTAGCAGTGCTTCGCCTGTGCTTCCCCCTAATATAGTCCTTAATATATAAGTCAATATCTGCCTAGGAAATCGCCTAGTGTTAATCTGCATCGCTATTTGTACTCGTTGTGAATACGCAGGCCACAAGAAGTAATTAGGTTTTTTTTTATTTTTATATATATATCACTTTTACTGAGGACATGCTAGCTGGCAACAAAGGATTCCATTCATTATGCTAAGCTAAGCTAGCGCTGACCCTGTCAAACTAAAACAATGCATGCACTGAGACAAAAATGCATTTGCCCACCTATCTAAATGTAGGAAAGAAGGTGAATAAGCCCTATTTCAAAAAACGGTGGAGTGTTCCTTTAAGGACAAGCGGCAGCATGTTTAATATTAGGATGCTGTCATTTTAAGACCTGTATGCTGCTCTATAAAGCCACGCATCCAGTTTTCTCTCAAATGTTTTCTGCTAAAATGGCGTTTTTCGGGGACTAAAATAGGCCAAGGCCGCGCCCCCTTGGCGGGCTCTGACGTGTAATGGCGTGATGCTAGCTCATAGGCGCCCGCGCCATTGTGCCGCAGCAAAAATGCGTTTTACATTATAGGCTACAGTAAATCAAGGAAAAGGAGTTTCCCCACTGTGTATGGGGAACTGAGGTTACGATAGTAACCGAGTAGTTTTCTCTCAAATGTTTACTTTCACTACATGTCCCATAACCAACTGAATGCACTGATACTAACGTTACCATCTTCAAAAGCAGATCGTGGAGCCATTTTACTCGTCCACGTTCAAAATTCGAGCACAGCCGTTAGACGAACGTAGTTATAGCTTAATAGCTTTTTTTCCTTAGACTTTAGCAGTTTACTGTGACAATCTGACGTGGTAACATACAGAATATGGTAAACGAGGTGAAAAGGACAATATTTAGCCTATATAAGCTAACTAACGTTAGTTTATTGACAACCTATAGCTGCTAACGTTACTCCGTTGTCGTTCGACAAAAATTGGATTAACAAAAACAACAACAATAGGTACTCAAAATACAATAATAGCAGAACACACACACTATAGCAAATATTTACTGTTAAAGATAATACTCAATTTACAATTAAAACTCACCTCAGAGTCAGGAGAATTCCACTGTGAAGGCAGAAACAACCGTTAGGAAGGCGGAAAGTGACGACTGCAGCCTGTAGCCCGATGATTAATCAAATACGTAGTTGATGTTCGACGCATGCGCGGAATTGGATACTTTTAACACGCATTTATTAATCTTTAATTTAATGTAATTTAAACTGTAATGCCGAGTTAAGGATAGAAAAATAGATACTTAAATATTCAAGCATCTCGGAGACGTTCCCAGTTTTTTCTGTTTCTTATCAGACTCGATGATGGTGAGATCAGATCATACCGGCTGTTGTCAGATTCCTTGTGCATACACAAATCTCACTGGTTATTACAATTAATGGCAAAAAGAATGTTTGGAAATTAAACTGATAAACTGATATTTCCTACTGACACACTACAGCAAAATAAACTAGAATGTACATTTCCTGAAGAAAATGTGAAGTGGTGCTTGCAGTGGCAAAACTCGCCACTCGGTTGCTAGAGTGTGGTAAATGATTGCATACGAACCAACAACCATGTCTGTACGATGTTGTGGAGCTGAAATATGGCTTCTATATGTTTCAATATGGTTGCTAGGTAGCTTTAAACGGTTGCTAAGGTGTGGTTACACAGTTACCATGATGATATTTACAGACTGGTTTCCCAACCGAAACAAACAAGCACACCCCCATGTCTATACGATGTTCTGGTGCTGAGATATACCTCATTCATGTGTATGTACGGTTGTTAGGGTACTCCAAATGGTTGCTAAGGTTTGTTTATACAGTTTATGGGGTAATATTTAAAGAGTATTTGCAATTCTGGGTCAAAAAACTTAAAACTTTCTTTTTTTTTTTGTTAATGTAAACATAAATGTATATATTTAATGCTATATATATATATATATATATATATATATGTATAGCATTGAATGCTCTACAAATAATTCTTATAAGTTAATAACAAAAAAGATAGCCTATAAATTACATGAAAAATAGCACTCCAAAGAGCGCTCAATCTCTTTCTCGGCAGACATTTTCCTTCTAAATATTTTAAAATTGAGTGTATAGGGATCTCCCAGTCACGTGACCCCTAGCCGCGTGTCAGCCATTTTGACGGAATACTTCAGCGGACCTACATACATGAGAATGCGGATTATCACATGTTTTATGGCTGCGAATTGATTAAAATAATATAATAGTATATAATGGTCATTGTATTAATTATCTTTAACCTGCTGAAATGTTCCTATAAATATATTTTCTTTACAACTGTGCAATCTGAATAATAAATAGGCTAAATATCCAGTAAGCTGCAGCAGTCCTATGCTCGTCTTCCCATTACCTGTTTTTTTTTCTCTTTCTGACATTTCATACCTGTTGGGTTTACATTTTTTAATTAAATTGACTATAAAAAGATTGCTTGTGTGTGCTGGTGTTTATTCCAGTCTTTTAAAATAGTTGAATGAATGAAAGAATGCTCGCGATCGTGCCTGTAACGATGTTAAATAGGCTAGGCTATTTAATCCATAATGTACACAGCATAGAGGAGAATGACAGTCAACTACTTTCAACAATATAGCATTTTGGGCATAAACATGTAAATAATGAAAAGATTGACATTGAAAAATGACACAGAATGATTAAAATTTAAATATTTAATCCACATAAACAAATGTTCGTGGTTCACACTGATGTTATTCATTTGTTCTCACACACTTCAGCGTCGCGGTCACTGGTTTAGACGAACACTGACCACTATCTATTATTAGCACAGCGGCCGTCAGCTAACTGTTCACGTCATGTCATCACAAAAAGAAATATACAAGAGGAAGATAAAGGAATTAGGAATCATAGATCCATATGAAGCACCACAAGTTCTTTTTACAGGCATTAAATGTGGAAAAATGTCCTGACATTGAGTTCGGTGCGTCTATGGTTCGGTGACATTTACAGCTAAGTTACCTTATCCACTTCCCATCACGCTACACCGGAGCTTCATTAAAAGCATACACAAGCTTAGCAGGCTATCGGTATCACAGCATCGCTCGGGCATGATAGAAGAATAGATGAATATTTCGCGACGAGCTGTATCAGAGCCCGTCTCTGGCTGTATTATCACCAGCGGTTTAGCATTTTCTATTCCGTCAAGATGGCTGCTCCAAATGGCGTGACGTCACGCGGGACATCCCTATAGCCTAAAGTTAAACTTATGATCTCCAATGTTGTTTTGAGTGTTGTAGACAATGGTGTGAAAAGCAACTATAATGAATAAACATTTATTTGACTTGACTGAGGTGTTATTAGTCATGTGAACTTGTCTTTTCTTTCAATTTAATCTAATTTTTATTGTTGAAAATGTTTAGCTATATTAGAATGATATAAATGGCATTAGGCCTATACGTCTATGGGAAATTGTATAAAAACAGACAAAAAGAAGAGAGAAGTTTAATTTAAACTTTAAAATTAAAATTTTATTTAAACTCAACGAACTCTGCCAGAGTGATGGATATCATAATAACTAGTAATAACTTCTTCATATCTCTGGACCATCAATAACTTTACATTTTGACCTTCTCAAATAAATTAAAAGCCTATTGTTTTATTCCTGATATGCAGGATTCAAAATGAACTAGGTTGGTAGATTTTTTTAAATTACGTGGCAGCCAGATTTTTACCACCAATTGCATGGTACACTGTGCATTTTGGATTACATTACAAACATCATATCCAGTAAAAATAATAGGCTTTTTAAAGTAAGATTTGTTCTTAGAGTTTTTAAGGGATCATGTGTTGTCTTGTAGACACAATCCAGTGCAAATAATGGATTTTTTCTTTTTCTTCCTGCTGAGCAGAGTTATAAATGGAAGGTCTTATTGAATTTCACATTCAATTTTAAAAAGCAGCCAAAACGTAATGAAAGTGGGCTACCTAAACAAAACCTGCATGGGCCCAAAGGTACAAAAGCTGCTCTGGGCCCGAACGGGCTGGCCCACAATGGGCCACCATGGGCTTAATGTGGGCAGCCCGCTAGTGTGGGCTGCTCACAGTTAGCCCGTGGTGAGCCCAAAGCTGTGGGCCTCGCCTGGGCAAGCCCACACTGGGCCTGTTTAGGTTTGGTGTGGGCTGGCCCTAGCCCACTGTGCCCGCAAAAAGCCAGCATGGGCCCCGCAGGGGCATGTTTGCAGGGAGGCTATAAATTGCACACATATGATAAATGATAAATGATGTTAAAAGATATATTTCGTGGTGACGATAAGTTTCTATTGTTAGAGATTATCCACGTTGCTACTTAAAGTTATTGCTATCCAGACTAGAGTGAGGAAACATGCTTTAATGAGAAAAGAAGGACAAGGACGTGCATGGTGATTAAAATATGTTAAAGATGTTCTCAATAAGTCGTAAATAAAGACTAAAATGCGGTGCTTGCGCTGATTGAGAGACAGAAAGCTGCTTCTCTCGGACAAAATCCGAGTGCGAATTCAGCTATCTTTTGTGGCGTATTGCGATTTAATAGTGAAATACACAAACAATAAAGCTCTTAAAGTGACCGCAGTCCGTTCAATTTAATTTCAAGTTTAATTGTCACGTATACAAATGTCAGTTACAATTTATGCTTAGGTTGAGGCTCAGGCATTCTACTACAGTAGTGCAATATAATTAAATACAATACAATTTAGAGGAAAATTTTTATAATATAGGCCTATATATGCTAAACTAATGTGTTATGTTAAAAATATGTATGCTAGCTATGCTTATTGTATATTAAATAATAGAATGTGTGCAGTATGTTTTAAAGTAAATATTGGATAAAAAAATATTGTGTATCCCTTAACAAATATTAGGCTAAATCCTTAATGTTAATCAATTAACAAAAGACAAAATCGCTCACTGCTCTTATAATAACTTTTGTATCTTTAATATCTGTAATATTTAAATAATACAGTGAAAACAATGCATTGATTCTTTTTCATATTTGATTATTAAATTTCTGTATTATTTTTACTACGTTAAATTAACCTACTGTAACTGATTTTTTTGTTGTTGTTTTGTTTAATAAAATGATGTATCTTTGCTCTGTTGTATTTGTCCTTTTTAGACTAAAGAACATCAGTACAGTGACAAGATCCTTGGATGTTCTAAAACAGTGGCCTTTGTTTTTTAAAAGATCAGGTGAGTTTACTTTTAATTAGCTGAACTGAATTTACTTGTGTTGGTCTACACTTAATTCTTACTGTTTTAACAATGTTCTTTTTTTTTTTTTTTTTTTTCAGGGTCTCTGGTGAGTATTACAGGATCACACAAACTAATCCGAAGAGCACCTTTTTCTCTTCGCTAGATGAATACACATCTAGTTGTACAGAGCAAGTGGTGGAGCGTATGGAGATGAGATGAAGATCCTCCTAGACCAACTTGATCATCAAGTAATTATTTTGCATGTTATCATATCTCTCTGGTTAAAGGCTGAATGGTGCCATCTCTTTTTCAAGGTAATTCCCATGCTTCTCTTTGGATATAACTTGTTCCGTATTTGTTTTTCTGTCTTTCTGTCAATGTGCTTGCTCAAAGAAAGGCTACAACTCTTAAAGGTCTGCCTTTGTTTATGAGGGAAAAGTCTGGAAACATCCTGAAGACTTGCCTGGTAAGAAGATCATTAGCATATACACTCACACCTGATATATTACACCTGTTTACCAGATGCTGTTAGCAGATAGGTTTTGTGTGATATACAAAACTTATCATCAACAGACAAAGTCATGGTAAAAATTACTTTATTAAATAATCGTAGTTGAAACTTTCTCAGTGATCAGTTTGACTTCATCTGATCATCACAAATTCAACAAGTTGTTATTTTACCAAAGCAAAGACAATGGAAAATTACTGCTTTACAACACCGTCCGGAGACATTCCCTCTGATATCTAACCTGTGAAAACAATACAGTGCACAATCATAAGGTTAAACAGTAATGTAGCAATAGCAGAGTAAATAAAATGAATATAATATGAAAGAATATGAATATAGGGGATATAAACAAGAAAAGGCAGCATGAAAGTAATCCATGTGACTCTAGTGATTTAAACCAATGTTCACTGATGCAATACGACCAGTTTTGGGTGATGAACAGAATGTAAGCCTTAATACATGTACGATTTTGGGTTACCTAAAATAAAAAGCATTAAATCAGAATGGCCGTGGATTCTGCTGTGGAAGTGTGCCACAGGCAATAACATCAATGCTGATATGGCATTGTTTGGAGTTAGGAAATGTTTTCCGGTTTATCAGTTTTAGCTCTATGGCTGAATTTGAACATGCTTAAAAACATGACCACCTTTACTTTTCAAGTGAAGTTACATGAGCACATCTTTAGGAACACTCTGTGGTCCAACATAATTCAATAAAATAAAATAAATGACCCTAATTTTATGCTGATTTATTTTCTACTGAAGGACACAGAGCCAGAAGACATTCACAAGGGGAGAAGATGAGGATCTTAACTATCGTTGAAGATGATGTTGCCACTATCCACTCAAAATATAAGGTGCCTCTCTGTAGTACTATAAGATCAGATTGGGCCAGATAATGTGCAAGACCTTTGCCACAGCTGTTACTCTCCTCTTTGGATTGATTTATGCCCTCAATGTGAACTATCCTAAAGTATTAAAATACACCAGTAGTAACTGGTTAAGAAAAAATGTGTTCAGTTTGTTTAGAAAAAAGTATTTATTTATCTTGACCTAAAGTGCTCCGCAAGGATGATTTTTTGCATACTGTAGTCCTTCTAAAAAATTGTCCAAGTAGCTGCAATCCATATGGATAATTGTAAGGTTGAGCATTTATTTATTCCAGTATGTTCTAAAAATTTTTTTTTTTTTTTTTTATAAATCTTGAAGAGTGGAATAGAACTTTATCACCTTCTAATATGTGTACCTAATGCAGATAGAAAATGTGATGTTTTGCAGAATGCAGAATATTTGTCAATAAATAAGTTCTGTAATGATAGTAATGTCTTTTGTATTGTGTTGTATTTACAGTATGGTTTACTCCCTGCATTTTGATTCTTAATGTGAAGGCTATACAAGTATCTGGGTCAGATATTTGAAGAAGTTGAATCAACTTAAAAAAGTAAAGCAACCAGCTGCAAAGCAGCTTTTTTGGGTTTACTGAACTTCAGGACCTCTGTAGTTGTGCTTACTCGTTTCTTTGAGTTGGACTGGTAGTTGGATGAACTTACTGAGGAAGGTATAAGTAACTTAATCAAATAAGTTTAGTGAACTTTAAAGCAGCACTCAGTAGCTTCGGGATTTCTTCGCTGTATTCTCGCTTTTTGCTCGCAGGTTTCTCTCTAGAGCTCCCCCCACAGCTTCGGAATAGATATTTGACAACTCTGTTGTAAAAACTCTTTGGTGATTCTCAGACACCAGAGGCTAGCAGATCAACGACATCAAAGCAGATGGGACATTCTTTAAAACGTCTTCTTCATTCGGGTTCGAACAGCGTGAGGGAGCGCAATAATGACGGCATTTTAGCAGATTTCTTTTGGCCGTAAAGCAATTGTTTACATCGCGAGACCTGATATCACGCGATACTTCCTGACGCGGCGGCCGGCTCAAAGTTGCAAGTGCGTATTTTCCGCTCACGGGCACCAGGGGGGTGCGAAACGACCACCATTCAACCCGAAATAAGTAATTTAATTGACTCCGAAGCTGTTCAGGTAGGTAAAAAAAGTTACTTAGATCACCTTTAAAAAAAATTATTTGGCTCAACTTTTTATTTTTTACAGTGAGATTTTCACCTTTTGAGAAAGTATAGAATTATGGCCATGTTGAAAACATGCACAACAACGCAGGAAATAAGGAAAAGGTAGCATCTTCTTTTTCACGATTTTTTATGCATCCCAATTTTATGTATAAAAAGTTACTTTAAAAAGTAATGCATTACAATATTGCTTTGCTCCATAAAAAAGTAGTAACTAATTGAATTTTGTATTGAAAGTAATGCCTTTTGTTACTTTTGCATTACTTTTTCTCAGCTGGGCTGTTTGTTTTTTAACTCTCTGTCCACCAGCGTTTTTTTTTTTTTTGTCTGAATGAATATCTGAATATATCTACTCAGATTTTTTTTGCCTGTTTTAATGGAGATTCTGTACACTTTCAGAAAATGCGTAATACCGTATAACAGTGAAAACTTGGATTGACGAAAAACTCTGTCAATGGTGGGGAAAGGCGAATGTAATGGTTCTTTCCAAGCGTGCCGCACAAGCCCTGAAAAGTTAAGCCAAAACGTCTCGATCTCGTCTCGGTTCTCAGGGTCTCGACGTCCGGGGCTCTGGTGGTGGCAAGACACATACAGTTCTTTATAAAAGAAAAAAGGTTAGGGCTCTCCTGGGCCAGGACGATCATTCTTGCCCTATCATCCATTTTGGGCAGTCCATTCTTCTGTCAGGGTGTGGTGCAGACAGAAGAAGATGAGGAGTCAGAAGTTCCAATGCAAAACATTTACTACAATAATATAACTCAAACTGGTACAGATAGGCAGAAGGTGCACGCATATCAAATAGAACAGACATTGACTGAACTGAAGGAACTTAAATACTAACACAAATGAACACTGATTAACAGAACACAGGTGATGTAGATGATGATGATGATTAACTAAACCCAGGTGATACAGGTGAACTTAAATACTAACACAGATGAACTGATAATGATGATGACACGTGACATGAAGACAGGCTGACAAGTCCAATGAAAACAAACTAAACAGAACACAACTGTGACAGTTAGCAGTACATTTTTATAAAAATATTTAGTGTTTCGTGTTTTACACCATTCAAAACCATGTACATTATTTTAGCATTATACCTTAACTGTATTTGTTCTGTGTAAACTAAGTAAAAAGAGTTATCTCCCTTCAGGAACAAATATTTTCTTAAATTTACTGTTATATTTCCTTATTATTCAGAGGCCAGGTACACAGAGTGCATAGCAACATTTTTGCATGCTAATATAAGAGACATAAGAGAGTGTATATTCAAATTCTTTAAATCAGTGATGCATGTGATGTCATTCCATAAAAGATGTCAGTGGTGATAGAGGACAGAAGTTGTCAGAAACAGCTGTCAACATACATCAAGGTATGCAAGGGGTTTTCAGATATTATTTGACATCTTTTGGTATAAATATAACATTTTATAGGACTTGCATAGATGTATTGCTATATATTCTATAATGATTCATAATTGTATATTTCTATGTTTATTTTCTCCTCAGATCCACTTCATTTTTAGAGTCAATTGATCTCATTACAATGGGGTATCTGAAGTATCTGATGCTGATATTTCTCATCAGTAAGTGTTTCTTTTTGTCAATATTTATTACAAGTCTGAAAGCTTTGTATTTATTATTTATATGTACATATTTTTCAAAAAGAATGCAAAGAACTTAATATTCCCTACAATGGCAATACAATGTCAGGTGTTTGAAAAAAGGGCAACTAACAATTATTATTATTATTATTATTATTATTATTATTATTATTATTATTATTAAATCAAATGATCTCAAATGATTTTTTTCTAAACAGCCTAAAGTTTCTAAACTTCTAAATAGACACACTGGAAGAAATTATATTTTAGAAGTTTTAAATAAAACAATGATTATTACGTTTACTAGAGAATGCTATTTCAGTCTTTCTACTTCAAAATGTCATGTTTAATTCAGTGTGTTACTTGTCATTTCTTTATAATTGTTAGTGAAATTAACTAGAAATTTCAGAGTGAAAAGGTTTTTTCAGTGCCTATAATAGGTCATCTGGTTATATTGGTTGTCTGCAAAGCATTATTGGTGTTGATACTGACAGTATGTGTTTCTAGTTGTCTAGTTGTACGGATGACTAACAATTTAAAAAAGCATGGTGTATGGTGAGCATTTTTTCCATCCATTGAAAGAATGACATTCAATTCTTAGGAAACAGAGGTAAATTATTAATATTAATGTTTATAATATAGGGCTCCCGGCTCAGATACACTAGGGTTAAATAAATGGGGTTTTTTTAGATACAAAATAAGTGGTTTTCATATGCAGAACCCCATGAAGCTAAAAAATAACAGTACCAAAATTACAAAATACATTTCAACTAAAAAAGCGAAGGGAATAATTTCTTTCATTCTTGAAATATCATCTGTCATTCTCAAGTACAACTAGAAGGAAACCGTGTGAATCTTTGGATCAAAACACTGGCCGACAAGGATTTTTACAGCCAAAACTGATCACAGATCGACTAATACCAATATCCATTTTTGGTAACGCTTTATTTTAAGAGTCCATAATCATGCAGTAGTTAAGTATTAACATGCCAGTAATTATTAATTGAACGTATAGTAAAATAATATTATCCATTATTTATGTTGTGTTAGTTATGAACACTAGAAATTGCCTTTAGTAGTACTGTATAACTGTATAGCTTATTCTGGTCAATAAACTAAACATCACTTAATAAGTGCCATAGTACAAATCAGTAATTATTAATGTGGATATATTCTTCTTCACTTTAGAACATGGGGTCAAATTGTCTATTACACAATTTTAGTAATTTATATTACTCAAAACTGTAAAACCAACACTAAAACATAATGATTCATATTGGTCAGGTTAATTAATAGATGGTAAATCACAGAAATATAACATATGTTAATCACTTCCTGCACAAAAAAAATGTTTAAGTTATAAATACTGGCTAAAAGGGGTGACACTTTATGTCGATAGTCCACTTTAGACATTCTCCTGACTGTAACTTTGCAACTCCATGTCAACTACCAGTCATTAAAGTATTAGACTGTATGTCCTTTATTTTGATGCTCCACCAACAAACTAGAAGTAACTTTGCAAGTACATGTCTTAAAACTATCCATAACCTAACAGTCTAATACTCTACTGTTACTCTTATTTGGAGTTAGTTGGCATGTAGTGTTACAGTTACAGAAAGGAATTAAAATAATCACAAAATAAAAGCAAGGAAAATTAAAACAGTTATAAAAGAAATTAAAAGAGATATATGATAGTTATAAAATGCATTGAAAGAGTAAAAAGATGATACATAGATAAACTTCTCATCTGGCAAAACACCGGTGTATCATATTTTTCACAACTCCCAGGTTTACTCTGAGATTTTCCCATGGTGATTACACTGTGTCTGTGGTGTTCTTTTGGCGCCTTAAGAAATCTATTGGACGTCTCCAATAGACCAGATTTTTCCCTAAAATCGGACAGGAGGAGTTCTAGGACTGACTCACAGGGTAACCTCGGGTTCATTGCCCCATCAGTCCACACCCCAAAAACCCATTTGTTCGGAAGCTCTAGGAATGGAATCAGTCCAGTCCGCACCCCACAGAACCTTGAGTTTAATCACGTCAAACTCACTACTTCACCACAGACCCAGTCCACCAGCATGGTTTCATCTCTCTTACCCAATTTTCAGTGCCATTTGAGTTCAGTTTAGAATAAAAAGGAGCATGCAAAATAAAATACAGTATAATCAGTACAGTGTTTTAAAATTCAAATTCCAGGAAGGAAGAGGACAGGGCCGGCTTGCGGAGCTGTGGGTTTCTATTTATATATATATATTTTTTTTTTTTTTAAGTCACGCACGTAGTGCTGCAGCAACAAAGTCCAAAGTCCAATATAAACAGCGATCACATCTTCACGCACTCGGCATTCATCCAAAAACTCTTTCCTCTTGGTTGATCAGCGCGCTCATCCACAGATCTCCATGTGTCTCTCTCCCTGAATTAATTTTCCCAATCCGTAATGTGCGGTCTCTCCACGCCAATCACTGAAACAAGACAGGTGTTTGTCATTTGCACTTGACCCACTTACACCACACCTGTCTCACGATCCTCTCTCCTGTCACAGACTTCACTAGATCACACCCCCCTTGCCACATACCCCCACCGCCCGACTCAGGCCGGGGAGCCATCTGGCCTGCAGCCTCCCCCCCCCTCCTCCTGGAAAGAAAGTCGGCCACAGCTATCTGTGCACCCGGCCTGTGGACCAGCTGGAACTTAAAAGGCTGTAAAGCCAGATACCAACGGGTGATCCGCACGTTGGTATCCTTCATGCAGTGGAGCCACTGGAGGGGTGCATGGTCCGAACAGAGGGTGAATTCCCGTCCCAGGAGATAATAGCGGAGGGTGAGGACGGCCCATCTGAACGGCTAGACATTCTTTTTCAATGGTGCTGTACTTAGTCTCTCTCTTCGAGAGCTTGCGACTAATGTACAGCACCGGCCGCTCCTCTCCCTCTATCTTCTGGGACAGGACCACTCCCAGCCCCCTGTCCGACGCATCAGTCTGCAACAAGAAAGGGTGAGAAAAATCAGGAAAATGTAATAGTGGGCCGCCACACAGAGCAGCCTTTACCTGGGTGAAGGCCTGCTGACACTGCTCCGTCCACTGGACCGGGTCTGGTGCTTCCTTTTTAGTGAGATCAGTCAGCGGGTTGACAAGGTCCGAATAATTAGGCACAGACCTTCTATAATATCTATAATATATTCGCCTCTGGCCCGAGATCCTCTTCTGCACTAATCACCGTCGACAGCATCACTGACTCTGCCTCACTCCATTTTTTAAGGAGGTTGAGGTGGTAAATTTGATGTGCCCCGTTCCTATCCGTTCGAAGTACCTCATAATTGAGATCACCCACTCGCTGTGTGACCTCAAAGGGTCCTTGCCACTTTGCAAGTAATTTAGAACACGACGTAGGGGGCAAGTATTATTTTATTTTTTGTATGGATGGACCATGAGTCTGAATAAAAAGATACTACTACTACTAAGACTTTATCTCCCGGTGAAAATTATCTAAGTCGGGTTCCCCTGTTGTATAACTGGGTCTGTCTGTCCTGAGCCTGTAATAAATTCTCCATTGAGAGCTGCCCCAAAGTGTGGAGTTTTGTTCTCAGGTCCAGGACATACTGAATTTCATTATGACTCTCCGAAGGTCCTTCCTCCCAAGTCTCCTTTAGGACGTCCAGCTCCCCATGGGGCTGACGTCCATAAAGGCGCTTTAAGGGGGAAACCCTCGTGGAGGCTTGCGGGACCTCGCGAACAGCAAACAACAGGGGTTCCAACCATTTATCCCAATTTTTGCCATCATCGTGAACGAATTTACGAATCATGGTCTATAATGTGCGATTAAATCGTTCGACCAGTCCGTCTGTTTTTGGGTGATAGACGCTGATACGAATCGACTTAATGTCCAACAACTCGTAAAGTTTGTGTAATGTACGTGACATAAACGCTGTGCCCTGGTCAGTGAGGATTTCTTTTGGTATCCCCACTCGGGAGATTAAACAAAACAGTGCATCCGCAACACTCTTAGGTGAGATGGTGCGGAGAGCCACTGCCTCGGGATATCGGGTTACATAGTCCACTATCACTAATGCAAACCGATGTCCACGTGCGGATCGTTTTAATGGCCCGATGAGGTCCATCGCAATTCTTTCGAAGGGGACCTGCATTAAAAGAAGTGGGCGCAATGGCGCTTTTGGGGAGGCCAGTGCCAGCTGACATTCATGACAAGACATGCACCACCTGCGCACATTTTCGTGAATGCCCAGCCAAAAGAAACGGGCCGTGAGATGATTAAGTGTCATTATTTGTCCTAAATGTCCTGTCATGGGATTAGAATGAGCCGCCTGGGACAGGATTAGAATGAGCCCCATCATGTGACATCTATCAATTAAATGGTCCGGGTCCCCACAATGCCAGCAGGCCGGCCCAGACCTCCCCGCCGCCCTAGTGGCAGGAAGTGGGCCAAGGGATTGGTGTGGAGAGAGTGGGGAAAAAGAAGGAGGGGCTTCCGCGGAGGCAGACCCCCTGGGCTGCCCCCAGGCGTCCTCTGACTGGTCCGACGCCATCCCACCTCGGCCACGGGGTGGACCTCTGAATGGACATTCACTCTCCCGATCCTCTCTCCTGTCACAGACTTCGCTAGATCACACCCCCCTTGCCACATACAGTGGAACAGTACTCATTCAGTAAATGCACAGCTAAACAGATGTGTTTTGAGTCTGGATTTGATTTCTGCCTCTGGCCCTTCACTATGTGAATGTAGGCTTTGTAAGCATCCCTATATGACAGCCATTGTGGGAGTCGTTCAGCCAAGGCCCCCTTCTCTGCATTCAGGGTTGAGAAAAGTAATGCAGGTTGGTGCAGAGGCATGAGTAGTAAAGACCTAGGGTTAGGCCTTCAATAAGGCCTTCCCAGTACAATAGGTCTTTTTTGAGCAGGGTTTAGGCCATCTTTTGCCTCACGAAAAGACTGGTTTGTTGTTTGCCCGACCCCGCCGTGCAGAGCTAGTATATGGACCCAGGCCGCCAGAATAGGCTCCACTCAGCTCGCTGAGCTATCTGCTCGAGCGATGGGTTGTAGGTGGGTGTCTTACAATCAAGCCCCACTTCCCTAGGCGGGGCGCAGATAAGGTTCTGTTACCCCTAGAGCCACTCCCCTATTGATACATGATAGGTAGTGAGTACCCCACTCTCAGTTCTGTATTTTTCTACCTCGCACCACTATGGCTCGGGTTGAGCGGGAAGTTCTAACCTTCACTTCCTTTTTTGGTTTCGAAGTACGCTCCTGTGAAGCCAGAGCATTGCCAAGATCTGACGCCCATGTGTACAGATGGTAGGCCCCTGACTCTGGGGCCTCCATTGAGGCAGAGTGGCGTATGTTGTACTCCCCTTGCTTAAAGGGTGTTGCTTTGTTGCTGAGTACACTGCCTTTTACAATGTGATTAGGTGCCAGGATGCTGTAGGCGCTGTATAAACAGCTTATCTGCCAACGAAGGCTGCGCGGTTAGGTGGTAGGCCTCAGCAGGCCTCCTTGACCAAGCAGCCCCCAAGAGGGCTCTTGAGGCCAGCTTACCTCTGGTGGTTGGCCTTAGTAGTTCGGGCAGTAGACTCACTGATGGGTTGTAGGCATTAATAGGCCTCATCAGAGGTGAGTCCCAGCATTGTGGGACATACATTATAGCCGCGACCAGGTAGCTAGCCGTATTAGGCCTCCGGTGGGTGGGCCCAATAGTTATGTTAGTGTAGCATAGTTCCCAACAGTGTACGTTTGTAGCAGAATAGACTTTCTATCAGCTAGTAGGCCTGACCAGGCATCCCTGATAGGCCCCAGCAGTGTGAAGATGGCTGACAGCACTGAATTTCTTCAGGCCTAGTAGGCCTCTTTAATCCTCTAAGTGAGTTTTGAGTGACGGGTATACAAACAGCAGTGTTGATGGTTAGGCTCTGACCTTAGCAGGCCTTCCTGACCCTAAGCCAATGGGGACTGAGACCCAGGACTAGCTGGCCTTAGCAGGCCGCCCTGGGACTGACACCCGGATTCAGGGTTCATAGCAACCAGTTGTTTAGCTTGCTATCAGGTTGTAGGCCTCACCAGGCCTCCATGAAGGTGAGTTCCCACATATGGTGGTTATCAGGTAGTAAGCCTCACTAGGCCTCCCTGAAGGCGAATACCCATATATGGTGGTTATCAGGTAGTAGGCCTCACCAGGCCTCCCTGCAAGTGGTTTCCCAGCGATACTGGGTTCAGGCAGCTAGTGGCCGCTTGCTATCAGTTCAGCTGGCCTTAGCAGGCAGCTTCTGAAGGCGAGCTTGCGCACTGGCTTGACTAAAGTATTCATTCTCTGCTACTGGTTCCCTTCAAGAACCTCTTTTTATCCTGCCTACAGCCTGGTTTGCCTACCAGGCAGACCATGTGCTCCCCTCACTGAGGGTCACTATGAGTACGCGGACTCCTGAGTCTGGTCAGACGGTTTTAGGCCTCTCGTGAGGCCCCCCAGTTAGGTCAGCCCTTAGGCCTTTCAGGCCTCCTCAGTGTTTTGAAACACAAATGCTGGTTAGATCCGTGGATCGAGCAGAGAAACTCCCCTCGCTGGCAAGGGTTATAAGCGCTATGCTGAGTCATGCTCTCCGGGATACCCCGTCTCTGAGATCTGGGCAGAGTGGTTAACTGTCAGCTTTGCAGTCCCTCAGGTTGGATGCCTTATTTAAAGGTAAGTGTCCAGAGGCATGGCTCGCAAAATTTCAAAATCGTTGGTAGCCCTTCGGGCAGGAACTCTTCAGATTTTGGTAGCCCCGAAATGAATTTTACTAGCCCAGATAAAAAGAACATTTTTAATGTAGAAAATTGGTTAGGAGTCAAAACAATGAATCAAAAACTTTTTCAAAGCACAAAATATCAACAAATATGCATCTGGTTCTAACTGATCTGAAATGTGTGTGACCAGTATGGAACATGAATCAGTCATGTCTGTGGCTCAGCCCCCAAATGAGGGTATGATAAAAAAAAGATAAAAAAAAGTAACACTTTAGTTTAGGGTCTAATGCTCACTATTAAGTTTCATTAACATGCAGATGGCAGGGTTTTATCATCACGGAGGTCCCGAATGTGAGGTAGGTTAGTAAGGGGGGTTCGATTTTGAAATCAAAATCAAATTTTGATTTCTCTGATCTACATATGTGCATTTTAAGATGTTTTGAAGGCCAAAAAAATTGGATAACAATAGCTTTAAAACCATGTAAGTGGGCAGCTGATTATTTTTCTCTCCTCATCTCCATCACACTCTTTTTCTCTTTGTTTTTCTCTTGCTCTGTCTCTTCCCCTCCTAAAGCTGAGCTTTGACTGATAAAGGCTTTTAATTTTTGTCTGTCAGTGAAGTAAACATAGGGTCAACTGATAGATTGATTTATGAATCATTTTCTCAGACGCGTTCATTTACTGAAAGCTACTAAGAAAGCTAAGTAGCCTAACTAAGTTTATTAAATTAATTCACAGTATGTACACATTCATTATTGATCTTATTCCTAATACAGGGCCGTAGACGGAGCTTTATAATCAAAGAGGTCCTACATTTAAGGTTATTAGGGGGTTCAAATGTTTTATTTCTCTGATATGTCCATTTCAAGACGTTTGAAGGCCAAAAAAGGATAAGAAATATATTTAAAACAATGTCAGTGGGCAGTAGATTATTTGTCAATACTTGCTCTCACTTCTTATCCATCACTCTTTCTTTTTCTCTCAGTCTCCTCATCTTGCCCTGTCTCTTCCCCTCCTAAAGCTGAACCTTTTTAATTTACTGAAGGCTACAAATTGTATATTAATTCTCAACATGTACACATTCATTATTAACCTTGTGCCGAACATGAAAACGGCTTTGTTAATGCTCTGTTAATGTCCCCTCACAATGACAGTAAACTAATTATTAGTCACATTACATAGGCCTATTTTCAGTTAAAAATGGTGAAATTTGACAAAAGTATATTCGTTTGTCTGATTATATTTGTCATTCGTTTCACATTTATAACCTAAAAAAAGCTGTCAAATATGAAATGTTTAGTTTAGCTACTTACATCTTATCTCGCACTTGACCGTAAACTGAAACGAGTCGCTCTGCTCAAATTCATGCAATCGCGCTCAGCAGCTTCTGTGTATATCAGTGGTTCTCAATTCCAGTCCTCGGGACCCCTTGCTCTGCACATTTTGTATGTCTCTCTTATCTGACACACTCAGTTCAGTTCATGGAGTCTTTCCTAATGAGCTGATGATCTGGTTCAGGTGTGTTAAATAAAGGAGACATACAAAATGTGCAGAGCAGCGGGTCCCGAGGACTGGAATTGAGAACCACTGGTGTATATAAAGCTCGCCTACTTTGATTTGATTGGTCATCTCAAATATTCTGACATTGACAGACCAATGAGACTCAGGTGAACACACACACCCTGTCCTCTGTTTCTGACATGTGCTCTGCTCTGCGCCACTGCGGATTGAAGATGAAGACACGCTGAATCTGACTGAAGCGAACACTATTTCAGATAGCCCGTCGGGCAGGCCGGTTATGCATTTTGGTAGCCCGACTTGAAAACACAATAGCCCCGGGACGTCGGGCGAGCGATTTTGCGAGCACTGCAGAGGCTCTGTCTTCGGACAGACAGGAAGTTGGCCAGGCTGAAGTATCCAGTGTAAGTGACGACAGGTCAGGCCTTCCTGGTGGCATTTCAGGTAAGTATGTTCCCCTGAATAGTGATTGGCTGGGGCTCCTTCGGGTTACCTAGCCACATTACCTAGAAGGGACCCCTTCTAATTTGAAGCTGTGGTTCCAGGCCCTTGAGCAGGCCCAGGTAGGTCTTTCAGTAAACAATGTTTATGGAGGGTTTTCCTGTGAGGCTTATAGCTTGGGCTATGACCGTAGGGAATGTTGTCACTGACAGCACAGTGTGACCTGAGGGTGAGTGGTTCTAGTGTTTCATTTGAATTTGGTGATTCTGACAGTTGTCACTGCCACTTGGCCACTTGACATGCATTCCCCTCAGCATGGTGGTGTTGGTATATCGTTCCCCAATGCGTTTTGACGCAGTGATAGTTCCCTTTCGAAAGGGAATGTCTAGGTTACGACTGTAACCTCTGTTCCCTGAGAACAGGGAACGAGACACTGCGTCTCCTTGCCATGCCTCGGGCCTGCCTACCAAACAGTCCCTTCAGACGATAAGGTGAATATCATGTTTGCAAGGCCCTCCTTTTATACTTCCAGTTCGCACGATGATGACATCATGGACTAGGATTGCCATGATTCAATAGCAGTTTCAGACAGGCGTCTAAGGCGTTCCCCAATGCGTTTCGACACAGTGTCTCGCTCCCTGTTCTCAGGGAACAGAGGTTACAGTCGTAACCTAGACGTTTAAGGGACTTTGGAAAAGTCCCAGAGAGAAGTGAGGAGTTTACCACTTCTTGGAGATCTGCTTTTAAGCAGTTTAACACACTTTTGAAAAAGGAGGTGGGGAGTGTGTTAAAAGAACAGGTTGATGTTTTAAGGTGCTGTACTGTTTCTTCCAAAATTTTACCATTAATTTCTTCGAAATCAGACATAGTAACTTTCTGAGGATGTGGTCTGATCTGTCTTACCTCAGTGCCACACGAGGATATGCTGATCGCCTTTATGATATTTTTGATTTTCTTAGAAAAGAAGGAAGCAAACTCACTGCATTTGCTGTCTGAGAGCATTTCAGCTTGGGGGGTTTGTTAGACTCTCTACAGTAGCAAAAAGAGTGCTTGTTTTATTTATGTTTCTGTTTATAATATTTGAGAAGAAAGTCTGTCTAGCTTTACCTAGTTCCACATTGAAAGCATGAAGGCTGCCTTTATAGATGTTATAATGGACTACAAGTTTTTGTCTTGCCACATGCGCTCAGCTTTTCTGCATTGTCTTTTCATATTTAGCACTGCTGTTAAGTTTCTCCAAGGTGCTTTTTGTCTGCCACTCTTCTTCCTGACTTTCACAGGAGCAATATTGTCAATTACACTCTGTTCTTTTGGTTAAAGGACTCAAGGAGAGAATCAACAGAGTCCGCAGATATGCTTGGTGTTAAAGATATAACCTTTATACTAGTGTTCTCATTTAAGCATCTCTTCTTTACAGACATATATCTAGCTTTAATAGTAGGAGAGATCACTATATCAAAGAAAATACAGAAATGATCAGACAGTGCTACGTCCTTAATAACAATTAATGAAATGTTTAGACCCTTACTGATAAGTACATCTGTGTTGAGTGAGTCAGATCAAAAGTAATCTCAGGGAGAAATCGTGTTCATGGATGAGCTTATATATTAAAGTTTTATTAATGTTACAATGGTATGAAGCAGAGCGGAGCCGAGAGCCTGGGAGATTTTACCTTGCTCTTTTATTATGCTTTTATACCTCAGTCGGCTGCTGCCGCTGCTTTCATTTTGTAGTTTATGCATCTGAACTTGAACTGTTATTTTTTTAATCACTTAAATTCACATTTTATTTCATTCTAATGAAACAGCTGCAAGTGGTAAATTACTACTCATATAGGTCATTTTATTTGATTAATTAAAATTGTGGGGTAATGCAGCGCTATTTTACTTTGTCAAAACAATCATAATAAAATACTTTCATGTGTGAAAATTATGTTATATTATTACTCTGTGCATTAGCTCGGTGGCTGGTATGAGACACATGTTGCATACTGCAGTAAAAACTAATAAGATGATTAATGACAATAAGGAACCTAATCAATTAGAAACCATGCAAATCATCTCAAACTTGTACTTGGAAAACAAGAAAACATTTTTTTTTTATTGTCCGGTCACATTGTAGTTCTGGCAGGATCTTTACAGCTGGCTGGCTATACTGATATTCCTTCACCAAATTTATTTCAAGTTTTGGTGTATAGGTCTCTCAAAAAGAGATACCACTGATGTTAAAAATCGTTATTAGGTACATATCATGTACATAAGAGCAAGTAGAGTAACAGTAAACCCCCATTAACTTGTTTTAAAAATGAATGTAAAAATTATTTCTCCAAAGATAGCCTAATCAATCCCATTCTTTCTAATATTTTTTGTACGTGCTTTTTTTTTTTTTTCTTGTAACCCGCCTTAAATGTTTGAAGATTGTTTTTATTTATTGTACTCAATATTATTTCTTTATTATTACTACACATATGTTTAAGCATATATACATGATAAATATGTTATTTGTGTATATTTTCATATGGATATTATTGTTTTAGTTTGTAAATTGATATTGTTAAATAAAAAAGGGAATAATAGGCTTACCATATAAATCTGGGTGAGACAAAAGCATGTTTTGGAAGAAGGATTGATGAATGTTGTAAGAAGGATTTATTGACTTGTTAATTATGAACGAAAGAAAGTTAAGCTGTGAAAATAGTATTGCATTATGTAATATATAATGCGTAATATAACCTATATATACATCTTGAACATACTTGCACTCTGTTTGACTTTTATTTAACTACTTTTCTCCTTTTACATTTTAGGTGACATGAGAAAAGCCATAAAAGGTAATTATGTGTTTATTAAAGTATTGAATAAAATCTCAAATATGGTGAATTATTTACAAATCTTACTATTCCCTTTAGCACAACACTGTGGGGTTTCCTCACTGAACACTAGTATTGTGGGAGGTGAGGATGCACCTGTGGGGAACTGGTCTTGGCAGGTCAGTCTACACATTTATGACTATTACATCTGTGAAGGGTCCCTCATCAGCCACGAATGGGTGCTCACTGCGGCTCACTGCATTTACTTCTTGTAAGAACACAAAATAGATGTATAGATCAAATAATGTGTGATTTAGTGCATTTGTTAGAGAGAATTGTTTTTCACATTTAGATCCTCAGCCAGTAACTGGACTGTTTATCTGGGCAGACAAAGCCAAAACTCTTCAGTCTCTAACCCAAACGAGGTGAGTCGAGGAGTCCAATCCATCATTACACATCCAGACTATGACCCTTCAAAGTTGACCAATGACATCGCCTTGCTGAGATTGAGTGAGCCAGTGAACTTTACCAGCTACATCAGCCCAATCTGCCTGGCTGCTAATGACAGTGTCTTTCACACTGGCACCACCTGCTGGTCCACTGGATGGGGAGAAACCGGCTTTGTAGGTAATGCTCATTAGTTTGATTATTGCTAAAGTGGGACACTTTTGACAATTTATTTTCCTTATGCTTTTAACTAGGATCCAAATACTGTAATCTGACATATAATTGAATGGAAAGCTTAGGAAGCCTCTTGCCTTATTATTATTTTTAAATACTGTAGCCTACTAAATACTGTGAAGAACAACAATGAACCTCTACTGACCAAACCCCAGATCTGGCCAGATCATAGTCTTACATAAAGATTACAGTATCCACTTGTTAAATCAATTCAATTCAATTAAAATATCTGTTAAGTTTTTTTCTCTCGCTCTTTTGTCTCCATTGATTTAAAAAAATATATTGGGCCCTATCTTGCACCCAGTGCAATTGACTTTGTACACCGACGCATGAATCATTCCTATTTTGCACCCGCGCACAGCTGACTTTTCCCTCCACAGACGCACGTCGGTAAACTACGTAGCGTAGTCAATAATAATCAATGTAGCGTGTGCACAACGCGCATGCACTTTGATTCTCTCATCTACACAGAAGCAGCAGTTTCCATTTTTGAAAATCATACATTATTACAATAGATAGATAGATAGATAGACAGTTCATTATAAAAGCATAAATCTAGCTTACACATTTACCCAAATTATCATACGCCTGTTTAACCGAAGTTAATTTGGGTGTGTTTCTCCATCCCCAATGTCACTTCTCTGTGTTTTACGGCCCTGATGAGAACGTCGGTCTCCTCGGCCTTGAACCGCTCCTGTCGTGCGCCTGGCAAATCCGCCGTTATAATAGCAATCCGCTATCGAACAAGCGTGCCTGCTCTTAAAGGGAATGTGAGAGATCGCTCTGATTGGTTTATTTCACGTTACGACCAAACCACACCTATGAATAATGAAGCTACTTCAGACCAACCCATTTTAGATTTGCGTCGGCCGCAAGAGTAATTTATCCCGCCGGTATAATAGCCACAGCGCCCAAGACCCGCCCACTAAGTTAGTTGCATTTCGCGCTTGATACTTGCGTTTCAGACCGTTAAAATAGGGCCCATTGTCTCAATATTGTATCATCTTAATGATTCTATAGAAAATACAGTATTATAAATGATCTGAAATTACTTTATATATTTTCCAAGTCTGATGCACCTCACATCATAAAAAAAAGAAAAGTGTCACATTTACGAATATGAAGTAAACTTTTACTTTTTATAACTTTAACCCTTAACATTTATTCATCATTTTCCTAAACATTGCTTTTCCCACTGTGGTTTGATTTGAGCTCTGACCTCAGTTCCTCGATGTGAACTCATCAGCTTAGAAACCCAAATGCTGTGAATTTTCAATCATATTCAACTAATTTTTACTTATTTCATAGAATGAATGAAATGCATTCAAACTACAGTTGAGCATTTCATACACAAATGGAAAAAAAATTGATTTTGGGAACTAAACCACTTAATACCATTTTGTACATAATTGATAAAAAAAATAGATTTTGTGCGTTAAATGCATTATGTCCATCACATACATTTCTATAGCAAAATGTATGTCTTTCAGGACATTTTTTTTTTTTTTACATTCTGAGTGAATCTTTCACACAAGGTGTTTTCTGTTCCCTTTCAAAAGCTACACTCATTGCTGTGCTTTGCACTATGGGAAAAGCTTTGCATGACCAGCTGTGAAGTATATGTATAACACGTCAATGAAAACTGACTTTGAACTTGACAGCCTCAGACGGTGATGTCATTGGAATGGGTGCTAGTCGGAAGTGTTGAGAAATTAGACAAATGCCAGGCAGTCTACTTGAGGAACGACCACTCCCTGAGAAGACAAAGGACCTTTCTGGAAATTAACATTTGAACTCTCTCTTGGGAAACTAGCACCATCAATCGAGACGCAAGTCTCACCTAAGCAATCCTAATCCACATCTTTTTCCCATGACCCCCCATTCCCCTATTCCCTCTTTCGATCATGCTGAGATCACCTGAAATTCACCCAAAAATCTATATGGTTTAATGTGAATAATTATCATACAGTATTACACATGTTTAGTATCATTTGAAATGTCTCAGTGCGACTGGTACAAAGGTTTCATTCCCAAAGAAGTAAAACAAAGGTAATAAGGTTTTTAAGAGTTTAGAGATAACTGGCACACAAGGGAGGGTGGGTTTTCCAGGCAAATGGCTTCCTGCTCCCAAAAGGTGTAAACTCTGAATGTAAATTCCCATTGTTAGCAGATGTTTCCATGTGAAAGAAGTTTCTGTCTATATACTGAAATACAACTAGAGGATCGGCGCGATTCCTTAACCCAGATTTGACCGTGATGTGAAGTGTAAGCAAAACACTTCACATCATGTATTTTTTAATGTCAAGGTATTGAATCTTCTTTCTTTATACCAGAGCATTTTATGTTTTGTATCTATTATCTTTGAACTGATTATGAAATTGACATGATACATTTATCTGACATAATAAATTGTAACCATTTGATTTTATTCTGTTCGACTTTATTTTCAGTAAAGAGTTAAAAAGAATAGTCAAACATTCGCTCACATTTAATGATTCACAGATATCATTAAAACCTTTTAATTTATGGAGTCAGATGAAATAACGAGAAAATACATATGAGAAAATGTATTTCAATTAATCAAATTACTTTGCCACGAGGAAAGACAGTAACGAACAAAGACCTTCACCCGCTGACCGGATACCTCCATGGGGCCGATCGAGTCGGGCTTACAGAAGCAATAACTAGATGTGCCACAGGTGCATCCTCAGGTTTCTTTGTCTTCAGAGCCATACTGTGTGTGTGTGTGTGTGTGTGTGTGTGTGTGTGTGTGTGTGTGTGTGTGTGTGTGTGTGTGTGTGTGTGTGTGTGTGTGTGTGTTTGTGTGTGTGAGTGTGTGTGTGTGTGTGTGTGTGTGTGTGTGTGTGTGTGTGTGTGTGTGTGTGTGTGTGTGTGTATGTGTGTGTGTGTGTGTGTGTGTGTGTGTGTGTGTGTGTGTGACAAGCTCTTTCTTTCTCCTCTCACTCTATTTTAAGGAAAGAGAATAAGAAGAATGAGCGATGAAGGTAAGAGATGTGTGTCTCCGTGTTCAAGGCCCATGCCTGAATATGACACACAGACCCAGTTTTGCTTTGTGTGTTTGGGGGAAGAGCATTCTGCCCTTGCGTTTGAGCATGGTGAGTGCGAGCATTGTAAAACGTTCAGTTAAAGTGCTTCACGTTCACTTTGCTTATTTCAAAGGGGTAGCACCCACAATGTGATTGGTGCAATCTGGCCGAGGGGCGAGAGACGGGTATTCAAATTTTAAATTGGTACCCCTTTATAGAGACCTTGGCAGCTTGAAAGCTACTGTTGAGTATCTCTCCTTGGGTCCTAAAAACTGTAGAAAAATGAATACATTGCCTTTCTTGTTTTCAATGGTGTGGTCTCCACTACCGTGAAACCGGAGTGGGTGAATCTGCTGTCATAAGAAAATCTCTTCTGGGCAAAGGGGCCATAGAACATGTTCCCCTCCTGGAGAGAGAGTCAGGCTACTACAGTCGGTACTTTCTGGTTCCCAAAAAAGATGGTGGGGTTGCGTCCGATTTTAGATCTTCACGGCCTGAATCGTCCAGTCCAACATCACGATTGGTTTGTCACAATTGGACTCAGGGAGGCATGCTTTCACATCAAATTCTGCATCAACATGAGACCGCTTCAGTTGGCCAAGCCATCCCTGAAGGCAAATAAGGGCATGGGCATTTCTAAAAATCCATGTTTTTGGTAAGTCACGTGCTGTATGCATTGTGCACTTTCTAAAATCCATGTTTATGGTAAGGGTTATGCGCTGTGGCTTCATTCACTTTCTATGTGGCACAGACCCTGGTTCCTCACCTTGGGTCCTACTCTAGGTGCAGTGATGTTGCAAGATGAAAACAACCGATGCTTCCCGTACGGGCTGGGGAGCGGTCTTAGGTGGCCATCCAGCCCAAGGGATATGGTGAGGTCATCATCTCGATTGGCACATCAATTACCTCAAATTTATGGCTGTATTTCTGGCCCTAAAGTACCATGTCCATGCGAGTAGCCCAACAACACTAGGGTAGTTTCCAAAACAAATCGCCAGGGCAGACTATGTTTGCACCATCTGAACGGGCTTGTGCAGTGCATTCTGCTTTGGGCTCAGGGCAAGTTCTACCAGAAAGACTCGGGAGATAAAATGATATAACAAGAGTAAATTTATTAATAGCTCAGCAAGCATAGTCTTTGGCGTAGGCCCCGTCCTTAGCAAGCAATGCGAGGGTAACGGAATCTGCAAATCCCGCCTGAAGATGAAGGCAGGGGCGCAGCCGACCCCCTGGAGGTAAAGGAAGGGACCATCCTGGTGGTGGTGGGGAGGATGGAGGGAAAGGACCATCTTGGAGGTGGTTGGGGAGGATGGAGGTAATTGGCGCCGTCAGTATCTGCGAACTCAGACGGATGTAAGTACCATTCTTTTATACTGAGAGTGTTAACACATGATTGGTTAGAAGTGAGTTAATTCATAACGCGCTGATTGAGTCTTCCTGGCAGAACTTAACGCTAAGCTTACATTTCCTGTCCCTCAGGGAGATTTATATCCCTGGATATTTCACAGATGATACTGACGGAGGAGTGGAAACTCCACCCCGAGGTAGTGAAGAAAATCTGGAAAAGATTTCACGAAGCAGAGGTGGATCTCTTCACCTCCCAACAGACAGTGCAATGTCCTGTCTACTTTGAGTCACTGAGGTGTGGAACCTTAACGTTTGGCCCCTGAAGGGCACCAACTGAGGGACACTGGACTTTCACCCGAAGTCAGAGAGATCATTCTCAGTACTTCCCTTGTTACAATCTGTGGTTTAGTCTTGTCTTATGTTTTTTTTCTGTTTCCCTCCCTTGTTTACTCTGGCGTCGCTCTACCTCTATGCATGCTTTCTTTTTCTTAGGTTGACGCACCTGTTTGTCATTTGAGAGTTAACTAATTGATCGGATACATAAGACGCCAATGAGGAGAAGAAACGAGAGAGAGAGAGAGAGAGAGAGAGAGAGAGACTGCGATCCAGCCAGAGAAGCAGCGTCTTTACGTTCTGTTTTATTTCGTTTGTTTTGTTATGGTTTAAGTTTTATTTTTCTCTTTATTAGTTGTTGTACGTTATGTTAGATTCCTCATTGGTTAGGATGCCATTGGATTTTGCTTATCCGGTGTCCTGAATAAATAAACTCTTTATAAGTAGTGCTGTTGTTCACTAGTTTATTTTATGCTACGTTTCTTTCCCTTTTTAAAATAATTTGGAAGAGAGGTCGTAACACCCTCCACTAGAAGAATTTATGCCAATAAATGGGGTGTCTTTGAAAGGTGGTGCACTGCACATCATGCAGATCCAGTTAACTGTTTATCGGCTTGCCACGCATTGATTGACAGGGTACCACCCGGGAAGCATCTTCTACTTCCTCGCCTCATCTGTGGGGCCAAGCGACTGAGGCCTCCTGCTAGAACCAAGATTTCTTCATGGGACTTAGCTATAGTCCTTGAGGGGCTGGTAGAGACCTACTTTAAGCCCCTAGAGTCAGAGCCTTATGGCTATTACCTCATTAAAAAGTATTGGGGATTTGCAGGCTCTGTCTGTCTTGCCATTCTGCTTAGACTTTGCCGTTGGAAATAGTAAAAGCAATTTTGCATCCTCATCCTGACTATTTGCCTAATGTTCCTTTCTCGACCTCTTGAGGCCTTCAGCCCTCCGCCGTTCACAACGCTGAATCAGAAGAAACTTCACCTACTGTGTCCAGTCTGTGCTCTTCGGGCCTATTTCCACCAGACTAGCCAGTGGCGTAATTCAGAGCAACTATTCGTTTGTCATGGGGGCCGAAACTGGTGGAGGGTTGTCACAAAACAAACAATCTCACACTCAGTGAGGGATGCTATTGCCCTTGCCTATGAGGTGCGCGGTCAAGCTTCACCCTCAGGCATAAGAGTTTACTCTTCCAGAGGAGTTGCTTATTCCCAAGCTTTGGCGGGGGTCATTCCAATGACCTCACTGTCTGAGGCTGTCAGGTTAAATTTTCACTGACGTGTTATACTCCAATCAACACACTCACTGAGCTCTCCCAGCTAATTTGGTGTTCAGCACCTAACTGCTGAGACCAATGAATATCAATCCAAAAATTCAAAAAAGGTCTGCACTCTAAAACTGTCACTGATGAAGGCAAATAACCGAAACATTTGTTAACTTTATCTCCCGTTTACAATAAAAGAGTTTTAGAGTGCAGACGTTTTTTTGCATTTTTGGATCGACATGTTATACACATACTTTACAGCTGGTCACGCAAAGCTGTTCCCTTAGCGCAAAGCGTAGCATCTCGTTCACACTTTATTAGCGGACAGGGTTATTGTCAAGTAACCAGAGACGTTATCCATGAAATGAAAAATGAATTCAGTCTTTATCTTGTAATGGTATAAGAGAATTAAATAAAAAAAATATTTTATCTTTGGTTTCATACATTGATCCATATTTTCATCATAATGTCTCAAAAGCATGCTTTTTTTATATTAAAATTAGATGCTCAGCCCAGTTCTAGAACTCTGCAGGAAGTGAAGATGAAAGTGGTGGGGAATAAGGAGTGTAGCTGCAGGTTTCAAGACTCCCCATATTTGAACATCACTCCAACAATGATCTGTGCTGAAGGGGAGACGGGAAATGGAGCATGTTTCGTAAGTTACAACAGGTTATGCCACAATATTGTTGAATTCTTGTTTGGTTTAATTAAAACTAACCCTGGTGCAATTGCTCTGTTAGTGCTGGTCATTTGAATAAATGCTGCCACAAGTGCTTCTAAAAAGAAATTAAAGCAACCCTGCGTTTCTGTTGTTGTTTTTTGGTGCTTTCACACTAGCACTTTTGAGCAATCAAACTCTGTTTCGGACCAAGCAAACAAACCATGTGTGAAAGCACCCTAAAATGCACGGCTTTGAAGTAGTTCCAGGATGACCATATTGCACCTTAATATTACCTTGTTATATAAAACATGTATAATCATCATATACGTTAAAGCTTTCTTCAGACAACATATGTTCCATATAGCTCATGTGGTATCTTTTAAAAAAAGATTTAATGGTATGAATTCAAATTCCTCACTTTAATTTTTTTAGGGAGATTCTGGCGTTTCATTACAGTGTAAGCAGGATTCTGTATGGATCTTAACTGGTGTCTTACCTAGTTTTTATGGGACTTCTTGCTTCACTGGAATTACACCTGACAGTTATGCTAGAGTATCCGAATTCCAAAACTGGATCGTAAAGAATGTTAATGGATCAGACATTGGATTTGGGACTTTTAAGTCTGATGGTGAAGATAAGGACAGCAGCTTCCTGTGCTATAGAAAAGGTAAGAGTGAAAACGGGGAACAATTATTAGTAACCTGGGGCCGGTTGAACCAGTTGTGCGTAAGTTACAACTTAGCCATTTGACGAAAGTGGACACAAAGTTACAACTTACGTAGTACTAAATATTTGCTTTAGCATCATAGTTTAAATGTAACTCTAAATGTAAACTAAATATTAAAGTAAGCCTCCTACTAGGAGTAACACCTGGAATAAAATATATAAATTGCATCAATTAGCTCTTGTTTTACCCAACAGAATTGAATCCTTTAGACATATATAATAATAGTGACATTTACACTCACTCACTTACATTTTAGAGAGAGAACATTATTTGAATAAATTCCTTTGAAACCACTCTTCAACACAAACCCATCCTTAATAGTGTGCCTCTGTGTACATCGGTCCATGTTGTGCATGTCAAATAAATCAGTCATAATAATAATATTTTTTTTGTATCAGTATTTATTTATTGATCCTTATTAATTTCAAAAAGCCTACAATTTCATGTTATTTATGTATAAAAATACCCTGAAAAAAAACTATTGTTTTTCATGATTACCCTAGTGAAAAATAAATACACTAAAATTTATTTGAAATACATTTATTTTATACTAGGTATACTACAAATACATTTATGTACTTAATATAAATATCCTGCAATTGTACTTTTAGTATGCTAGATTGGTATAATTAAAGTCTGCTAAATTGGAACAACTAATTAATGCACTTTAATTAGAAACAATGCTAAGGTTCAACTAAAGCTATACTTAAATATATTGGTAACAATTTACAATAAGGTTCATTAGTTAACATTAGGTAATGTATTAACTAAAATGAACTAACAATGAACAATACATTTGTTACAGTATTTATTAATCTTTGTTAATGTTAGTTAATACAAATCCAGCTGTTCATTGTTCATGTTAGTTCACAGTGCATCAACTAATGTTAACAAATACAACCTTTAATTTAAAAAATTAGTAAATGTTGAAATTAACAGTAACTGAGATTAATAAATGCTGTAGAAGTATTGTTCATTCTTAGTTCATGTTAACTAAAGTAGTTAACCAATGTTAACTAATGAACCTTATTGTAAGTGTTACCAATATATAAGTGGAACTATAGCAAATATACTTTAGGTACACTTTAAATATCTTGCATTTAAAGAATGATATTATACAGAGATCATACTATCCTTACTAATAGTGATATTAAAACACATTTTAGGAATGTATATTGTGCAATAAAGAATTACTCCACATAAAGTCTTGAGCAATATGTCAGTAAATATGTTAATGGATTTGTATACTTAGTATGAAATAAATGTACTTTCAATACATTTTTGTACAGGTTTTTTTATATGTAGTTGGCTATTGTACCTTAATAGAAAATGGCATTTCATTACAACTTCTGTTAACGTATTTGATAGCTGTTGGATCATTGAGGGTAAACGTATTATGCAACTATGCATTACTTTACATATAGCTTTTGACCTAATAGCTGCATTTAAAACAAATGGTACAACCAAAAAAGTACAGAGATAGTTATGAACAAGGTTTTTTTTTTTTTTTTTTTTTCAATCCAGTGTTTTTATGAACCCAATTTATTTCCTGGCAGACTGATTAAACCTGTGCACCCCAACCCCTGGAAACTGTAGTAGCCAGTTAACAAAAATGTCCAATTTCAGCCAGTTTATGCCAGTTTTGAGTGCAGTGCATTAGGTCCTTGGACATGCTGTCAGAGGCTGAGACAAAGTGACATGTAACAATATGTGACATTTCATTTGCTACAACATAGCCATCGCTGAATTATGTTATAAATCACTGTTTTTTTTCTGTTTTTTTAATATTTCATATATTACAGACCTTTTCTACCCATTTGGAAACAGAGACATTAGTAATCCCTCTGAAGATGATGGAAGCTCTCCAGTAGTATACTTGGAAAAACCCTTTGTATATTTTGGACGTGTTTATCGACAGACCTATGTAAGAATATTGTCTTAATAGAGCATATGTATGTGTGTATGTACTGTGCATTCAGAAAGATTTCAAAATTCATTCCATACCCCACAATGACAAAGCAAAAAAACTGATTTGTGATCATTTATTTAAAGAACACACTAAAATATCACACTGACATAAGTATTCAGAGCCTTAACTCAGTTAAAGCACATTTGACAGCGACTAAATCCTCAAATCTTTCTTGGTGTGATGCAACAGCTTTACACACATGGATTTGGGGATGAATTTAGTAAAAGTTATTGTTCTCATTGTTTTGACCCGTATAACCTTGTATTTTAATAAATAAGGTTGTTATTACACCAACATTTTACATACCAGTGAAATTTCACAATTCTCAATTCTAATTTTTAAACCTTAACAAAATCTGCTAGGTAATATAAAGTTACAACATTTTTAAAGACAAGTAAACATTCAGTAATAAAATAAGAACGAAAGAACCAATTATAAGCGATAGCACAAATACAGTAAATATAATAGAACAATGATACAATGGAATAAACAGCGTTTTAAAGGGGACCTATTAAGCTCCTTTTTACAAGATGTAATACAAGTCTCAGGCGTCCCCAGAGTATGTCTTTGAAGTTTCAGCTCAAAATACCCCATAGATCATTTATGAGCCAAAAACTAAAACATCTTTTTGATTTTGATTATCATCTCTATCGCAGTCACGCTCACGTGACATTGCCGTTCTTCATCATCATGAAAGTGTATTATCTGCATGTATTTTAAAGCCATATAAGTCTAAACTTCTGATATATGGTTTTCTGAGTGTACACACTCAAAGCACACGCACAGAAAGCTGGCTGTCAGATGTCGCGTCCCGTACGGGAAAAGTTCTCTTTCACGCACTTGTTGCTCTTAAACTGTCAAATACACACAAGGTTATGTCTAACAAAGTTCACATAAACACAGTCAGTTGTGTCGTAAACAGCAGGGAAATAAATCGTATGTGCATATTAGATTTATGTATTAAAGTGAAAGTAATGTAATATACCTATATGCTGTTAATATGAATCAAACAACAAAAGAAAAACATAAAAATCACTCACTGCTCTTGATTCGAATAACTTTATTAGCTTTAATAAGAATACATTTCTTACATGTGTAGCGACAATGACCTTCTTGTCACTTAGAGTTGTTGTAGGGTTATTTCTGACACGTGAGATCAAAACAAGACGCTTCCAGTCCAGTACTGCATTTATTGATAATTTGAAAGAAAACAAACTTGGCTTTAGTCCCTGTTTTATACTGCCAAATCTCTTTATAACATGGTTTTATGTCTGCTTCAGGTTAATAACAACGGGCATTTGACTTTCGATGGGCCTCTTTCATATTATTTACCTTCGCAAGTCAACAGAGACATCATTGCTCCACTGTGGACAGACATGGACAACTCTGTCACTGGAAGCATCTCCTATCATCAGGTCACCAGAGGCGGACTCTTACTAGCAGCCTCAAACAGCATAAACCAGTATTTTCCCAATCTGAACTTCACTGCCTCATGGCTGCTCATTGCCACTTGGGATAAAGTACCATACTTTAACAACTCACCATCGGTAAGCCAGCCTATTTGTTAATGGAAAATTTATTTAAGACTGAACTGAACACACTTACAGACTGTTTCCAACGACTGGCACAGACTTTAACACCAAATGTGAACACCCATGTTAGGCCAAGTTTAAAATTGTTCCAAACAATGATAACTTTTAGCTATAGTTATAAAACTAACAGTAAAGGTGCGGTCACGTTTTTGTTTAACCTTATGTTTTGTTATGTGGTCCTTTAGGTTACTTTCTGCCCTGTTCTGTTCCTGTTTCCTGTGCCACATGTTGTAGTCCTATCTAGTTTTTTATATTAATTAGTCTTTGATTGTTCCCCGGTGTGTCTTGTCAGCCCTGTTACCTCTCGTCTTTATCCTGTCTTCTTTGTCAGGTCTTGTCCCTCAATGGATGTTATACGTCGAATGTCTTTGTTCTGTTACTTTGTTCATGGTTCCTTGAAGTGATGGAAAACCAAGGCTTTCTGAAGCGTTTGAGGCTTTCATCAAATTTTGCCGAAAAACGGTTCATGACTCGAAGCTTTTAACTCAATGCGCATTAGCGACATCTGGTGGTCAGACTTGTCTTCTCCACCATATCTAACAAATCATCTTGGAGTAGAGGATATACGGTTTGAAAAAGCATGTGACCAAATAAAGCTTCAGAAGTCTGTGACATGCAAGAGTCGAATCAATCTGGGATCAATACAGTTCTGTCTAATCTGATCTAATTTCTCATCTAAATTAATTTGTGTCACATATTGATCAATAATATATAATCTAAAAGTATGTGATCATAATTAATAATTGATGTGAGTAGTCGAAAAAATATTTTGGGTGAGCTGTTGGGTAACTGTAACTGTCTGTTCGGGTTGTGGTAGATTTTTTTCTTCTTTCAGGACGTGACTTAAATTTACCTGAGGCGTCTCCAATCAACACCCAAGTGTCTACAGTCGACACTTAATAATCTTTATACTCTAGCACTGCGTCTACAGTCGACTACTGGCTTCGAGTCGGATGACGTCTCGTCCCTTTTCCTATAACCCTATCAAAGTCTAGTAAGCCTCACTAACTAGCTGGCTGTGCAGCATTAACTAGACAGACTCCAGACAATGCCTTTGAATATGCTTTAATCAGGGCCAGAGGACAAATTTCAGAGAGAATCCCACCAGCAAAAGAATACAATAGTTTTTATAGAATAGGAGCATGGCAAAAGTGACATGATACATTACATAATTTTCCTACAATTTGATTGGTTCTTCATATGCAAACCCTTCTGTTACCAGGTAGAAGCAAACTCTGGTTCCCTTTCGTGGTCACTACGAGTTACGTCGTGACGACGAACGGGGTTTCACTTAGAAAGCCTCTCACCTTCGAGAAATAAAACGAGCCAATGGCAAAGAAATGTCATGGGTCTGCGGAATTTGTATAGCATAACTCCGCCCCACCTTGTGGGTATATAAGGAAGTACGCTGGCAACATGCAAGTTTACCACTTCACTCCATAAGCCATCCTGAGATCTTCTTCATCTCTACACTTTTCGAGATGAGATTCTCTCCAGGTGTTGGTGTGATGGCGAGTTACAGTGAGTGCACATTCCCTGGTGATCTGTGCAGTGATCTGCCAGTGTTTGTGTGTTCTCTCCCTGGTCGCTTCAACACTCTGCAGAGTCTTTTTCCTCTCACAAAAGAGCTTGCGCGTGGCACGTCTTTTTAAAGATGTTTCCGAGTTTGATGGGCACAATCGCTGCCTTGCATGTTTGGGCGTAGATCACGCTAAGGCAGCCTTTGTGGATGAATCATGTTCTCATTGTGGGAACATGACCATTGCGACACTGCGGTTGAGACTCAATGACCTCAAGTCCCCTCATCCACACCCCGATCTACCCCTTTCCTCGAGAGGTGGTACTGTGGTGGTGCCAGCATTATCCGAGTCAGATCCTGAGCTGACGGCCATGCTTTCTCGGGCAGCCACGAGTGTCGGACTAGAGTGGAACCCTCCGCCCTGTCTTGAGCGCGCGCAGCTGGACGATTGGTTTTTGGGCGCGGCTGCTGATCCCCATCGGCGTCCGCTCCCCAATACCATTCTTCCCGGAGGTGCATGAGGAGCTCCCGAGGTCCTGGAAGGCACCCCCTGTCTTCCCGTGATCGTTCGGCGACCTTCTCCGCCTTTCCTCCCCTCTACGAGGCCGCTGCCAAAGGGTACACCGGGGTTCCCCTGGTGGAACGCTCTGTTGCGATGCAGCTGTGTCCGCAGAGCGCTTTCTCCCGTGGCGACCCTAAGCACCCCTCCAAAGCCTGTAGGTTTTCGTCAACAATCGTTGCGAAATCCTATAGAGCCGCCGGGCAGGCAGCCGCCTCTTTGCATGCCATGGCCATCTTGCAGGTCTACCAGGCCCAGATGCTCAGGGACATGCACGAGGGCAGGACTGACCCAGGGCTCTTTTATGAGCTGCGTGCCGCCACTGACCTCGCTCACCGGGCAACGAAAGTGACCGCACGCTCCCTGGGCCAGGTGATGTCCACGAACGTGGTCCAGGAGAGACACCTCTGGCTAAACCTGGCCGATATGAGAGATGCCGAGCGAACCCGTTTCCTCAACACTCCCATATCCCAGGCTGGCCTCTTCGGCGGCGCGGTCGAGACAGAACCAAAAACCTCAAGAACCAACACACCCTAGTCCGATCAGACAATACCACAACAGTCGCGTACATCAACCGACAAGGTGGTCTACGCTCCTGCCGTATGTCTTAACTCGCCCGCCACCTCCTCCTATGGAGTCAGAAGCATCTGAGATCGCTTTGAGCCATTTATATGCCGGGAGACCCGAACTGTGCAGCCGACGAGCTTTCACGGCTTCAGCCTCTTCCTGGAGAATGGAGACTCCATCCCCAGTCGGTTCAGCTGATTTGGGAACAGTTTGGGGACAAGAATGCGTTTCCCCCAGTGAGCCTTCTGTGCAAGATCAGGGAGGACGAGGAGTAGGTCATTTTGGTTACGCCTCATTGGCCCACCTGGACCTGGTTCTCCGAACTAGTACTCCTCACAAAAGCACCTCCCTGGCCAATTCCTCTGAGGGCACCCTATGGCACCCTCGTCCCGATCTTTGGAAGCCTCCATGTGTGGCTCCTGGATGGGACGAGGCAGGTTTGAGTACCCTACCACCAGTGGTGGTGGCTACCATCACTTCCGCTAGAACATCGTCCACGAGACATGCCTACGCATTGAAGTGGAACTTCTTCGTCACCTGGTGCTCTTCTCGCCGAGAAGACCCCAGAAAATGCCTGATCAGTGTCATGCTTTCCTTCCTGCAAGAAGGGTTGGAGCGAAGGCTGTCTCCCTCCGTCCTGAAAGTGTATGTTCCCGCTATCGCCGCACATCACGACGCAGTTGATGGTCAGTAGGAAAGCATGACCTGGTCATCAGGTTCCTGAGAGGAGCGAGGAGACTGAATCCTCCTCGCCCTCCTCTCATACCCTCTTGGGACCTCTCAGTGGTTTTAACTGCCCTGCAGAGTGCTCCCTTTGAGCCTCTGCAATCAGTGGAGCTTAAGTTCCTGTCAATGAAGACAGCACTCCTGGTTGCATTGGCCTCCATCAAGAGGGTTGGGGACCTTCAGGCATTTTCGGTTGACGTAGCATGCTTGGAATTCAGGCCGGCCTATTCTCAAGTGATCCTGAGACCCCGGCCTGGTTATGTCCCAAGGTTCCCACCACTACCTTTCGAGATCAGGTGGTGAACCTGCAAGCACTGCCCTTGGAGGAGGCAGACCCAACCTTGGCACTGCTCTGTCAGTACGCGCCCTCCAAGCTTACGTAGACAGAACGCAGTGTTTCAGGACCTCAGACCAGCTCTTTGTCTGTTATGGTGAGAAGCTGAAGGGAAAGGCTGTCTCCAAGCAAAAGTTGTCTCACTAGATAGAAGACGCCATTGCTTTGGTATACCGGCAGTAAGGTCGACCGTGCCCCCTTGGTATGAAGCACTCCACCTGGAGTGTGGCTTCCTCTTGGGCCCTAGCGCATGGCGCCTCGCTAACAGACATCTGCAGAGCTGCAGGCTGGGCAACACCCAACAAGTTCGCGAGATTTTACAATCTCCGAATATGTGTTTTCTGTAAGTCCCCCTCCTTTCGGGCAGGCACTGATTGCATATTTCCACTGAGATATGCTTCCCAGTGTACCTTGGTATTCCTGTTTTTAAGTAGGAGTCCTTCGTCTGTGCTAGTCTTACGACAGGGATCTCAGACTTACGCAGGGCACTGGAAGACAGCCGAGGTGGCGTGATTAGACTGGGAACCCCATTCTTCGTCGCAATGTAACTCGTAGTGACCACGAAAGGGAACATCTCGGTTACGTATGTAACCCTCGTTCCCTGAGTAGGGAACGGAGACGTTACGTCTCCCTGCCAAACTTCCGCTGTACCGCTGGAACGCCTGAGTTCAGTCTCGGCTCCTCAGTGAAGAAACATATCTGCATGCTGCCAACGTACTTCCTTATATACCCACGAGGTGGGGTGGAGTTACGCTATGCAAATTCCGCAGACCCATGGCATTTCTTTGCCATTGGCTCGTTTTATTTCTCGAAGGTGAGAGGCTTTCTAAGCGAAACCTACTTAGGGAACGAGGGTTACATACGCAATCAAGACGTTTCTTGATTTACTTCACTTTGGTACTCAAAGTCATGAGTTTATAAATGTATATATCTGTCTAGTTTAATTTCCCCTTTTGTTATATTCTGACATGATTCACTAACACGCACACACACACACACACACACACACACACACTGACTGAGTGTTTCTGACCAAAGGGTTTGGAAACATTTAAGATTCAAAAGCATATGAATGTTATTCCTGCAAGAAAAAGAAATGTTAGTTATGATTCATTTAAAAAATCCAACACAGGGGTCTCTGAGACCCCAGCTATAAAACATGATTAAATGCAATAGAGGTGTGCCGTGCATTCAGTTTCTGTCTGGTGTTGAGGTTACAGTTGACTCAACTTGATCTCCTACTGACAGCCCTCGAAGTGACGGGATAATCATTCCCCTTTTATGCATCAGGTGGGTTTTTTAAAAATCCAGCTGTCCCGACCTTCCGATACTGCATGATGTTCAAAGCTTCAAATGTAAAAAATCACGTGGTATTGTCATTTCGATACAAGCATTGATCCAGTGTGTGAATTGTGTACAATAGTGCTTTAAAAACTGCGTCGGAGCATTGGAGCCCCGGTATCAACCTTCCCATCACTAGTTCCTTGTCCTTTGTTTCATGATTCCTGCTTCTTTGTGTTTTGTTTATTTGTTTATTAAACTCAAAAAGATTAAAGCACAAAATAGGAAGATAAATATCTTTCTGATAAGGCACTGCAGAATTAATCAAACATAAAAACACAATTACTCTGTATGAGCTATTAGAATAATTTTCTGTTTCTGTAACAGCGTTCATCTTTTCAAGTTGTTTTGGTCTCTGGTGGCTCTCTGTCTTTTGTCATGATGAACTACGGAAATATCTCCTCTACGGATCAACAGTTTCAGGTTAGATAGAATTAGATCTCTAAACTCTGGCACTAAGATAGTACTAGAGTACTTGTAAAGATCTTGATGATGAATGATTTTTGTTTACTCAGGCTGGCTATGACACAATAGACTCAACAAATTATTTTTCAATCCCTGTGGCTGATGCAAATAAGCTGTCCAACTCCAGCAATGTCAATGTGACGGGACGATGGGCATTCCGTGTTGATAGCGGGCCTAAGCCGGGTAACGTCACTGTTTAATATAACTGTCTCACACAAAAAAAACTGTTGGAATACCATGTATAAAATGTGCTGATACATTTTGTACAATTCAATTTAGGGATTTTTTGCATTAAGAATGTTCTAAAACACTCCACCATTATAAACACTAATAATTTGAAAATGTAATATTAGGATATTCCTTTTTCAATTGCAGGAATATTCTACCCATATGCCGATGAGGATACAAAGAACCCTGCGGAGGATTTTGGAAGTTCTCCACTGATCACTCTGGAGCAGCCATTTGTCTACTTTGGGCTTGTTTATAATCAACTATACGTAAGCAGCATTGTCACATTCATGACATTGTACACTCTTATTTTATTGAAACAACATGAGTAGCTTTATATTCCACATTAAGAATGTTACTTGAAAGTCCAGATGACTGAGCTTTCACTGTTTTGGTCTCATAACAGGTGAATAACAAGGGGTACTTGACTTTTGGAGAACTGTTTTACCAGTGGTATCCCTATTATTTTCCTCCATACTCGACTAGAGACATCATCGCTCCGCTGTGGACAGACATTGACATTACAGATAAAGGAAACATCTCTTACCGACAAGTAACAGATGTTCATCTCTTGAATCGGGCCTCTAGAGACATAAACCAATATTACCCCAACTTGAACTTCTCTGCCTCATGGGTTTTCATTGCAACTTGGGATAAAGTACCATACTATGGATACAGGCGGACAGTAAGTCTCTCTTTTTTTTTTAGATTGAACTAATATGACAGCAGTTTCTTGCACATAAATGTGTAATAAGGAAACAGAATCCCATGTTTTATATAGTAATTCCCTTCATCTTCCAGGAGTCGACCTTTCAAGTGGTTTTGGTGTGTGGCAAAAACATGTCATTCACACTCATGCATTATGGTCATATTTCCCCGGCCATATACCCTGTTAAGGTAAAGTATTTTGAAAAAGACACTGAAACAAAATATGTTATTTTTATCACTATATGATAAGTGTAACTGAACCTTTCATCTTGTTATTTGATTGACAGTCTGGATATGACACAAGTGATTCAACTGATTTCTTTACAATTCCTGTTTCTGACACCACAAACCTGTCATACACAAGCAATGTCAATGTCCTGGGTCGATGGGTATTTCGAACTGACACTATATCAGAAAACAATGGTAGAGTAATCTAATCATTAAAATTCATTGCATTTATTGCATATTATCTTTAAAAACATGATATGTTTTATACTCGTCTGTTTAACAGTTGTAAGAAAAATGTATCCACTATAAAATGTCTTCCTTCAAATCTTTAAACATTAATAATACTATTGGGAATATTAGAAATATTCTACCCATATGGAGATGTAGAGGATAAGAAAAACCCACAGTTGGATGATGGAAGTTCTCCACGTTATGTTATCTATGTTATCTTGAAAATCCAGATAACATATTTTGATCCTGCAGGTGAATAATAATGGAGACCTCACCTTTGATGAGCCACTTTACCAGTCTTATCCCTATTATTTTCCTGCATACTCGACTAGAGATATCATCGCTCCGCTGTGGACAGACATTGACATAAAGGATATATACATTTAAAGTCATCTTATGTGAATGTCTCGGGAATTAAAAATATTGATCAATATTTTAAAGATAACTTGTTAATCATGCTTTTTTTTTTTGAGAGAGAGAGAATTTTGCAAGTAATTACATAAAATGTAGAAATTTAATTAGGATTTAAATGTGGGTCCCCTTCAACAAATGAGGTGCATGAAGCCGTCTGCTGCAGTGTTGCTGGAGAAGTTCTTGAGTTATACAACATTGTGTTTTGTTTGCAGCCTCAGATGATCCTCCCAGTGCTCAGGTGTGTGGAAGGACCACATTTAGCAACAGCAGTAGCAGGATAGTAGGAGGTCAGAACGCTTCAGCTGGACGCTGGCCATGGCAGGCTAGCCTTCTTCTGAACGGCAGACACTTCTGTGGAGGTTCTCTCATCAACAAAGAGTGGGTGCTGACCGCTGCCCACTGTGTTGATAGGTAAACTCATTCAACTAAATACTTAAGATTTCATGGATGCTTTGAGTAGATTATAGGGGTGAAACGGTACACAGAAGTCACGGTTCAGTATGTACCTCGGCTTTGGGGTGCATACGAGTTTGGTACAACAAAAAAGCAGCAAACCCCCCAAATGTTTTTACATTTATTTTGAACAGACAGTAGTGCAAATTACAGTTTGTCCTAAATAGCGGCATTTAATCCCCCCTGAAATAGTTGCTACAGAACAGCCTTTTTTAGTATATTAAAGGGATTAAAAATTAAAATTAAAATTAGCCCATGATTTACTCACCCTCAAGTCATCCTAGGTCAGGTGTATATTAGATTCTTCTTTCAGATGAATACAATCTGGCCAAATGGCCATATGCAGTCTACTTATGCCTAAAGCGCAACTTACGCAACTTGTGAAGTAAGTGAAATTAGTAAATAAAGTACGGTGGCCGAGAGAGCTCAACGCGCTGCAACTGAAGAAAACACATGCAAATAGAAAAAACACCCGCAAATTAAGAAAACATCTTCATCAGTTTCACAACACATGTGTGCTCCAAATACTCACAACACAACCAAATACAGAAACGCGCTGCAAAATGTCACAACACAACCAAATACAGAAACGCGCTGCAAATAGGACAGAATACAACGGAAATGTTTTCGGGGAACCCAATAAGTGACGGACGCCGGACGGCTGGGACGTGCTTATTGCTCGTGAGCTTTACCTATGCCCTACTCTCTTAAAAGGGCAGATGGCAGAGCCCTTGAATTGGGCACTTTGGAGGGAGCGGGGCACTTGTGTGCCATTATGTTGATGAAGGGAGCAACGAAAGACAACGTAATTTCCTCATTATTTTCACCTGGGATGTTCCCATGACAATGCAGCACGTGTCCATCAGCTGAATAGCTGTTCTTACCAGAAATATAGTATTATTGCTGTTAACATAACTGTTACAAATAAATATACATTTTATACAACAAAGTTTTTAAAATATGCGTTATATCTGTGTGTGAGTGTCTCAACTTTAAAACTTGCCATCTCATATTTGGACCCCAGCTGCATTCTAACATTTCTTATGAAACCATTTTAACATTTATTTATTTTAGTCTTCAGCTCATTGTTCTTTTTAGTATTCTTATGACATTGAACATATTGTAAATACATTTTGTATATTGTATACAAAGTTGTATGTCATAAACGTGTCATCTCTGTATGTTTTGCAAAAAAATTTAATAATAAATACAAGTAGACAGCTGTAAGCATAGATATCATATAAAGGCTAGATGTCTCGTCCGCGCTGCTGGCCAATGGAGCTCGACATCCGCACACGGCGGCCATCTTAAGACAGGGTCCTCGCTCACTCATAACATGGTGCATGTACTTTTAAATAACCATAACTTGCTCAATTTTCTACCGATTTTCAAACGGTTTGGTTTGTTATAAACGTCAGAGATGTAGCTATTATACTGCATACATATGAATAATTATGTTCAAAATGTTTAAGCATTCAGAATTATAGCCACGTTAATAACGTTTGTAAGAAACCAAACCGTTTGTAAATCCGTCCAGATTTCAGCGAGATAAGAGGATTTGTGTGCGTGCTGCTCACTCACCTTAATTCACAGAGCCCTGTCCTAAGATGGCCGCCGGTGATGCCGGAAGTGACTCCGCCTTAAGACATCTAGCCTTTATATGATATCTATGGCTGTAAGCACGTCCCAGCCGGGTCCGTCACTTATGGGGTTCCCCGGAAACATTTCCGTTGTGTTCTGTCCTATTTGCAGAGCGTTTCTGTATTTGGTTGTGTTGTGAACTTTTGCAGCGCGTTTCTGTATTTGGTTGTGTTGTGAACTTTTGCAGCGCGTTTCTGTATTTGGTTGTGTTGTGAGTATTTGGAGCACACATGTGTTGTGAAACTGATGAAGATGTTTTCTTTAATTTGCAGGTGTTTTTCTATTTGCATGTGTTTTCTTCAGTTGCAGCGCGTTGAGCTCTCTCGGCCACCGTAATAAAGACATTTGGAGACAATTTTAAGAAAAAAGGTTGACAACCCATAAATACATTGAGTTGTTATGAGATATAATTGCTAATAATATAATTTTCTCTGCCCTGAAATTTTTTGAGTACCTTCAGGGTACTGGGTTTTCCATAACGATATGCCAATGCGTTCGTAAACTATAATCTGACTCAGACACTTAAAGCTCAGACACTTTGTCACAGCCATTTCTTGGCATGCACTCCCCTCAGCATGGCAGCGTGGGTATCTCATTCCCCAATAGTGTCTCAGGACGCAGTGCGAGTTCCCTTTCGAAAGGTGTCTTTGCCATGGATTTCCAATTTAAATTCTCCAGTTCCCTGCGTGTTTCATCGTAATTGGCCTTATTGTAGTTCCTTCTTGTGGGTACGTTATTTAACATTTGTGTATAACAAATTACCTTAAACAACAAGACACAATGATCACTTTTGCCTAAAGGGCTTAGATATTGAATGTCATCTATCATGTGTTCCTCATTTGTTACAATAAGATCCAATACATGTGGTGTATCACCACCTCGCCACCTTGTTGGTTCTAAAACATGTTGGAACGGCCATACATTTTGAATACAGTCCAAAAACCTGTTGTCTAATGATATGGGGTTATTTCCCTTCACTTCTAATAATCTCCAATCTATATTTAGCAAATTAAAATCCCCCATAATTAATTAGTATGAATGTTTTATAATCGACACTTCTTCTAGTAAAATCAAAAGGTTATCATTGTTGCTCTCTATTCCACTATCTGACCTGTAAATTAATCCAATAATCACATTCTCGTTATTGCTACATTTAATCTTAACAAAAATACTTTCTTGAAATTCTGAAACAGTTACCATTTCTTTTGCTTCTAAAGTGTTGTGTACATAAAGCAGTAAGCCTCTACCTATATCATTCTCTATATTCCTTGAAAACATATTATAATCCTCTATATCATCCAAGTTGAATTCTGTTGGGATCATCTGTTGAGTATGACTCTTTGATTTAACTTCTGTAATTCCTATTATATGAATAAGCGGGAGTAATCTCAAACGAACAGCAAATTCAGGCAATTTGTTATGAAATTGATCTGCATTGGTGTATAAACATAAGATGTTAGGCGGAGATTTACACTCCTGTGCTACTTTAACAGAGACAGGATCAGGCTGTTTAAGTCACTCAGTCTTAGGGATTCTCACCACTCTCCTTGCCCAGGGAGGTCCACGGACTCTGAAGGTGTATTCTCCTGATGACTTCCGCTGTTTTTCCTTTGCTTCTTCATATAGCTCCTTTTCCTTTTCTCTCTCAGTCTTTGTCAGATCATTTGCTAATCTCACGTTTCTATGCTTGTCCGTTTGGTGCAGCGCAGAGATCTTCCTGAACAGGCTGATCTTTAACTCCATACTTTGCAGAGTAACCAGAACAGGTCTCCCCAGTCTCACAGGTTCATCTGCACCCTCACTCCTGCTGTATTTTCCAAGCCGGGCAACTCTCACGAAGGAATCCACAGTTGTACGGATCTTGCACGTTTTAAACACATCTTTTACGGCGTCTACATCTTTTTGATGTCGCTCTTCCCTCTCCTCCCCGTCACTCTCTTTTATTTCAATGTTTCATACATTTTTATTTCAATGTTCTGTTCTCTTGATTTCCTTTCGTCCAGTTCAGTGAGAACTTTGTTAAAGGCAAAAGAATTCTCCTTTGGTTCAGCGTTTTCCACAACTTCGGCCCAACTCAGCGTACCTTTTTTCTGGTGCTCGTTTAGCTGCTCCCGTATGATTTCGACCAACCTTGTCTCATCGCATTTTTCCACCAACTTATTTTCCATCTCCTGCATTCGTTGCTCAAATTTTTGGATTATAATTTGGCACTTTTCCTCAATCATCTGCTCCATCGCGATTTTCTTTTCCACACTTTCCTCGCAGTATGGGCAGTACCACATTATGCCTGTGTTTTGCTTCTGCAATATGACATACTCCACTTCATCTTTGCAGTAATCCTTCTTGCAGCGCTTACACATTAGGGTTTTTGCTAAGTTTCCAGCAGGAATATGGCATAAGTGACAAACAATTTCTTTGTCCGCTCATCGCCTGCTGCCTGCCGCTTGCACCTTGTTGCCATCTGCCATTTTTTGTGAGGCAAACCCTCCGTGTTCATCAAACTCAACTGGGTTATGTTTGGGGGAAGGGAACGTCTGGGTTACGTATGTAACCCTCGTTCCCTGAGTAGGGAACGGAGACGTTACGTCGGATGACGACGAATGGGGTTTCGCTTAGAAATCCTATCATCTTCGAGTATTAAAACACGAGCCAATGGCAATGAAATGCCATGGGTCTGCGGAATTTGCATAGCGTAACTCCGCCCCACGCAGGCGGTATATTAGGAAGTGCGCGAGCAACATGCAGACTATGTCTTCGCTGAGGAGCCGAGACTGAACTCAGGCGTTCCAGCGGTACAGCGGAAGTGGCAGGGAGACGTAACGTCTCCGTTCCCTACTCAGGGAACGAGGGTTACATACGTAACCGAGACGTTCCCCTTCGTTGTCACTCCGAGTTACGTCGGATGACGACGAATGGGGTTCCCAGTGTAATCACGCCACCTCTCGACTGTCTTCCAGTGCCCTGCGTAAGTCTGAGCTCCCTGTCGTGAGACTGGCACGGACGAAGGACTCCTACTTAACACAGGAATACCAAGGTACACTGGGAAGCATATCTCAGTGGAAATATGCAATCATGCCCAACCCGAAGGGGGGGACTTGGAAAACACATATGACCCCGAAGGGCTGCATACGGAGTCACTGGGGTGTCCAGCCGCAGGTGGAATATTTCAACCCCAGGGGTGGCAAGGTGGCTTGCCAAGGGAAAGACACATGCTCAAAGAGGCTTACAGTGGAATACACATGTGGGGGTCGCCCGGAGGGGGAACCATGCACATGGAGGCACCTAGCCAAGCGCGAAAGCTGCCGGTGGCATAACTCTGGCGTTGACGTCAACAGTGCTGGAGGAGACTCAGGGCTTATGAGGCTCACCTGAGGAAATATCGCACGTATCCCGTCCGTGGAGAGGAATGGCGAGCAAGCGAAGACACCTGAGCAGAATCTAGCACCGGCTAGTTGAAGCGAGTACATGAGAAGAAACTGGCTCAACTCGGAGATTGTAGAATCTCGCGAAAGTATTAGGTGTCGCCCAGCCTGCAGCTCTGCAGATGTCTGTTAGCGAGGCGCCATGCGCTAGAACCCAAGAGGATGCCACACTCCGGGTGGAGTGGGCCGTCACACCAAGGGGGCACGGTCGACCTTGCTGCTGGTAAGCCAAAGCAATGGCGTCCACTATCCAGTGAGACAACTTTGCTTCGAGAGAGCCTTTCCCTTCAGCTTCCCACCATGACAGACAAAGAGCTGGTCTGAGGTCCTGAAACACTGCGTTCTGTCTACGTAAGCACGGAGGGCGCGTACTGGACAGAGCAGTGCCAAGGCTGGGTCTGCCTCCTCCAAGGGCAGCGCTTGCAGGTTCACCACCTGGTCTCGAAAGGGTGTGGTGGGAACCTTGGGCACATATCCAGGCCGGGGTCTCAGGATCACGTGAGAGATAGCCGGCCCGAATTCCAGGCACGCTTCGTCAACCGAGAATGCCTGCAGGTCCCCTACCCTCTTGATGGAGGCCAATGCAACCAGGAGCGCTGTCTTCATAGACAGGAACTTAAGCTCCACTGATTGCAGAGGCTCAAAGGGAGCACTCTGCAGGGCAGTTAGAACCACTGAGAGGTCCCAAGAGGGAACGAGAGGAGAGCGAGGAGGATGTAGTCTCCTCGCTCCTCTCAGGAACCTGATGATCAGGTCGTGCTTCCCCAGAGACTTACCTTCAACTGCATCGTGATGTGCGGCAATAGCGGCAACATACACTTTCAGGGCGGAGGGAGACAGCCTTCGCTCCAACCCTTCTTGCAGGAAGGAAAGCACGACACTGATCGGGCATTTCGTGGGTTCTTGCTGTTTAGAAGAACACCAGTTGACGAAGAGGTTCCACTTCAACGCATAGGCATGTCTCGTGGACGATGCTCTAGCGGAAGTGATGGTAGCCACCACCGCTGGTGGTAGGGTACTCAAACCTACCTCCTCCCGTCCAGGAGCCACACGTGGAGGTTCCAAAGATCGGGACGAGGGTGCCAAAGGGTGCCCCGTACCTGAGAAGCAGGTCCTTCCTCAGAGGAATTGGCCAGGGAGGTGCTGTCGCGAGGAGAACTAGTTCTGGGAACCAGGTGCGGTTGTGCCAATACGGGGCAACCAATATTACCTGCTCCTTGTCCTCCCTGATCTTGCGCAAAGTCTGCGCAAGCAGGCTCACTGGGGGAAACGCATACTTCCGTAGGCCCCGCGGCCAGCTGTGCGCCAGTGCATCCGTGCCGAGCGTGCCCTCGGACAGGGAATAAAACAGGTCGCAGTGGGACGAGTCGTGGGAGGCAAACAGATCTACCTGTGCGTCTCCGAACTGATCCCAAATCAGCTGGACCGACTGGGGATGGAGTCGCCATTCTCCAGCGAGAGGCCGAACTCGAGACCGCTCGTCGGCTGCCTGGTTCAGGTGTCCCGGGATATAAATGGCTCGAAGCGACCTCAGATGCTTCTGACTCCATATGAGGAGGTGGCGGGCGAGTTGCGACATACGGCGGGAGCGTAGACCACCTTGATGGTTGATGTACGCTACTGTGGCGGTATTGTCTGATCGGACTAGTACGTGTTGACCCTTGAGCAACGCTCGGAAGCGGTGCAGGGCAAGGCGTACGGCCAGCAACTCGAGGCAATTGACATGCAAAAGGCGCTGAGGACCTGTCCAGGAACCTGCAGCAGCATGTCCATTGCACATGGCACCCCAGCCCGTGGTGGAGGCATCTGTGGAGACAACAACATGCCTGGAAGCTCGTTCTAAGGGCACTCTAGCCCGTAGAAAAGTCACTGGGACTCGGAGCGTGCCGTGTTGCCATGCCCACCTCGGGACTCGATCGTGAAGCCAAAGCTGAAGCGGTCTCATATGAAGCAATCCGAGCGGCGTTACTGCGGCTGCCATATGCCCCAGGAGCCTCTGAAATAGTTTCAGTGGAACCGCATTCTTGCCCTTAAATTGGCGAAGACAAGTCAGCAGTGACTACGCGCGCTCGCTCGTAAGCTGCGCACACATGGCGACCGAGTTGATCTCCATACCGAGAAAAGAGATCCTCTGCACGGGGCAGAGTTTGCTCTTCTCCCAGTTGACCCGAAGGCCCAGACGAGCTAAGTGCCGGAGCACAAGGTCCCTGTGTTCGCAAACCTGGTCTCGAGAGTGAGCTAGGATCAGCCAGTCGTCGAGATAGTTCAGGATGCGAACCCCGTGTTCGCGTAGGGGAACAAGGGCTGCCTCGACAACCTTCGTGAAGACGCGAGGAGACAGGGCTAACCCGAAAGGGAGAACCGCGTACTGTATGCCTGTCCCTCGAAAGCAAACCGTAGAAACGGTCTGTGTCGAGGAAAAATGGAGACATGGGAGTAGGCGTCCTTCAGGTCGATCGCTGCAAACCAATCCTGCGGCCGCACGCATTCGAAAATGCGTTTGGCCGTGAGCATCTTGAACGGCGTCCTCTTTTTTGAAGGGAGCGGTTCAAGACGCGCAGGTCCAGGATTGGCCGTAACCCACCGGATTCTTCGGTACAATAAAGTAGGGGCTGTAAAACCCAGACTTCATTTCGGCTGGAGGGACAGTCTCGATCGCACCCTTCGCCAGTAGGGTAGCGACCTCCGCTCTCATGACAGGGGCATTGCCACCGGCCATAGTGAGCGGATTCCCCTGAGGCGGGGAGGAGACCACGCGAACTGAATCACGTAGCCGAGCCTGATGGTTCTCCAACCCGGCGGGACAGTCCGGAAAGCTCTAGCCAGGCCTCCAGAAACTGCGCCAGCGGGGTTATTCGAACCACAGACATACTGACGGGGGTGCAGCGAGGCGGAATGACCGGCCCAGGCGTGGGTGGCATAGCGGCCCGGTGCGGGGGCACGGCCATAAACCGCGTCCTGCCAGAGGAGGCCAGGGGAGGACCAGCGTCCCACGGGGGCGTGCTCTGGCAGGGGTCTGGCGACAGAGGGGGATGAGAGGAGCGTGGCCCGTGGGCGGCGCGTGCTGTCATCCACAGCCTCTTGGGGCTCAGAGAAAGAGCATTAGTTCTTTTGTAGAGATCTTCACCCAGCCCTCAAGCGGGGGAAGGAGTGGTCCTGCTACCAGCTCCTGAAGAACTGAGCCCTAACTCCAAGCTGCCTGTCTCAGGTTTGTGCTGCTCAGCCAGGTGTTAGCCGGCTAAGGGGCAGAGACAGGCAGTGCCAGCCTCCAGCGACCCCCTTGTGCTCAGGCCAGTGAAGGCTCGAGGGGAGGAGCCGCAAGGAGGCGGCGTCGGTGGGAAGCAGACTAAGCAGACCACACCGACGGATGACCGTCAGTGCAGAAGCCTCAGTCTGCTTGTGGATTGATCGAAGACTGTTGGGCGCAGTCCTCAACCACCCCGCCGACCAGGCTGCCCGCCTCAAGGTGCTGCTTAGGCTGGTGTGGCAGTCTAAGGGGCGGAGACGGGCAGCGCCGCCCTCCTGCGGCTTCCTCCTGCTCAGGTCCGTTTGCCGGCCAGAGGGGAGCAGCCGCATGGAGGGGGGCTTGGCGGGAAGCAGACTGAGGAGGCCGCACGGATGGATGACCATCGGTGCCGGACCCGAGTCTGCTTCAGGTGGTCGAAGCCACACCGCCAAAGAGCTCAGCCTGGGACATGGGGGAGCTGAGAAAATGAATTCTCAGACCCTGCCACATCAACCTGGCTAAGCCCATGTCTGGACCACATAGTGGACATCACCTGACCCAGGATCACGCAGGTACCGATGTCGCCCGAGAGCGAGGTCAGTAGTGTGCGTTGCGGAACAACCAGGCCGGGCATGGGAGGCATAGCGTCCCAGCATAGGGGCGTGGTTAGAATTTCCGCGTTCTGCCAGGGTTGGCCAGGGAAGGACTAGCGTTCCACTGCGGCCGGTTCGACAGAACTCCCGGGACAGCACTGCATCGAAGGCGCAGGCGACACACAGCACTGCATGACCGTGCCACTATAGTGACAGGGAACATACAGACCATGATCGCCGTGCGATCGAAAGCAGCGAAGGCGGAGGACACCCGCGGGCCGCGAAAGTCACGTGGAGTCTCGCGCAGCGCAGGCGTCCTGATGCACGTCCGGGAGAAGCTTACAGCGCTCGGGGGGAGGGCGGGGCCACTCCAGCCGATGCTTTCAGCTGCCCGGGAAAGCATGGCTGACAGTTCTGGATCGGTCCCGGCAACGATGGCACTCCCGTGGGAGGCAACGCAGTCGAAACTTCATTTCCTGAGGAATCAAGCCCGCCTTGTGATGCTGTGAGTGCATGGTCTGCGATGTGGAGGGGGGTGTGGCCCGAGGAATTGAATCATCGGTTGTTGTGCCACACCAAACCCTCAGATCACCCTGGCCACCAGCCAAAGTATCCCTTCTCGAGGAAGAGATAAATTGGGGTGTGGCAGAGGGGACTCTACTCACATGGAGATCATTGAGTCTTGATCTATAAACATCGCGATGGTCATGTTCCCGCAATGAAAACATGACTCATCAACGAGCGCTGCCAAGCGTGATAAAGCCCAACACGCAAAACAGCGCTCGCGACCGTTAGGCAGATGACTGACGCACACACATCCAGAAAATACACGGGCGAACCGTCTTGAAAAAGACGTGCCGCGTGCAGCTCTTTTTAGAGAGTGGAAAAGCTCAGCAGAGTGCTGAAGCACCCAGGGAGAAACACACTCACTGTCGGCAGATTACTGCACAAACCAGCAGCAGGAAATGCGATCTCGCTGGAAGCGCCGTCACACCAACACACTGAAGAGCCGCTCGTCTCGAAGAGATTTGAGATGACACTCAAAAGGCTTGTGGAGTGAAGTACTGAACTTGGCTCCGAAGCGAAAACATAGTCTGCATGTTGCTCGCGCACTTCCTTATATACCCCCTGCGTGGGGCGGAGTTACGCTATGCAAATTCCGCAGACCCATGGCATTGGCTCGTGTTTTAATACTCGAAGATGATAGGATTTCTAAGCGAAACCCCATTCGTCGTCATCCGACGTAACTCGGAGTGACAACGAAGGGGAACAATTTATCTATAAAATGGTAAAAGGTCAATTATACAAAGAATTATGATATAAAAGGTTTGTAAATATTTTACGTTTTGTACCTGTAAATGTAAATGTAACTTTAATACCTTGTTTAATTAATACCTACGTATTATCAATGAGACCAGGCTGCATACTATATATTGATATTCAAATTTCTAAGGCCTCTAAATTGTAAACATGATCAAAACTTTGCTGAAAAATCATTTGTACACACTCTACTACATGGCTTTTGTTCTTCTTCTTTTATTAAGTAAAATGCCTTTTGGTATTATTGTAAAAACGTCCACCTTCAGCTCGAGGTTCACGTGTCTTTTTGCTGTGAAAACTTTACTGATTTTTATAAAGTGTGTGTAAGAATAACTTTTTCTATTGTTAGCAATATCTCAAGATGAGCATTTACTGCGCTGAAACTACTTAGATTTACTTTATTATCTATATATTTTTTTTTTTTTAAATCTTGTTAAATGTGAGTATCGAATCGTCTTTTTGAGCCTCAATAATCTCAAACATTATTTTGCATTACATTGTTTTAAAACTACAGAGCTTTGATTATAAAACTAAGCATTTAAATATTACTAACTAAGACATATTATTGGCACGTTTGGCAGATATAGAGTGACAACTGATATTTATGCATTTTAAGTAAGTAATCTGTTATAAAGATCACATGCTATATCAGAATTGCATCTTAATTTTTGGCCAAATAATTGTCTATTGTCCATGTATTTATATTGTTTAAAAGCTTAATTGAACTGTTCCATTTATTTAAAAAAATATATGATTTATTATATTTCATATGACAGGCTTTACAAGGTTAAAACTCTTCTTGACTTATTTCTCTGTCTATTTCTTTAACTTCCTCAGTTATTCCATCTTTTCTTTAAAAGTGGTTTTGGGGAGTCAGACCCAGAGAGGCTTCAACCCCAATGAAGTGTTCAGAAATGTGAGGACAATCATCAAACATCCCAGTTACAACTATCTTACGAATGACAATGATATCGCTCTGCTCAAACTGAGATCTCCCGTCAGCTTCACTGACTACATCAGACCCGTGTGTCTAGCAGCTGATCACAGTGTGTTTAACAACAGCACAGACAGCTGGATCACCGGATGGGGAAACATTAGTGAAGGTGGTGAGAAATCATTCCTGTTTAACTTAGTTACATTAAACTCAACATGAAACGCCTTTCACAATCCCATTCTAAACAGGATAGAGTAACAGGATTCTCATGTCTTTCCTACAGTGTCCCTCCCGTCCTCTGATGTTCTACAGGAAGTGGAGGTTCCTATAATTGGTAACAGACAGTGCAACTGTCTCTATGGAGTTGTAAAAATAACAGAAAACATGATCTGTGCTGGTCTACTGGAAGAAGGCAAGGACTCATGTCAGGTACACAAACCCTGTTCAGTTCACTTAGTGTCAAAATGAAAAATAAACAATTAGGCTTTCTGAAATGGTAAGGTTCATGTCCAATCTGTGAAAGATTTTTTTTGAGCCACTCTGCTATCAGTAATTGTAATGATTACTTATGAAATTATACTATAAATATGAACTAAAACCGCCAGTAGGCAGTGACAAGTTTTAATGAATAAGTCCTTGAGCCTCAGACCAAGTCCCTTTCAAGGAATGTCTATTCACTTGGTGGCCATATTTGCAATGCTTCTGGGCAGTTATTTCTTTTTCATTTGTGCTGCTTCATGTTTTTTCTGGATTAATAGAAAGTTCAAAAGAGCAGCATTTATTTGAAATATAATTATTTTGGAACATTATGAATATCTTTACTGTCAATTTTGATCAATTTAATGCATCCTTGCTGAATGAAAGTAATCATTTCTTTAAATAAATCTTACTGACCCCAAACTCTTGACCAGCAGTGCACAGTATGTCTCTTTCTACAATGATTGCATTGATTTGTATTTTCAGGGGGATTCAGGAGGTCCGATGGTGAGCAGGCAGAGCTCTTTATGGGTCCAGTCCGGTATCGTTAGCTTTGGGATTGGCTGTGCTCGATCTGAATATCCTGGTGTTTACACCAGAGTATCCCGCTATCAGGAATGGATCACATCCTTTATGTGCAGCGATCCTCCAGGTTTTGTGCAGTTTACCTCTGCTGGAAATGATTCTGACAACAATTACACCTGCCCTGGTCCTACTCCTACTTCTCCAGCTACTTCTCCAGCTACTTCTCCAGCTACTTCTCCATCTACTTCTCCATCTACTTCTCCATCTACTTCTCGTCCTACTTCTCCAGCTATTTCTCCAGCTACTTCTCCATCTACTTCTCCATCTACTTCTCCAGCTACTTCTCGTCGTACTTCTCCAGCTACTTCTCGTCCTACTTCTCCAGCTACTTCTCCAGCTACTTCTCCATCTACTTCTCCATCTACTTCTCCAGCTACTTCTCGTCGTACTTCTCCAGCTACTTCTCGTCGTACTTCTCCAGCTACTTCTCCAGCTACTTCTCCTCCTACTTCTCCTTCTACTTCTCCAGCTACTTCTCCTCCTACTTCTCCAGCTACTTCTCCTCCTACTTCTCCAGCTACTTCTCCAGCTACTTCTCCTCCTTCTCCAGCTACTTCTCCTCCTACTTCTCCAGCTACTTCTCCTCCTACTTCTCCTCCTACTTCTCCTTCTACTTCTCCAGCTACTTCTCCTCCTTCTCCAGCTACTTCTCCTCCTACTTCTCCAGCTACTTCTCCTCCTACTTCTCCTTCTACTTCTCCAGCTACTTCTCCTCCTACTTCTCCAGCTACTTCTCCAGCTACTTCTCCAGCTACTTCTCCTTCTCCTTCTCCAGCTACTTCTCCTCCTACTTCTCCTCCTACTTCTCCAGCTACTTCTCCAGCTACTTCTCCAGCTACTTCTCCTTCTCCTTCTCCAGCTACTTCTCCTCCTACTTCTCCTCCTACTTCTCCAGCTACTTCTCCTTCTCCTTCTCCAGCTACTTCTCCTCCTACTTCTCCAGCTACTTCTCCTCCTACTTCTCCTCCTACTTCTCCAGCTACTTCTCCTCCTACTTCTCTCCCTTCTTCTACAATAGTTAAAGAAACTAAAGTTCCATGTTCTGCAACATCTCTTCCACAAAACTCTTCGCTATCATTTTTTATATTGCTTATGACAATACTTTTCTTATTTTATTTGTAAAGATACACTAAGATAAACTCAAAAGATGGGGCCAGTAAGTTTTTTTAATTATCATGATTATTTTGAATTAAGGTTGCTTTTATCCCTGGCAAGAATGCATCACATGCTTTTTAAATGTTCTTTTCATTTTTCTATTCATCAAAGAATGGCTGCTGATTCAGCTTTCCATCACAGGAACAATTTACATTTAAAAAAGTATCACAATAGAATTTCTTCTATATCCTGTATCCCATCAACTTCTTTATACTGGGTTATGATAATTTGTTATATTTTATTGCTATGAATATAAATATGCATGATGGATGTTGTTTAACAAATCACAAAATTATATTTGTTTTACTGGGTTTTGATGTGGCAGTATAATTTGTCACAATCAGTTTTGTATTCTGTTGATGCTTTTCTACATATGACGTCACATATCAATGTCATTTCAGTTGATTAAGTGTTTTTATCTATTTTTAAGAAAGCGCTATTGTTCTGTTAGACTGACTTCTGGATGGGCTGATAGACTTTTGTTGCATTGTGGCATGAAATTATCTTTATTATCTTTTTCTTCAGTCTGTATCCTTTCATTGGGTGAAAATATTAAATACAATTTGTAATTGAAATAATAATTTCATTGTGGTTATGGTGGTATACTGCCTATAACAGGCATTATTTCTTTTTTTGTAAAGTGAATGTATCGTTATACAATAATTGCCTACATAAATAAATAAATAAATTGGAAGTCTTTAGAAAATGCAAGGAAAGATTCCTGTGTTTCTTTACTGTGGGACAACCATTAATTTTCTTCCTCAAACCAATGCATGTCGTCTGGCTTTTGAGTGAAGTTACTGACTTGCACTGCCTTCACTTCTCATTTTAAATAGTTCCCCTCACACTTCCTGGGGTTTTCTACGATGTCGATGTTCCAGTAATTGTTAAATGTCTGCTGAAAAGTGGAGCCCATATACATGTTCAGCAAACCTGTTTTTGCACACTTCAACTTTAAAGGGGTGGTTGATTATGATTTGACTTTTCTAACTTTAGTTAGTGTGTAATGTTGCTGTTTGAGCATAAACAACATCTGCGAAGTTACAACGCTCAAAGTTCAAAGCAAAGGAAGATATTTGCTTTTAAAGAAATCGTTTTTTAAGGACTACAGCAAATGGCTGGTAGAGACTACACAACATTCCTCCCGGGTTAGTGACATCACCAGAAGGAAGGAGTTGTTGTAGTCGAGCACATTTGTGAGTCTGCTCAAGCTGTCGCATCAGTCTTTTCACATGCAATACAATACGCAACACAAATGCAATATCATGTCACTTTGTAGGCATCTTACAACAGTTCCCACACCAGCGATTTTATAGATTATCATGACAGAATATGCTAATCAATGACTTGAAGATAGTTGACTCCACATGAGCAATATAAATTCATCAACTAACCATTCAGAAACGTCCTGTTGCATTCTACGTTGTCACTTCTTCTCGAGTCTTTCCATCATTGTCCGACTCCAGTTTAAATAGTTTCTGACATTTTAGTGCTTGTCTGCATGAGGTAATCGGAGCTGCTAACACACACACACACACACACACACACACACAAGCTCTTGAAGCTCCGCCCTCTGTGTCGGGAGCAGCAGCTCATTTGCATTTAAAGGGACACACACGAAACGACACGTTTTTGCTCAACCTCAAAAAGGGACAATTTTAACATGCTGTAAAAAATTATCTGTGGGGTATTTTGAGCTAAAACTTCATATACACACTTATTTTAGACTTATTTTACATCTTGTGTAAAGGGGCATTATACCACCCCTTTAAACTATAACTGATGCAGTCAAAACCAATGCTGGGGGTAACGCATTTCAAGTAATGCAGGTCACGTAATCAGATAACTTTTTTTCCAAGTAACTAGTTGGCACGGTCACTGTTAACAGGAAGCGCATGAAGACGAAGATTCAAACAAAATAGTCTTTAATCCAAATATTCACAGGACACTCTCAGGGAACAGATGCAAACACCTCAAAACTGACAACACCAAACAATGAGCTGAAGAGTGACTTAAATACATTGAGCAACAAAAGAGCAAATTAATGGGCAACATGTTACCAGGATAAACAATCAAGGGAACAAACTGGCACTCACTAGGAAATGGTCACATGGGCACAAAACTAAAACACATTGAAACATAACCCTGTGTGCTTCTTAATATCCCTCCTCGTTTCCTCGCTCCTCCGTCCTCCATCCTATGACCTGGAAACCGAGCTCAGCCATCTTGAAAGACATCTCAATTCTCTAATTGCACCGTGAGGAGGCGAGGAATGAGGAAGATTCCAGAGGAGTTATGAGCGAGGATGCACAGGTGTTTCCTATGCGGAAGTATTTCTTGTTGAGAAACCTGACGCACATATAAATTCACCTCCCCCTACACATCTGTCACTGTCATTTTAATTTATACTTTACCTTTACAGTTTATATAAACCACACATCTCACATATTTCAACAGGGTATCTTGCTTTATTATTATTTATGATGAATTCCTTAAATAACCAAACTTCAACAACATAAGGGCAGATCCTTTGAGCGCAGCTGATGACGCTGTGAAGTGGCGCTCGAGTGATCAGGTATTCTAATGCAGTGGTTCCCAATTCCAGTCCTCGTGACCCACTGCTCTGCACATTTTGTATGTCTCCCTTATTTAACACACCTGAACCAGATCATCAGCTCATTAGGAGAGACTCCATGAACTGAACTGAGTGTGTCAGATAAGAGAGACATACAAAATGTGCAGAGCAGTGGGTCACGAGGACTGGAATTGGGAACCACTGTTCTAATGTATAAAAAGCTTTCATTCGATTCCTCCGTCCTCCTTTTCTTTCCTTTGCAGCCTTCCCTCGTATCCTACAGGGGGTGGAGCTGAGACGCGAGGAAAGGAAATGAGGGTGCAAAAAAAAAGAATTGAGAAGCACCCCCTTGCTAGCAAAGGCATTACTTTTAAATTTACAACAAAATATCTTAGTTACTTTTTAAAATAATTAACACAAGTTGCTTTGTTTTCCCATGTATTGACTGACAGCTCTCCTGTCCCCATGTTGAAAGAAATCAGGAGTAAGTACGGAGGCGTTGTGTGCGCTGTGTGAACATGATGGTTATTGTAGATCTAGCCTAAATGTGAGCATTTACCCATCTCACTTGAACAAAAACATCCAGAATTCCTCAAAAATAATAAAAACAGTGAAATGCCAATTCAGAATATTACACAAATATATTGATCAACACAAATATACTTTACGTATTTAATCTCACTTTATTAACCAATGTCCTTCAATGATCCAATTCAACCATAATAATAAACAAAAATGAATGTAGATAAACATATTTGTGTTTAATTTATTGTTTTTATTGCTGAAGTAAGGGGGTGCTTCTCAATACTCAAATTGACACTTCCTTGTTTCCTCGCTACTCTGTCCTCCAGCCTGTGTTAACCAATCAAAGTTAGCCATCTTGAAGGACATCTCAATTCTCTAACGAGGAGCGAGGAAGCTTCCACAGGAGTTATTATAAGTGAGAATGCACAGGCATGTGGAAGTCTTTGCTGTCGAAAAACTTGATGCACATATACTGTAAGTACCCTCCCCCCACACCCTACACATCTGCCACAATAATTTTTATTTTTATTTTACCTTTGCAGCTTAAATAAACCATACATCTCACGTTTTGCAACAGGGCATCTTGCTTTATTATTATTTATTAAGAATTTCTTAACCAAACTTCAACATAAGGGCATTCTTCACATTATAAGGGGGTGGAGCTGAGACGTGAGGAAAGGAAACAACGCAAACATTAGAAATGACCCTCTGGGAAAAACCAACCTTATGTTGTTGAAGTTTGGTTATGTAAGAAATTCATAAATAATAATAACGCAAGATGCCCTGTTGAAATTTGTAAGATGGTTTATTAAAAAACAAAACAAGTAATCCCAGCCCAGGTGAGAAAAGGTAATGGAAAAGTTATATAATACTGTACATTACTTTCCATATAAAGTAACCAAGTAAAGCAATTAGTAACTCCTTGAAAGTAACTTTCCCCAACACTGGTTGTAACAGATCTTAAGATGTCAATGACTGATTGTAGTTGTTTCTCCTCCATTTAAAGCATTAGACCTTTTAACTGTACAGCAGGCCCTTCTATTTGATAAACACATTACAGAGTTTGTTAACAGAAAGCTTGTAATGATCATACAAGTAATATATCAATAATATTTGCATGCAATACAGACACTACATAAAAGTCCTGGAAAATAATTTAATGCACCGCAATTGTAGTTAGAGTATTGTGTTGCTGTTATGATAAAATTACAGTAGGCCTATATATATATATATATATATATATATATATATATATGAAGTAGGCTACAGTCCAATGAAGCATTGTGAACAGCATAATCGAATTAAAAATGATAGAGAAATATAAAACTTGTTTTAAAACGTGCGTATTACATATCTTTATGAATATTTAAGTAATTTGAGAGCATGGAGAGATTCGATTACTGTCAGTCTTGGTGCTCATAAGAGTGGGCGTGACTAAAGAGCTCTTTTGGCACATTTTGCTTGTTTCGACTCTGGTTGGTGGAATTTTCTATACAGCATCATAGGTAATGTCGTTTTTCCACAACGAATTCAGATTTTAAACACGATTATTTTTAAACCAAGTAGAATAAAGCGGGCTGACGACTTCAATAGAAGCAAATACTATCGATTAACAACCTCGTTGCGAGAGGGGGTTCAGCGAAAAATCGGCAGCTGGCAGCAGGAAGTAGCTGCCGTTGACAGCCGGAAGCCCTGCCATATTAGGAGGGACCTGCTATTTCGTGGCAGCCAATCAGTATCGTCCAACGTAGTAGGCAACCAATCACATTTACCTGGGAGTCAAGCGACAGCAGCCAGTGGTGGCGCCCATAGATATATATATGGTGGCGCCGGCGAATCTTCAGTAATGGCGGCGGTATTTGGCTCGGTAAGTTCGTATATTATCAGATTAATAAATAATTGTTGCTCTGTACGTTGGAGTTTAACTTTTATGTTAGAGACAGTGTATCTGTGACTACTTAAGTTGAATTGGTTAATTTAATCATTTGTAGAAACGCAGCTTGTGCACCGTGTGCTCCTGGTTTGTGAGGGGCTATCATTAACTTCAAATACTACGTTATCATTATCATTAAATATTAGCGTTTGTTAACATGTTAACTTAATCTATTGATTAGAATAAAGCTCATGCTGATTTATTGGAATTGACAAACTCAGCCTTGATGATACACGTGCAACGCTAACAAAACATATCCCAAATGATCTATGTTTTAATACAAAACACCATTTTAATCAACATTACTTCACCATATTCTAAACTTCTGTTTTTTTGTAGTTTCACCAAGTTCACCACAGCCTGTCACAGATTGCTGGGGACGGACAAACATACGTGCCAGGAAGGAAACCCCAGATTTCCAGTTGCAAAACCAACCAAACAAACTCACTGGTATGTTTTCACATAAGGAACATAATGTTCAAATGTATTATATCCTGTCTTGATCAAAGCAGGCAAAAGGCATTCTGTTTTTTATATATTTTTTTTTTTATATACAAATTCTAGATTGTATCGAAAATTTGACATTTCAGTGTCTGTTTATTTTCTTAGTTTGATCATGTTTTGGATGGAACCCAATCATCACCCAATTATTTTATATATATCTATTCAAAATATACTGGAACTGTTCACTTTTTCCATATAACTTTAACCCCCAGTTTCACAGACAAGGCTCAAACTAGTCCCAGACTAAAATGCATGTTTAACTGAAAGCAAATTACACTTGCATATCTTTAAATATTAGTGCCATTGTTTCTTTTAAGATTCACAACAGTAATGTTTTTTTCTAAGGCATATTTATAAAAGTCCGAATTGCACTAAGGCCTAATCCTGGCATAATCTAAACCCTATCTGTGAAACCGGGCTTCAAAGTTTTACATATTAGTCCAGTGGTTCAGTTCAACACTTTGTTCTCTGGCTTTAGATAGACATAGACAGTGGCATTTAAAATAAATTACACCTGCTCCCTAGTTCAGGTATGCTACTGTCTATACCTGCTGCAACATGGCTAAGTGGTTCAACACGGAGTTCATCTCTCTCTTTCTCTCGTGTGTATAAATAACTTTTTCACCCTTCTTTTTAAGCTCATTTGCAATAAAGATGGATCCGGGATCTTGGAAGCTTGTTAAAAATAAGGTATTGATTTCATGTTACAACAATTTTGATTTCTTTGCTATCTTTAGTGTATAAATAAAATGTTAGTTTTTCCATTTAGATTTTTTTTTTTTTTTTTTAGGGTGTTCCAGCTCAGTTGGGATCTGTGGACTGCAGTGTATTCATGCTAATGGTAAGTTATTACGGTGGTTTTGTTTCCCCATAACATCATTTATTTTACGGATAACCCAACATCCATAATAATTGTCATCAAAAGACATCAGGCTGATCCCAATGAATTTTGTTTTTCAGGTGTGTGTGTGTTAAGGTTAGTGATGTCACTAGCCCAGGAGGAAGCTTGTGTAGTCCCCACCAGTTGTTTGTTGTAGTCCTTAAAGTGATTTCTGTAAAAAAAAAAAAAAAAAAAAAAAAAAATCTCCCTTTGCTTTGAACTTTGATCGTCGTAACTTACTCATATTGCAGATATTGTTTATGCTCTGACAGCAACATTACTCTAAAGTTTTTCTTTCTTTCTTTCTTTCTTTCTTTCTTTTTCTAACATCTGTCTTTCTTTATTTTCTTTCTTTCTTTTTCTAACGTCTGTCTGTCTTTTATTTCTTTCTAACTTGTCTATCTTTTTCTAACATCTGTCTTTCTTACTAATCTTAAGGTTACAGGGGTTAAACACTATGTGATCTGATTCACAGAATTGTACTTTTATGTGTCTTTCTTTAAAGTGAACATTATCTGTACTACTTTTGGAGGAACTGCGATTCCATTGTGTTTGTGTGTGTGTGTGTGTGTGTGTGTGTGTGTGTGTGTGTGTGTGTTGAATGCTCTGTGCAGGTCTTGTGATATGCAGCAGCTGACCCCAAGACGCCTTTCTACGACCTCCGAGGTCATCACCGGACCATCTTGGACTCGGATGACAATGTCGACTTACCCTCCTATCTATCCATAAGTGTAGAATTGTTTTAACTTTGTTCTTTTGCCAATGAGAAGTAGCCAACCTGTATGTACTGTTGTCAATCATGCCCTTGGAAATGGTATAACTGGTGTGAGATTTTGTGTACGGTAGAGTCTCTGGCCTGCGACCCCGTGAGACTTTGACGCCTGGCTCTACCGATGAAACTATTCTTCAGTAAATTTGTACTTATTTGATTGAACCTCACGACTCCGGGTCTTCTTTCATCATATCTGGTCCTGGGTCTTTAAGCTGTTATTCCCTAACACTAGAAACATTGTAAATCATGTTAAACCATGCTAGAACATTGTAAAACGTTTTCAAACTTTCTAGCTAGGCTTTTTCAAGCCAACTTAGTTTTTCTATGAACTTTAACATCTAGTTCAGAATTGTTGTTCATTCTGATTTCAGAACAACAAATATCAAGCCTGTTTTCAAAGTTACAGCTGTTTTATAAAACAAAGACAAGAATGTATTGAAATACTACAAATGTAAAACTGAACTTAAATGATAGCAAAATATGATTTTTAAATAAAGGTCATTGAGAAAATGTTATTTTTTTTTCTTTCTTTTAGACAGGACTTTCATTATTTGTTTAATGAATGTTTATGTACGTTTAATAAATATACAATATTATTATATAGGCATTGATTTATGTATATATTTCATTATTTGACAAACATGTACACAAATTATATGGTAACACTTTACAATAAGGTTCATTAGTTAACATTAGTTAACTACATTAGTTAGCGTCAACTAATAGTGAACTGCACTTATACAGCATTTATTAATCTTTGTTAATGTTAATTTCAGCATTTACAAATACTTTATTAAAATCTTATTAACATTAGTTAATGCACTGTGAACTAACATGAACAAGCAATGAACAGCTGTATTTTTATTAACTAACATTAACAAAGATTAACAAATACAGTAACCAATGTATTGTTCATGGTTAGTTCATGTTAGTTAATACATTAACTAATGTTAATTAATGAACCTTATTGTAAAGTGTTACCAATTATATTTATACACGTACAAATTCATAATTTCAAGTGTAGCTTAATGTTTGTTTTTTGTACTATGTCTATGATCTTCGTTACTTAATTTATATTTGATAAACCTTTTTAAATCAATTACAAAATAATTACAAATGTAAGTATTTTATTTAAATAAGTACTAAAATTATATATATACATTGATATAATAATTTATTTGCTTTGCTAAAAGTGGCATCCACCTCCGACTTCCGGTTATTAGCGGCAGCTGACGTCAGGTGCCAGTGGCAGCTACTTCCTGCTGCCAGCTGCCGATTTTTCACTGAACCCCTACTGGTCGTTGCTCACAGTAAGGCTGTCTTTAAAGGTTATTGTTTAAAATAATTAGGGGTTCAAGCACGAAGTGCTGTGTGTGTGTGTGTGTGTGTGTGTGTGTGTGTGTGTGTGTGTGTGTGTGTAAGCATGCATTATTGAGTTAACATGGAAAAACTGGTTTGCTTTAGTGCAGAAAACTGGTGAAAATCTTTAAAGTTTAAAGTGAAAGTGAGCCAATAAGTGGTCTTCTACTGCCCTCTGCTACCAGAACAGGGTAAATCATGGTAAACCATAATAAATCATGATAAACTATGGTAAATCATGTTAGAATGTGGCATATTATGGTAAATCATGCTAGAACAGGGTAAATCATGGTAAACTATGATAAATCATGATAAATTATGGTAAACCATGCTAGAATCACAGTAAACAATGGTAAATCATACTAGAATGTAGTATATCATGGTAAATCATGCTAGAATATGGTAAATCAAGGTAAACTAAGATAAAATCATGGTAAACTATGTAAATCATGCTAGAATCATAGTAAATAATACTAGAATGTGGTAAATTGTTGTGGGAGGAGCCTATTTTACTAAAATGGCTATAACTCAAGAAGTAAATGAGATATATTCACCAAACTCAGAACACACGTGTATGGGTTCAATTTGAGGTCACAGTAAACAATTTTATGGAGATCGGACCATAGGTGGCGCTATAACTGTTAAAAAGCTTTAAAACCATATATTTCCCATGGTAAACTGCCTGTATTGGCTGTAAACGGTCTTTTCCATCTATTATGTCAGTGGTTACACGCTTGCAAAACTTAATAACTTTTGATGCTTTTGTGCTTAAAGGCCTTAAAGGCCTTAACTGCTTGAACCCCGATAAATGCTGCTTGCAGCTTTAATTATTATAAGTTATTGTTAAAAATAAATTTCCCTGTGGAGAAAATGATTTTATTTCCGGCACCCGAGTGTGGCACTCTATAGAGAAGTAGGCTAAGTTTATTTTTAGATATATTATTTATAAAGCAAAGGTCAGCCAACATTTCTTATTATTTTTATTTTCATTCATTTCATTCATCATTTTACTTTAATACATTGTTTTATTTAATTTGATCAATTGTATTATTATCATTTACTTTTATTACCCCCTAGCATTCCCTTTCAATGATAATGCCTGTTTGTTATTTGAAAAGGTTTAGCCTAGTTTTTTTTTTTTTTTTTAAGATCACAACCAGAGAACTAGTTGACTAGTTGTCGGAACATGTTAAAGTTAACATATGAATCATTATACCAGGATAGGCTACAAAATATGATTATAGCATGCCTAAACTGTTACGAAACTGAACGTGTGTGCGGGGGGAATTATTTTATTTTATTTTATTTTATTTTATTTTTCAAGAAAAAAAAAAATACAATAGTGCAGACACGCATCTTTTAGAAATCTAGAACATTTCCGTGTGCGGGGGGGAATGGCAAGGCGAGCTGCGCAAAAGAGGCGCAACATTGACGTGTAAAGTAACCTCGCGTTGCGTCACAACACAGCGCTTCAAACATGGCAGACAAGAGTAGTCAAGGGGACCTCAAACCTGAAGCCCAGTTTGCAAAGAGAATAAACCCTGTAAAGGAAGAGCTGACGAGGGAACAGTTGCAGTTCATCCAACAAGTGGAGCTGGCGCAGTGGAAGAAGAAAGTCGGCAATCTCCGGGGGCGAAACGTTGCGACAGGACTCGCCATCGGCGCGGTAGTGCTCGGCATCTGTATCCTTTACTACTCTCTTACACAAGGTTATGTCAGTCACAGGCTGATACAGTGCGTTACAACTATCAGATGAGATAGCTGATTATATTGGTAGCCTATAATGAATGAGAGTAATATTAGGTCTTAGATTACTACACGTGGGTGCATTATTACATGATCAACCAATGTGACATAAGTGCTTATGTCATGATGAGCAATGCTTCATCATATTTGTCACATGATCAATCAGACACTTGAATATGTTATTAATCTTCTGGTGCTGTTATTAACTTACGAGATACCCTGTGCTCTTTCAGCCAGTCAAAACAGACCGAACGCCTTACGTGCAACGTTTTAAAATTAAATTAATATCACTGTAAAAAAATTTTTTTTTTTAAAGTTGCTGCCTTCATTTTTATTTATTATAATCACCTTGGATGAAGTCGTTTCAACTTAAATTACAATTAAATTGGCTTAATGAGTTTAATCTTGTTTAACTTATAAAAAAAGTTATAAATTGCTTAACTTATTAAAGCAATGTAAAAACATATATTGTCATAAGTTGTGGATCATTTTTTTTTTTTTTAGTGTACTTTTTTCTATTATACTTTTACTTTATTAGTTTGTGTTTTGTGTCGATTTCATGGTGCTAAACAATATTAAGGCTACCTCTAAATCATGCAACTCATATTTCCTTTTAAAATAATAGAAAAGTTATTTAATACTATTTTTCGATTAATTTTTAAGTTAAACCTAGAACAAAGGAAAGTAAAAGCATTTTGTTAATCTGATTCAATCATACAATTTAATAAAATCAAAAATACTTTTTTTCTGCATCGTGGCTGATTTGTAGATCGTATATTGTCTGAAGGGCCTGCATAAAACTAAAATATCACATCTAACATAAAAGTTTTGGGTAACACTTTATTTTACAGTGTCCTTGTGTTACATGTACTTGCCATAGTAATAATTATGCATAATTACATGCAACTAACCCTCAACCAAATCCTAATCCTACCCTAACCCTATAGTAAGGACATGTAGTTAATTAATATTACTCAGTACTTAAATATATAATTACACTGTAACAATGACACCTTAAAATAAAGTGTAACCAAGTTTTGCATAATTGCATAATAGTTGTTTACGTGTTATATATATATATATTTTGTGTGTGTGTGTATGTACATGTAAGTCTCTTTCGCTCATCAAGGCTGCATTTATTTAATCAAAAATACAGAAATACTGTGAAATATCATTACAATTTAAAATGATGGTTTTCTATTTGAATATACTTTCAAATGTATTTCTTTTCCTGTGATGCAGAGCTGTATTTTCAGCATCATTACTCCAGTCTTCAGTGTCACACGATCCTTCAGAAATCATTTGTATATGATGATTTATTATCAATGTTGGAAACAGTTGATGTTGCTTAATGTTTTTTTTATAACATGTGAAACTTTTTTCAGGATTCTTTGATGAAGAAAAATAAGAAAAGAACAGCTTTTCTTTAAAATAGAAATCTTTTGTAAGAATAAACACTATACCGTTCAGAAGTTTGGGGTCAGTAATTCTTTCTATTTGTTTTGTTGAAATAAATTAATACTTTTATTCAGCAGTGATGTTTTAAATGAATAAAAAGTGATAGTAAACATTTATAATGTTAGAAAAGATTTCTATTATCTTAAATGAAATGAATGAATAAATGCTGTTCTTTTCAACTTTTTATTCATCAATGAATCCTAAAAAAAGTATCACAGACAGGGGCGCCGCTGAGGGTGTGAAAGTCAGAACGATTCTAAGGGCCCACGCACTTTTTGGGGCCCCCAGAGATCGATGTTATTAATGGAATAGGTGCGTGCGGTAGGGGCCCAACCTCATAATCTTTTTTTTATAGGGCCCAAAATTGCTGGCGTCACAGCAATTCACCATGATCACAGGTTCCCAAAAAATATTAGTTTCCACAAAAGTTTCCAACATTGAGAATAACTGAGTATCAAATCATCATATTAGAATGATTTCTGAAGGGTCATGTGACACTGAAGACTGGAGAAATGATGCTGAAAATTATAAAGTATATCAAAATAGAAAACCATTCTTTTAAATTGTAATAATATATCACAGTATTACAGTTTTTCTGTGTTTTTGATCAAGTAAATGCAGGCTTGATGTTCAAAAACATTCAAAATTGTAATGTTTCCAAACTTTTGACCGATACTGTATACACACATATATAATTTAACTTTTATGTTAGATGTGATTAATCACGATTAATTGATTTGACAGCACTATATAAATATGAATAACGTCATTCCAGTACGAACTCTCCAGATCTGTGTGCTGTTTCCCTTCACCAGCCGTCCTCAGATGGCTACACCTTCTACAAAGTATCCCAAGAAAAAATCATGGATGAAATAGATGCAGAAGCAAAAGCACGAGCTCCGAAGACCGGAGCGAACTGAGTAAATCTTCAGGAACTGTCTCACTGACACACATGAACACGCATGAACACCGATGAGCGCGAGCGAGCGCGTGCGCCGGCAGAGGGCGCCACATCCAATCAAATCACTGTATCCTGTTGGACGTCAGACTCGACGAGGAATCCTTCGTTTGTCAAGACAGTTGTTCATCATTTCTATTCGTGTTCGTGGAACCGAATGTCATAATATTCCTCATACTATGAATACTTAAGTAATTCTACTAGTCATCTTGCTTTGCGTGTAAATGCATTCATAATCAGAGTGAGATTAATTTAAATAATAGCCACCTTTTGTTTATGTTTGCCTTTCTTTTCTTTTTTTAATAAACACAATGTGTCCTAAATTATACTGCAGTGTTTAAAATGAATACTCGACCAACATTCATCTTTTTTTATAGCTATTTATTGACTTTAAATGTACAAATATGATTTAGAATAATACATAATCATCATAAGATAGGGAAGGCACAGCATGGCAGTGTTGCATTGCACATTGAAGCGATCGATATAACAGAGCATGAAGTCACATTTATCTCAATCTAAAACACATCGTCTGTGTTTGTGTCTGTAACTGATTTGCTGATGTGGATGCACATATAAAGGCATTCATGATTTTTCACAGTTTTTAATGAGCCATGAATCGGTAATCTTGGGTTGTCATATTAAAGATCTTTTTGGCATGTGTTTGAAACTGAAAAAGTGCAATAGATAATGACAGAAATCCACCCGAAAGTATGAAGCTAAGTTTTTATACAGCATAAAATTAGCTATTTCTGAATGTTTATATTCAGAATTCCTCTTTACATCATGCAAGTAGATGTGTCTCATAAGTTAATTACACACACACAAAAAAAATCACCAAATATTGTACATAATGTTTAAACACTAAGACTACAGAAAAAGCATAAATGTTGAAACTTTGGGCTCAATGTGAAAAATCTGAACATACTGTGTTAATATTACAATGAACATAATGAATGCACTTTTATTGACTGCTCTTTGTAAACATAAAAAAAATCAATCATTTATTAATGACTCTATTGTACAATCCTAGATGGGACTGCAACTTAGGCCAAAGTGCAGTGTGCATATCATTTACACTTTATGGCTGACACTTGCTTTGATTTTTGGTGCAATTATTAAGTCAGTCATACTCAGACTGGTAAAAGTAAAATATATAAGTAAATGTACATAAACTTCAAGGTAAAGACGTTCTGCATCCCGATAGATGAGAATCTCAAAGCTGGAACAATCGATGCAAAAATATATATTTAGTCCCCCCACCCTCGATCTGTTTTTATTTATTTTTATTCACATTTAAACTATTATCATAAAGCAGACCCTATGAGGTGATAGCAGAAATCTTTCTGGACCGGATCTACTGAGTTCATGGAGACTGCTGCGATTCTTGCGTGATGATCTGGTGTTTCTACAGCGCGAACACAAGCAGCAGAACAGAAACAGCAGGGCATCTGTTGATTCAGATGTTTGCCCGTTCAGCAGGTTTTTAGAAAAGTGCAAAAGAGAGAGAGTTAGGAATCATCATCAGTGCTGAGCCTTCAGAGAGTCCCGCCAAACCATCGGCTCTTCACAGAAACGGAAACATCCCTCATGTCAGTCACAGATGAATGAGGTAGTCGGATATAGTCCCGCCAATGTACCAGGATTCTTACTGGTGGGGAAACAGAAGAGAGAAACGTTATTCAGATTTGAATGCATGAAAAGAATAACAAAAAGTGTTTGTTGGGTTCAGCTTTAAGCATCGTAAGATCACGTGCTACTAATTAATCATTGGCGTTGTATTGAATATCCACAATATATGAGTTTGCTGTTGAAATTGTGCACTTTGAGTTTGATTGTCCTTGTCTCGTAACTAATTAAAGCGTTTAAGGTACAATATGTAAGATTTTTGTAATAAAATATCCAAAAATCACTTTCACAGTGTGATATATTTCCTACAGTTGTGTACTTATACTATAATATCCAAAGATTTTTAATTTCAGAGAAATTCCAGTTTTAAATAATGGCTCGTCCATGTTTACTTGTCGCCTGTCAATGACGTAATATCCGCGTTATCCCTGGTTTCCGCTCGTACTGCCATAGTAACCATGGCGACAGACGTGGACAAGTCTAGCGGCACGCTCACGCTGTTGTTGTTTCGTTAAAACATTATGGACCATGGCAAGCAGACTTCGGGACAAAAGGAGAACTAAAACGAGGATCAATATTGGCGTGGCGGTTTCGAGAGCTTCACGTCCGTGACAAACTTCGACTTGACAGAGATGCAGTTTAGTGTGATAGTGTAACGTTAGACCAAGTGAAACAGCGCTGCGTTACCTCACAAGTTTAATTAGTCAAATAATGACCTGTGTAAGTAGTACTTCAGCACTTGAGGGTAGTTCAGTAGAATTAATTGTCCTTATTCCTTTATATCCGCGGGACTCGCGTGTGGCGCTGATATCTGTCTCTCATTAGCACTCGCAGCCCTTCTTCACACCACAGTCATGTTAAAAACATCAATGTATTCACTCATCCATAAACATTATTAGATCCATCAGCTTGACGACAAGATCCATAATTCCGCTTATGCGTCATCAACCTAGGCCTTTGTTATTGTAAGAGGTTAGCGACCCCTAGTGGCGAAAAAAAAAGACATATTGTAGCTTTAAGACAGATATGTTTCTACATCGATAGCAGAAATGCTGTTAAAGTTGGTAAGTTTGATCCATTTCTGTGAAACCGTTCAAACTGCCTGTTTCTAATCAATTCATTTAATTCACTCCTTGTAGCATTTTTCATGTTTTAGTAAATGTGCATGTAGGCAAATATTGCATTGTTATATCGGTGCATATAAATGATAATAATTTAGTGAAAGACAATAAGAAAAACGTCTTAATCATTTCCTACAATCTAATAAACACGCAAAATCGCTGTGAAAATACAGACCGGAAGTCAAAGGACAACGAGCGCAGCGCTGAAAAGGGGCGGGGCTACATAAGGTCTATACATTACTATTAAAATGTTCACAAATGTCAGCGCTATTTGCGAAGGTAAATAAATTAAAATTTTATATAAAAAAATATATATTTTGAAATGACATTTTTCCTTTTATGTTTGTCTAAAATAGTCAACACTGTGTAAATCAGCATTGCAGGAATGTTTATTGCATTAAAGGTGAAGGTAATTAATGATTACTCATTAAGCCCTGTGCTGAATGTAATGCATCATACCATTCTTGTGAAATCAGCAGCGAAAGTCACTCCTTTAGCCGGCCGGGAATCTTCCTGGGAACTGCTGCTACTGTTGCCGCTCAGGGAGTTCTTCCTCATGATCCCTGTGGGCCAATCACAACACAGCAAGATGTTAAACATTTCATTTAATTAAACAATTGCTTATTCAGCCCCACCTAAAACCACTAATACGACTCTCTACTAAAAGCCTATGAAGACAGCATAGACACAAAAGATGCTCCAAAAGGTACTAAGGCAGGACCCTATCTTTGCAGGGATATGCAAATACCCTATCTTAGCAGCATTTGCATTTAAAGGGACAGACACAAAACGAGGCGTTTTTGCTCACCCTCAAAAAGTGACAACTTTAACATGCTATATAAAAATATCTGTGGAGTATTTTGAGCTAAAACTTCACACACACACTCTGGGGACATCAGAGATTTATTTTACATCTTGTGAAAAGGGCATTATAGCACCCCTTTAAAAGGCAGCTGCCTGTGTAGGTGGTAAACAGCGACATTTTTGTGTTCATTTTTGGAAAAGAGTCTGAGAACCTGCTAAAGGCAGAATGTCGAGTCTCTGGAGGCTGTTTCTGCGAGACGATGGGAAGTTTCCTCCTTTAGACATGCGACGCTGGCGGCTGGAGAGCATGACTGCTGGAGACACTATACAGGGAGGAGGAATCTTCCCCATCTTACAGTATAGTTCCTCTATCTCTCGCTTCTGCAGCGCCTGTAGAGACTGAACCTCACACAGATGCCTGAGGGAGAGAGAGACAGGAGGATTCACAGGAATTAGGGCTGTCTGCATGACTAAGGCAAACATCATAATCACATAATCACTGTCATAAAGACTCTTTTATAATCCTATAGTAATTTTTTTCATGATAGTGAATTATTTCCTGCAAAGTATACGATAACACTTCATTTAAAGCCTTTATATGTAATGCATTATAAAAAGTATTTTTAATGCATTAATTATGTCTTGTAATGCACCTTATAGTGCATTGTACGATCTCATGAATAATTGTAAACACGGTTATAATACTTCTGTTTCTAACTTCTGTTAGAAAGTATAAAGCATTAAAACACAACAAACAACCAATTTTAGATGTAACAAGAAATCTGCAGAGATTATAACTCATTTAAACTTTGGTTACAATTATTTATGAAAAAAATATAATGTATTACAATGTACATTATGAATACCCTTATAATGCATTATACATAAAAGCTTTAATTAAAATGTTACCAAGTATAATATATATATATAATGTATACTTTGCTGGAAATAAGGTTGCTTTGCTTTTGATATCAACATTTTAGATACCAGTGAAATTTCACAAGCAGAACTAATACTAACTAATGCATGTAAAAAATAGTCCTCAAACTATTCTTAAAAAAGGTCAACATTCAGTAATACAAGAAAAAAAATGACAAAAATTAAAAGAAAAATACAATAGAAAAAAAGATTACATTTAATTAAATGAACTGAACAATGCTTTCTAAAAGTATAGAAGTCAGCCTACTTTAAACAAATGTAATAAATCAAATGTAAATACTAAAAACTCCATAGTCTCTATATGAATTAAATATTTATTCTAAAGTATTACTGCTAAAGTTATTCAGTCAAGAGCAGAGAGTGTTTTCTCATGCTGTTTGATTAATATGAACAGAACAGACATCAGAAAGTACATTAGACTATATACACTTTGAACTCTTTTTAATATCAAGCACGTCCCAACTGCATATTACGGCAGTAACATTATATTATTTGACAGATTTGGGCTTTTATGGGGGGGCGAAAGCACACTGCTTTAAAGGAAAGAAACCGAACGCGGCACAATAATCTCGATTATGGTGTTTTAATAATCCTTGGAAGCCAAAATCGAAAACTAAAATTCGATGAATCGCACAGCTCTAAGAGAAATACAATAAAACACAGAAGTTTGAAAGTGCCTTACTTCTCCCTCAGCTCCTGCAGCTCCTCCCACATCTCTTCATCCTCGCTCTCTGATTCGTCGCTGCTCAGGTAGGAGGAGCTTCGCGTGTAGCTCATCCACAGGTTGTGGAAAGGAGTGGCATACGGAGGACTGGTCGTGTTTCCATCCCACACTCTCCCCTCTGTGTCCAGAGCCACAGAAAAACCACTGTCCACCGACGTTCCCATCAGACCCGGGCCACAATCCGCCCTGCGTCCCTTCTTCCTCCTGTGCTTTATCATCTCATCACGATCATAATCATCATTCTCCTGCTCTCGCTCATCGATCTGTCCCTCTCGGGCCTCTTTTCGGTTTCTCCCCGTCTCGGGCTGGCCAGCAGGACTCAAATCACGCCGAGCCTCACAGGTTTTCGCTGGATTTTGATGTAAAAAAGAGCACGCAGGCTGATCCAGCGACCTGATGGCATCATCCCGAGGGACGACAGGTTCACTGGGTGGAGTTTGACTTTCTGTGTGTCTGGCGGGAGCAGGAATCTCTTTACTGGGGGACACTTGAAAACGGCCCACAGTCACAGTACACTTCGGCTCTGTGAGAAAAAATGGAGAAATAGAAAAGGTGGAAAGAGTTGTAAAAGACTGCAAACATACCTGTAAATCCTCTCACGCATGATATATGTCACCTGACCTCATAATCACATTACATTCGAGTGACGTCCAGTTTTCATCATGAAAATAATGTGTTCATTTAATCCTCTGCTGGTCTTTGGGCATTTTAGACTGAAAGATTTTACATTTTTAATTTTTTTAATTGTTTTACTTCATCGGAATGGTGCGAAATTTGGTGACTTTAGTAGCACTTGCTATATGAAAACACACACACACACATACACACACACACACACACAAATGTGGGCATGATTACAAAATGGTCTTAAAAATGGTCAGTTACCACAATAAGAAATGAATGGGAAATACAAAAATACAGAGGAGGTTTTATGGGGAACAATTAGCCATGATAAAGTAGTCTTTGATGATGTCTTAATATAGACTTAAGATTTAATATAGAATTAAGATTTCATTATTTTAATTTTAACTGTACTGATTGAAAATAATTCGTTTTTTCTTTTTTTTCCTTCTTTTTTTTTAATTACAATATTTGGATTATTAAATTATTAGCATAATTTAGAGGTGAATATAGTCTAGTGTCATGAAATCCCCTCAAAATACAAAATATTAAAGAATAAACATCATTGAAACACGTATTGTCTTTGGTTTTGACCGCCGAGGATCACAAGTGTGACGCCTGAAGGTTAATTTCAATTTTGTGTAAAAATGTCCAATAATGAGTCAAAGAAAGAGATTACAGCTGTAATATTCTGTCACACAGGAAATAAAAAGACCCAGTCGAGAGCATTGCATTGTGGGATACAGTCTTCTGCAGTGTGGTTTGGCTATATACTGCTCAATTTGTCAAATGTAGCAGGCCATCAAACTATGAACAGTATAGTCTACATACAGTACAAACAAATGAACCAGAACATCAGCCAAAACCAATTAAACGTTAAACAATTTGTGACTCATTAGTTTGTCATTGTCTGCAAAGAGTTAAAATATTTTATATAAATTTGGATTAAAATGCACAATAATATTTACCTCAATGTGCATAATCCTAATGCAGCTAAATGTCTAGTGTTGTTTCACATTTTCCTTTTTTAAATATATGACAGTACTGTATACTGTAAGACTCAGTAAGTATATCCCATTCCGAACACAGCCAAAATAGCTCCGGTTTTAGGAACACATAAAAGCTGTGGACCAAGAAACAAACAAAAAAACACTTTGGTTGCGCAAGAACTCGCCAGGCTTATTTAATAGGTGTCCACAAACCCTCTGTGAGTGCAAGACCATATAACCATGCAACATTATACAACCACATTCTGTAAGCAGAAAGCCCTATGTGCACCAGGTGGTGTGTTACGTGTGTTTGTGTTTAGGGGTCAGTATCTTACCAGATGGTAAAGAGATGTCTTGGCCCTGTGAAGTTCTGGTACTCTCTCCTGAGACCAGAGGAGACAATGATCTGGGACTGGATGACGACACCTTGGAGAGAAAGACTGTTTCATTCAGGAATACTTCCACATCTGGGTTTCATAACCGAGGATGAACACATTTAAAGGTACATTAGCAATGTTAGCTATTGACATTCAGTGATATAAAACGTGCTCAGAAAAAACACTATGGAAACAAACACAGTCATAACACAGAAACGCACAACTGTTACTCAATATAAAGAGCAGAGATCACCAATTTGCGTACCATGATCCAGATCAGGACCCATCTATTGGTTCCACCCATATTTATCATATATACACACATTTATATGATTATATCTATTCAATACAATTATAGTTGTATTAATTAATCGAATAATAATTGAAATTAAGAAATATTTTATGAAGTGATTATTTTACTTTTTATATAATTAAATAAATTGTATTGTAAATAAATGCAATAAATGATGTTTTTATTCAATATAAAGATCTTTATTATTTATTATAAGATTTTTTTATTATAATTTTATGTTATTATTTATAATACTTTTACAAGATGTCGCCAAAATGTAAGATTAATTTACTGAAAGTTATTTTGGGACCACTGATTGACTAGAATGTTTCTGGGAAAGAAAAAAAAAATGTTTTTTTTTTTGTTGTTGTTGATAAAACTGCAATAGAGAGAAAAAAATTTAAATTCTGCTAAAATTAAAAGGTGATAAAAAAAAAGCTAAATTTTGCTGTGCTTGTTTGTAGGACTGGCCAAAAAATGTGTGATTATACATCAATATGGCTATGAAATAATAATGAAATTTATAATTTATATTTATAATATATAATAATTATAATATTTATAATGTTTATAATTCTTATGAATTAAAATATTAAGAAAAATATAATAATTAATATTATTATTTATTTTTATACATGTCTTAAGTTCTTCTAAAAACCACTGGGAGCCCTAAAAGCTTTTCTTTAGTTGACAAAAGCCAGTTTATATAAGTTCTCATTAAAAGTATGAGATGGTTGGTGCATGTTATGTTTATATATATATATATATATATATATATATATCTTATTTGAATCACTACCTTCGCTATTGGATAATTGCACTAAGCCATATCGCAATTTCAGTGTTATTTAAACTAATTGTACAGACTGGACCTCTTTAATTGGTTAACTGGTGAAGAGGTTAATGGCTTACTCTGCTATCTGGGCTCGCTCGTGGGGAAGACGACAGTCCAGATGAAGACCCGGGGCTGCTCCGCTGCTCTAGTAAGTGCCTGGGGAAAGCGGGTCTGTATCCGTGAGGATATTCCTTAGAGGAGTCCTGTGCATACAGCATTCCCTCTTGAGACGCAGTCTGCTGGGCGGACATGGAAACGCCACTGGGTGAAGTAGACGTTGGAATCGTTTGGGAAGGTGGCGACATCAAACTGTCTCGAAACTGAGATTCCATGTTCTGGTAATACTCGGCCATCCCTGGAGATTGAGGATACTGGGGCGCATACATCGTGGGATAACCAGGCTGGAAACCCGGCATGGCCTGTACCATGTTCGGTGCGGGCATGAAGGAATGTGCCATGCTCATTGCCATAGACAGCACATTAGCCAGGGAAAACAGAGGCTGACTGTGTGGTGGCCACATGGCCTGTGCGTGAGCCGGAGACATCAGGTTGACGTCGGAAAGGGGACTTGAGACGTCTGAGCTGAGTGGACTGGGGGAGCCCGGGCCGGATGCAGGGGACGAGAGGGAGTATGACGGACTGCTGTGCATTCGGGACAGAGGAGTATGGCTGGGTTTGGGGGAGCCTGGGTGAGGCGGGTACGGGAAGGGGAAGTGGGTGGGGTTGTTCATGTACGAGGGCATAAACTGCTGAACGTGAGGTAGGTTGGGATGAGGCATTCTGGGATCAGAAGCGTAGGCTGAGGCTGATGGAACGTGATGAGGATGAAGATGAGGATGAGAACCTGGGAAATGACAAAGATATTAGTCAGATGGTGGTGCAGAGTGAGATTTTCTATGTTATATATTTATCTTAAATTTATTTGTGGTGTTTGCTCTGCGCAAAACTTTCCAGAACTTGCCTTGTTAATTTTTTTTAAAAACTCAGATTTGAATGCAATTCTTAAATGTAATCAGTCGTGCTGTAAAAAAAAAAATTTGTAAAAACTTTAAACAGTAAGTGTTCATGCTGCCTTCAAATTTTAAGTTTAGTCAACTCAAATATCCAAGTTGTCACTTAGTACTTCACATTCAAGTTGACTAAACTTAAAAATTTAAGGCAGCACGAACACTTACTTTTTTTAATTTGAAACTATTATTTATTTATTTTAAAGAGCGATTTACTTAAGTGTTGTGTGTTTTATTTTTTTATTCATTTAGACTAAATTGTATAGAGTTTTAATATTTGCCATTTATCATTTATCAAAATGATAAAGGTCACTCCTCTAAAAGCTGCATGAGGTACAGTATCATTAATGTCTGCAGCACAAATATGTGGGCGAGTTACAAGACAAAGTATTAGTATTAGGGTTAGCAAGCACCAACATCTGAAGAGTTGTTCATATACATTTATGCATCTATACATTTATATAGAAACTGTTCAATATATGCTGGAAAGAACTGTAGATCCATTGAGGCACAACAACTTATGTTAGCTGGATGTCTAGCTAGAAGGCTTTCCAGAAAGCAACAAAAGCTACGGTTGCAACTGATCTTATCATACTCAAATTCATTAACCAAACCATGATCGCAATCCTCATGTGAATATTGGCAATGATAGATGTCCAAAACAGGTTCCTCTGCTGAAAGTCTTTTGTGCGAGAGACGTCACACCTATGGGTTTGTCCCATCATCTGTCAATGCCAAAGTGAAATGCCTCTGTACAATAACACCTTTCACACAGTACCATCTCCATAGCAATACACAAAGTGTTGTCTAACATGGTCTCTGATGGGTCCATTACGTCAACGGACCGGCCCCAGTGAATGATCATGTCTGAAGTTTAACATCGATGAAGCGCGAGAGCCAAAGTCTCTGACATTAACGAAAATAAAAACCATCTGTGCATTCGCTTGTAAAGCTCCCATTGTAGAAGAGTCTGAACATAAGTGCTGTAGACATCGTAACAGTGGCTCTTTGGTTATATCTGGATATTCTTTTTCAAAAAAACGACTACGCAAGATGTATCATCGAGGCACGAAGCCAGAAGGCAGCAGAACAAAATGTTCTGTAGGCGGGACAGAAAAGCACCAACAGTAGTAGAGAGATCAACTCTAGGAGGGGGACAGGCAGGCTTTCTGGGTCTTAGTATTTAATTTATGACAAAACTACCAGAGTAGAAGAACTTACAAACACATGTGGAGACCAGAAGATGCACTACAAATAACATTATCTGTCACTTTGAGGGACTGGGTTGTAAATATTCCACACTCTAAAAACGTTGTACTCGTAGTTGTTTGTTTTAAAGCTGTGAAATCAATGATATATACCTTATGAATTGAGTGTATGTAAGTAGATCTGAATATGACATTAAAACTTGAGTAGACCCAACAAGTTAAGGTCAGACAATTTAAAAACCAAATGAGTAATGTGACCTTTTTTTAGTTGAATCCGTTAAAAATAGCAGTTGACTATTAGCTAGCAATAGTGCATATACATTAGTGGCCAAAAATTGACATCTTTACCTTTTATTCAAATATTAAAAAACATTTGTTAACAATTTTATCAGCATATCTGTGCTTGGAGTCAATAGTTTTGTTTGTGATAACGCAATGAAACTTCAAATTGTACGGACATAATTTTTTGACCAGGCCGTCATACAAAGATATTATGACCATGCAAAAACAAAAGAGAACCAACGAAATATCAATAACTGACTATGTTGTAGTCAATATATGCTTTTTTCTGTGAGTTTTTAGTTTTTCTATGCCTTTTTTGCTTAGTGATATAAAACCTGTAACTGTTGTTTTATTAGATAAATACCTTTAACCAAGTTTAGTGTTTTATTCTTCCCTGAAATTTTAAATATTTAAAAGATATAAAATGATTTAAGATTGTCACAACGTCCGTTTCATGCAGACTTTAAATGTTATTTTAGGTTAATATAAATTGCATTGTTGGGGCTCAGAAGACAGCATTCACAGCCCACAAACAAACTGCTTCCAGCCAAAGCAAGTTACCCAAGAGTCCCTGGAGCCAGGCTGAATTAAACTGCATCTGTGATGTCCAGTTTATGTTATAATGCCGGATGACATTTAAAGAGCGTCCAGTTTTTATTCCCACTCACGGCTAGGCAGGAATAGGAAAGACTAGGAGAGGTACATTGGAGGGAAGTGGTCACTTACCTGGGCCATTATGGAAAGACTGTGAACGTAAGAGTGGACGTGTGGATGAGGTAATGTCTCCACCGACTCCCAGAGGAGAGGCTCTCGCCCCGGCGCCCAGACCAAACTCCGCTAAATAACCATACGTATACGTGTGAAAAAGGTGCTGATTTGAAAGGGCTACTTCATCAATACTCAATGGTGAAGTTTATGCAAGCTTACCTGGTAGAGAGGAAGAGGAATGAGCTCGTGCCAGACTGTGGAGGTTTGGCTGAAAGGGAAAAACAGTTTGTAATGTATTATAAATGTACTTACATATATAGTATAGGCTTCATTGACATTTTTTGAAATGGGTGGGTTTATTCCAGCCATATGTTGAAAAAACTATTTATGTAATTTTTTGTGTTTCTGAAAGAAGTCTCTTGTGCTTGAGGCTGAAAAAATGCAATAAAGCCTGTAATATTGTGAAATATCATTACAATTTAAAATACTTGTTTTCTGTTCTAATATGTTTTAAAATGTAATTTATTCCTAAGATGATTTTTCAGCATCATTACTCCAGTCCTCAGTGTCACATGATCCTTCAGAAATCATTCTTATATGATGATTTGATGATCAAGAAACATTTCGGATTATTATAAATGTTCAATTCTTTAAAGTTCTGCTGCTTAATAGTTTTGTGAAAACAGTGATATGTTTTGTTTTTTCAGGATTCTTTGATGAACAGAATAAATTTGAAATTTGTAACATTATAAATGTGTTTACTGTCACTTTTTTACATAAAACTATCAATTAAATCTCAGTGTGTTTCACACTACGATTACTGTGCTATTATATATATAAACCTATAATAATATAAACCAAAATTGAATTAAAATAATCAATCTTTCATTCATGTTTAATCACATTGGAAATAAATAAAGCATAATCCTGTTAGACATTATATAAAATGCTTTTAAATCCTGTCATCTTTTTCATTATTGCATAATGTTTAAATTGCTTGAGAACTGAAAAGAGTAACAGTATCGACTTGAGCCCTGAGGTCTTATTCATTAGTGTAATATTCTTTAATGACAGAGTGCTTAAGTTTAATTAAGGTTAAGAGCAGTCGCAGTCTAATTGCTTCTCTCAGGTCCTCCACTGCAGTCACACACAGGAACAGACATTTTACATACGACTTGCGCAATAATTAACACGACAAGCGCTCTCTGTGGCACTGCGACAGGACAAAACAGCTCATACACACAAACCTGCGTAAACTCTCTCAGTCTCAACTCCACAGCTGCACTGGTTATTGGAAAAGAGGCCTGTGGTTTGTGTACGAGGGTTACATTCTGTCATTTTCTAAGCCTTCACAGTCCTGCTTTGAGCCTGTTGAGCGAATGACGCTGGAGACTCTAGAGACGAGCATCTAACGCCTGCAGGGAGGAGGTCTGGGACGCAGTTTCTCTTGCACGGCTGGTAGTAATCAGGAACTGGTCCCGGTCCAGCGGACTTCTCTTGAGCGCTGGTTTCGCAACCCTCAGGGTACCATGGATGATTGTGTGGGTGTGTGTGCCTCCATTAGTCTGTTCTAGATCTCTAAATCCAAATAAAACAGCCATTGTTCTGCTTCTCTGTACTAATTAAGACGTATCTTTAGATCAGTTGACTGGCAGGCTGGAGTAAACCGAGACTGCATTTTGTTCTACAGAGTTTGGACACAAAGTTTTTATTGCAAAGAGCAGCTAAAAATACCATAATGTTCATGTTACTGTTTTTTGGATATATGGACAAATATTCATCATATGTTTATAGCAGCATGACTGGTTATAAGCAGCCATATTATACTATGAATATAGTTGTAGCTAAAGGGCATTAGGCGTCACGCAGCACAGCGTTTTTACCAGAACACAAATATGTGAAGGACATTTTACTTTTATTTTATAAAGCAAATGATTAATAATAGTATATAAACTATTGGTTCAGAATTTTGGAATAATTAGGAATTTTTTATGTTTTTAAAGTCCCGTCTGCTTTAATAAGGCTGCACTTATTTGATCAAAAATATATTTGGTAAAACTTTTTTTTGCTGCTGCTGCAGATCAAATATGGACTGATACACAGACACACTGCTATATATATATATATATATATATATACACACACAGTATATATTAAATTGGAACGTTCTGGTTATGGATGTTGATAAATATATAGCAACTATGTTGATTGTAAGTCAACAGAACTATTCAATATAAGTCTTCATTGCCAGTATCCCAATATAACTTTATTGACAATGTTGTTTTTTAATGAGGTAGGATTGGAGAAAAAGATCTGTGACAACGCAGGTTCCATTAAAGGTTCATTTACATTGTAAATGGCAGAGGAAATTGGAGGAAATTTAAATGCACAAGGTGTACACATATCTAAAGCCCTATTTGGACGGGACTAGTTTAACATGGAGAGGTGGGGTAAAGTAATTATTACCAGAGCTTCTCAGTGATTTTAGTCCCGTCCGAATGTGCACATCAGTAATTATTACGGACAATGTCAGTAAAGATTACGGCGACTTTTACCTTCAGTAAAAAGGTCCGGAAAAATGACCTCAGGTGAAACTAATCCCGTGCGAATAGACCCGCTGTAAATATGCACGTAAATATTCCGTCATTTCCTGTTTAAAAGTAGTTTTCCGCGTTTTTTCAAGTATGGAGACGCTTAAAAAAACATTCAGTTGCGTTCTAGACGCTGGGACGAGTCTGTGGCAAACCTCAAGTGTTTTCCACACACCATTCAGATCAGAAAGAAGGTCGAACGCACTTTTTAGAGGCACGAAACTTCTTTTAGCGTTAGATAAGTGCCTATTACCATATACAATCTGAATTTTTTTAATACATCCAACCGAACCTAACTGTTTTATATATACAAAGGTTATATATATATATGTGTTTGCGCACATGATGATGATGATCAGGAAGCAACTTGTTGACGGCGGTGATTAAATTGAGTTACCCCTCCCACTTCTTCTTTTACTGAGATATCTTATCCTGTGCGAATAGGCCATTATTATCAGACGTCCTGTAGTAAAATTACATTACCCCAGCTCTCCGTGTTTAAACTAGTCCCGTCCGAATAGGGCTTAAAACAGTCATTGTTAAACTGTCCTCTTTTGTGCTGCCCAGAACAGGACAAAACAGTACAGAACGCACCTCAAGATCATGAGTTAAACCTGAAACCGATCATTTTCAAACAAAACACTCACAACAACAGAGAACTCAGTTGAAAGATAGTGCTTGTGTAAACTCCTGAACAGAGCGCACACCCTCACCTACAGCTGGAAACGTGATCTTATCTTCTTCAGGTACACAGACCTCTTTTAAACAGCGCATAAAATGATCTGCTACTCGTGCATAAATAATTACTCAAATAAGTGGCATAGCTTATTGGTAGTTATCATGCTGCAATGGATTATGAAAGTGAGTGGACTGGAAGGTTTCTTCACTTGCAGGCTCACCTGAGAACCAGACAGTGAGTTGACGGCATGAAGATAAGAGGGACGGGCGGCTCCGAAGGTTTCATGTTGACCAGATGAGTCCTTCAGCATGGACTCTGCTCGCTTAATGATGTCACCGATGCGGTGAATGAAACCTTCCTTCTCTGAGGGCAGGATGAACTCATTATGCACCTTGACGGGGTGAGAAAAAAGAAATAAACACAACAAAATGAGCAAGCATGACTTAAGAAGCACCATCAATTCTGAATGCCGAAGGGAAGCTGGCATCGGCACACGCTACGTGCGCTACGCACGTAGACCTCGCAGGGATCAAGGTGGCTCTCTGTGCGATTCAAACTATCCCTCGACTACTTAAAATGAAACGTGCTTAAATTGAGCATGTGCGCACTTGTGGACACTCTTTTAATTCAAGGGAGCTTTAATTAAGTTTGTCCACAAGCTGAGCTTTTACACACCACTAATAGCAGTGGGTGTTCACCCTTCGACCAATAACACACCAGGAGCGACTCCAGCGCTGCCAGGACTCTGAGACGAAACAAAGAGCTTCTGTATCTGAGAGAGGGAGCTGCATGCAGTCACACAGTCCTGTCATCGAACACACACACACTTACAATAGGCATCCGTCCATCCACTCCTACACACTCAGCATTACAATCAAAGCCTCAGACTTATGGAAAATGACAGGAATAAACTTTATATTAAAATAAATTCTCTTCATACTCTGATATGAAAAGTACAACTTGTTTTGTTGTTCTGAGATTTTATTCACTCTTCTTCTTGGCCATTCATCCTTCAACTCAAATTTATTGGACCTATTATGGCCTTTTTCAAAATCTTGATTTAGTTTTTTTGGGCTCTACTAGAATAGGTTTCATTATTATTTTCCCATATTCTCCATTGTTGCAGCTCCTCTCTTCCCAGTCTGTCAGTAACGCTCTGTTTAGTTCCTGTCTCTATGAAGCCCCTCCTTCTGAAAAGCACACTGTGCTCTGATTGGTCGACTGGGCCAGTGTGTTGTGATTGGTCGAGCGCTTCGAACGTGTTTGGGAATGTCCCGCCCCTTACCATAACCATGAGTTTCAACACACTACTAACTCAACCAGGCTTTAAATTGATTTAAATTAGGAATATTGTGACGTGTCCGTTATAAGTATAATAAGTAACTTTGCAACTAACTCTCAGTACAATATTAGTAGAGTGTTAGGGTTAGGGTTAGTAGAATAAGTTGACATGTACTTGCAAAGTTACTTATAGTCAGTAGTGAGTCTGTTGAGGGAGCATCAAAATAAAGTGTTAGCAGATATCAAGCAGACAGTCTACTGATACTCTAATGACTGCTAGTTGACATGTAGTTGCAAAGTTACTTATAGTTAGTAGTACCTACAGACGTAATTGTTCACAATACGATCAATAACATGCATTTAGAAAATAGATAGGGTGAATTTTGATTTCATCCTGACATTTTATTTACAAAGTATAAATAGCCAATACCATTTTATACGTTTTGGGGGTGAATCATAAAAAGAAAAAAGAAAAAAAGAGAAAAAAAGAAGAAATGCAACCGCTCTCCTCCATCTTATAATGAGGGACAAACAGAACCAGATGTTTGAAACAGTTGGTGATCTGGTCAGATTAAATATCAAAATATCTCTGAAATGTACAACAATAATAGTAAAATGTTAGAATGTTTATGTCTATCATGTTTTGTGCTCTTCAATGAAATAAATAAAAGTTTTAAAAATGTGATAACACTTTACAATAAGGTTGTATTTAGAAAAAAATTCTATGGCACAGAATATATTGTTGTGTGAATAACTGAACATGCAAAATATCAAAAGAAAAAACAGCTCTGGTAAAAAAGCATTTTATACTAGCTTCATTCAATCTTTTTTTATCAGCACTTGAATGTGGGTGAGTTACATAAAAATAAAAAATAAACACACTGAGCTGAGAAAATCGTGTTATTGTCAAAGACTGGATCTGATTCAGAACGATGATCAAAACACAAATATAGCAGATGGAGTCCATCAACACCCCCAAAGCTTCACAGTCGTGTCAGCTTCGCTTGATGGGTTTGACATTTCATTTTGGTAATGTGTGGCAGTTTTTATTAAAGAGTTAACTATTGTTAGTTAGCATGAACTATAAAAAAAAAAAAATCTAAAACATTAATCATAGTTAACATTCATTTCAACATTTATTAAAAAAGTTACAGTAAAAACTGTAATATTGCTAAATATTTGTACAATTTAAAGTAATTGTTTTCTATGTAAATATATAGTAAAATGTAATTAATTCCTGTGATCAAAGCTGAATTTTCAGCATCATTACTCCAGTCTTCAGTGTCACATGATCCTTCAGAAATCATTCTAATATGATGATTTGATGCTCAAGAAACATTTCTGATTATTATCAGTGTTAAAACAGTTGTATTGCTTTAAAATAAATCGATTAAGCTGGTCAGAAGAGGGAAAGATGTCAAAAGAAGTAACTAGTTTTCTGAAATGTAATGGCAAGATAATTTAACACAAAGTATTGTGTTAGAAACGTACATTAAATGATAATAATAAAAAAATTATATATATATATATATATATATATTTATATAAAAAAGAAAAAATAGATTTACAATGTTAATAGCTATGAAAACTCATCATTACAATCTGTGAAAAGGGTCCATTGCTATTGATTTTTTTATGTCCACTGATCTGAATATTGGGGTTACTCTGATACTTTTCAACTAAATATGATTAGTTTGAAAGTTCAGCTGTAACTTTCTGAAATAAAACATTCAACAAATAAACATGCAATGGTACTTTTCCTGAGTGCGACCCAAACACATGCACATAAACATGTAGGTTATTATGCAGTGACACAGCAGAGGGAAGAAAAGACAATGTGTCAATGTGTGCATTTTAAGAAGTTAGGCACCTACCATTACCGCAGCGATGTCCTCAGGGTTGTCGCCATCCAGGTCAAATTTGAAGGTGACCATCTTATCATTATGAGTCTGTAGCTGACACTCAACCACCCGATCTACTTTATCAGACAGCTGTGGGGAACAACACACACATCATTGTCACGGAAAATACAAATGTGTCTGTGTGCATATTACCAGACATTCATGTTATTGATACAGCCATCGTTTCAAAGCAGCTTCACAGTAATAAACAGGAAAGTAACAGAATTAATCACGAAAACTTCATCAAACATGAGACAAATTCAAACTCTGCTGCAAAGCAGCTGTAGCAAGAGCAATTTAGTTCAATAACAGCGTAAACAAGATTATTCAAATTATTTATGCATAGTAGGATAAATAAAGAGAAAATTCCCTTTGTGCGTGTGCAAGTGTGTATTAGTCATGGTCTGAGCTAATTGTGTTTGACTGTGTGTTTATAGTTTATCTCTCTGGCCCTTTGAACACTAATCAATGCAATCCCAAACGGTTCCTCATGAAATAAATGTGGGGATCTTCCCGTACCCAGACAGAGAACGATCACACATGGACAACTGCTAAACATCTTAAATTCACATGCAATATCATTGCAAGTTATCACCATTTGCCGTGCAAACATTATTTATTGATCATCTGATGGTTTTACAGACGTGCAGAAATGGACTGGCCAGTGGTTAGGAGTAATGGTTGACCGATATATCACAGATATTTAGCATTTTTTAATTACCAGTCCTGGGCACTACTTTTTCTGTTTGCCTCATAACTGTCGGAAGGGGACTTTTATTTTGACAGCGCCAAGACCTGTCAAAATTATATTATAATTATATTATAATATTACAATAATAATAATTTCAAATTTATTAAACTTGTATAATATACAATTATAATTTGTATACATTAAGTTATTATAATAAATGAATAATAAAAAGTTATTAGAAATAAAAAAAGTCAAATGCTATACTTCCTCATTTGTATTTTTTCATATCTTTTTACTATTTATTCAATTTAGTGAATATAATGTCAAATTAATGTAAATATCACTGCAGCATTTATTGTCTTTACAAATGAAATAGTCAAAATTATATTATAATATTATTTTTAATGAATAATTGTTTTAATATTTATATTTATAACTTTTATATAGTTTATATTTATAACTAAATTTAATTTGGTTAATATAATGTCAAATATATTTAAAATGAAATATTTTAAATATAATATTAAATATAATATTTTGATAAATTTGAAGATCATATTTATCTACTTTTTATTGGCCACCCTGCTCTCTAAGATATGGGCATCAGCAATGGCCACCAAAAAGGCCATAATCGGTCCACCATTAGTTAGGAGTATGTATACGTGACCGGATGAAATGCCGATTTTTTCTCACCCCTGTAATTCGCAGACGGGACCGCGTTCTCCGCCTAAACAGTTTCGCTGCGGTCCGTCGGGTCGCTGACTTGCTCCCCCTCTCTGATTGTCCCTCGTAGCCATCGCTCAAGCCGGAGGTCACATCTGAAGCATAACTGTGACATAATCAGGATAATTACGTGACAGATAATGGACAAAACATTATATTTTGCATTCTATGACAGTCCAAGCTGCAGGAAAATACCTGTGCATCATTATCAGCTATCATTACTAGATGTTTGCTATTGCTCATACTGTAGTTCGGGTAAAGGGATTTAAACAAACACCTAACCACAAGTATTAAACTTCTGTGTGTAACTCGCCCACCACCGTTTGCTAAAACTAAGTATGTTATGCTAACATTGCACAACCAAGTAAACCTATAAAAGTACAAAAGTGAACATCATGTTAATTAAACGGGCGTTTGGAAGACCTGAAGTTAAACTGGGCCTATAAAAACGGTTCAATAAGCACAAAATGAAGAAAACCACCAAGGAATTTCCCTCTCTCACCATCTCAACACCCTTATTTGTTTAATATTAGGTTTTTAAGAGAACATGGTGCATTTCATGAGTGCTCTGTGTTCCCTCGTATTAGGTTTTACAAGTCTGAAGTAAACAAACTTTTGTATGTCCTTCTTTTAGCCTTTGACCCCACAGCTTGCATTGTGTCAGTAATGTCCAGCACAGAGGACCCTTGTGAAGAAGAAGTGTGCTCAGTTGTATTGAATGTCCATTTGTCACGTACTTTGTCAAAACATGTAGTTTTCACTGCACCGTTTCCTGGAAATCCAATATAACGGCTACAGAGAAAGAACTAGACAGACGTAGTATTTGAATTGGCTTTATCTTTGCCGAGTTTGGCCTGTTGGGACGTGGAGTCCATTCTGAGCTTGTTTCTATGAGCTAATTGTGTCTCTCAGGTCTTTTACCAACACAAGCCTCCGTTTAATCCAAACACTGGGCTTCCTACGAGGCCCACAAAACCGTTTATAGCCAGCCTACCGCTTGGCAGACTCTGGCTCTTTTGAAAGATCTCTGCCTGCTGAGAAACGTGAAGTTCTTATGAGTGGAAAACTATGTTGTAATGGCAGGCATTTGCTAGGGACGGCATCCAAGAGCCCTGTGGTGAATAAACAGGATCCTATAGGACGTAGAGAATGTGCACTGTTACGAAAGATGAGAGGAGGGGATGGACTCCATGTGAAAACATGGACCCTACTGAGCACAAAGCCATCAGTACATCTGGCACTAAAGTAAAACACAAACCTCGAAGTTCTGTGTGTCATATGGATGTTTTTAATATGGCACAGATGCTATTGATCAAGAAAGCAGGTTTTTACCTGTCCACAGGTGAGGAGAAAGGGCTAGGAGGTCCTCTCTCTGTTTTAGTCGACACGGCAATACTCTGAGAGGAGATTAAGGGATACATGAAGTGCTTAACAATGAACATCAAAGAAGCAAGTTCATTATGACTTCCTGCAATGGTAAATTGCGTAAATTGAGTTTAAATGGCACGTTTAACTCGTCATTAAGTGAGGCCAATTTTGTCATTATATACTCACTGAGGGGAAACGGAGAGCTGGGATTGGTGGAGTGGTGATGGGCGTGGCTTCTGTGGGCGTGGCCTGTGGAGAGCAGCTGATGTTGATATTTGAAGCCTCGGGACCATCCTGTAAACCAGAGGGGCTGAGATCGCCATCAGTCTCACAGTCAGCTGGAGAAACACAGAATCAGACAGTCTGTTAACCTTCTGGTAATACCTCAAAACAGACCAAAGACGATACGCTTTTTTATGCAATGAAAGTACTATATTTTATTTCAAAATGTGTGTTATTGTATTTTGAGGGGATTTCATGCTAGCGGACAATATTCACCTCTAAACGCACTATTTATTTCTATATAAAATATTAAGAATAATTATAAAAAATATCGAAAACAGCATGGCAAAACGTCGGCGCCTAACTAACTATTTTAGTATCATTGAGATTTTGAATTCATTAAAAAAAGACTATAAATATGTCTGTATAGAATTTTGTTCATTTTATTTCAGTTTTTACGGAGCCCTGCACATGGCATGCAGACAAATATATATATATATATATATATATATCATGGCCACGAGTTAAGAATTCTTCTCTAGTTTTAGTAAATAGTGGCCACGTTTTATTAATTTGTTCCCTCGTTTTAAGTAAATCGTGGGCACGATATAATAATTTGTTCTATTATTTTACTAAATCAAGCACTATATTAAGTTCCCCGAAATTGTTACCACATTGTACTAATTTATTCCCTCATTTTTGTTTGGCTAAATCGAGGGAACGAATTATAATGTGCGCATGATTTAATTGAAACAACGGAACGAATTAGTAAACCGTGCAGTCGGCGCCGATAGTAGTGCTGTTGTGCTTCGGGCGACCCGAGTTCGAGTCCCGGCTCGTGGACCTTTCCCGATTCTGTCCCCCCCTCTCTCTCCCACCTCACTTCCTGTCTAGCTACTGTCCTATCCTAATAAAAAGGCAAAAAACACCAAAAATAAATCTAAAACAAAAAACGTGCTGATGTTTTAGTTAGTCGGGGGAACGGTTAGTTAATTTGTGGCCACGATATACACATTTTTTACTGCATGTCATGTCCGGGGTTATTTTAGTCAAACCAAATGAAAATGAGAAATGCTAATTTTAGTTAGTTTTAGTAATTTAATTGTGTTTTTGTCTTTTTTTGTCTTTTTTCTTTTAGTTTTAGTTTAGTTTAGTTTTTTATTCGGTCACACTTTAGTTTATGGTCCAATTCTCACTATTAACTACTACTTTTGCCTCAATAAACTCCTAATTACTGTTTATTAATAGTTAGTAAGGTAGTTGTTAAGTTTAGGTATTGGGTGATTAAGGGATGTAGAATATGGTCATGTAGAATGATGACCATAAATATTAATATGTGCTTTATAAGTACTAATAAACAGTCAATATCGTAGTAATACGCATGTTAATAATATCTAAGTAACTAGTTAATATGGAGAACTGGACCCCAAACTAAAGTGTTACCATTTATTCATTTTATTTTAGTTGTAGTTATTTCAATACAACAAGTTAAACTAAATGAAAAAGAGAAATGAGAAACAGACATAAAAAAATACAAAACAGAAAAAAGCTCATTCAAAATGTAATAAAATCTCAATACTAAAATAGCACTGCAGTGTGTTTCTAGCTGAAATAAAATAAGTTTAAGTTTTTTTATATTTTATTTTATTTCAGTTACGGAAATTATATTTATGGTTTTCGTTTTAGTTAACTATAATAACCATGGCTCACTATTAACACATCAACCTAGAGAAGACATGCACATGATGCAGGAATATTACAGTTAATAAAAATGCGGTAAATCTAGTGCTTCATATTACAGTGCCCTTCCTCTATAGTTTCCACTCCAAAAGTGTGTCAAACTGCATAAGTTGCTAACTGTACCCGACCCCCTCACCCTCCCCGATAAGCACACACACACTGGCTATTAAAAAGAGTTTATTTGTGGAGTCGGTTGACTGTGCCGCGCTGTTCTCGGGTCTCGGAGAGCCACTGCTCTTAACACGCCGTGAAAGAAACATTGAGGAAAATATAGGGCACTGCACAGTGTAGTTTATGTGAGGCTTACTGGACGTCTTGAACCTGTGCAGGGGAGCGAACAGACATCTAAAATAGAGGTTTATCAATGTGGGGTTTTCAATGGCCAATAATGAACCAAGAATATATCCATCTGATTGATGTATCGGTACACTATTACTACTGTATAATCACATAAACATGATGAAACGAAGATCTAGTGCTTACAAGTTGTTGAGGAGCAGCTTGCATGGTGGATGTGGAAGTGTTGATCGGCCTCCGGTTCCTCTGGCTCTGGTGGGAAGCTCCCGATAATCCCAGAATCCGATGAGCCACTAACAGGTTCAGGGATTCCAGGAGTGGGCGGGGCCTGCACAGGAAAGGGGGCGGGGTTTTCAGGCATTTGAATGGTGGATTTGGGCGATGACAGCTCAGGCTCTTCCTCAATAATTTCCTCCTTCTTCTTCTTCTGCTGCTGCTGCTCCTCTGCTAGCCGGCGATGTTTTTCCCGCTGGCGCTTGATGGCCGTCACACGGTCTCGCATGGCCTTGGCCACCAGCTTGTAGTCCACCTCGCATACAAACCCCAGAATCACCTGGCAAAGACAGGCGTTTGATAAAACTTTTTTAGGAAGTGCAACACAACATATGGTATGAATCAAATTCAACAGTTGATCAATCAAACTACATTACAACAATTGTTTTGTATTACAAGTTTTCCCAAATGTTGTTTAAATATGCAAATGTGCATTATCTAATTAAATATGCACTCGTTTGCATACATTTCCAGAGCAGAAATCTAAAGCCAGGTTCAAAATTCTTGTTTCATTTTCTTGACAGATTAAAGGTTTTTATAAAGAGGATTTTGGATCTATCTTTTATTTTACAAACATCAACTGAAATAAAATGATATATTAACAAACCAATCTCTAAAAGCTTTCAGAATAAAGATGGGAATAAAAATGTAGAGTTTGTTGTGTGTGAAGCAGCTGAAGTGGAGATTTCTGACTGAAAACGGACTTTACAGATATGTATTGTTATTGAATTTTACAGACACAACTATATAAAGTGTAAGTAGTCTGAAATAAGCTGCTTTTGCCTGTAGCACCTAATGTGGCATGCGAGTTTGAAATACGGTGTCTTGTTATGGACAAATTTTGCATTCTTTGCCGATCTAAAGCTAAATTTTGCTTGGCATAAAGTTGATGAAAATGGCTCCGCAATGGAGATCTCAATAACCTTTCACCCAACTTTGGAACAGTGTGTTTCCACTGAAATAATGTTGGCTAATGTTGCTCTGAAGTCTCTATCACCACATCAGCTAGTCAAATTACATGGTAACCCTCTGTCGATGTGATTTGACGATAAATTTGCTCTTGATGAAAAGCAGACCTGATGAGTGATAAAAGAAGGATTGTGACCGCCTGGCCTAATAAAGCGTCTGGACAAGAGAAAGGCTCCAGTTTCACAACACGGTCTTGAGGCGGTTCTATCGCCGGTCATGTGACCCTCTTCCTCCTTTGGCCCCGCTCTCACATTTCCACGCCGATGATTAAAAAGTTCTGCCCTTGAAACTGTTATGCAACACACAGCAGGGTTACAATACACAGGCCTCGTCTTTAAGCTGAAGGGAATGGCGAGGGTCATGTCCCACTATGTCAAGAAAAAGCCTGCCAGTAGATACAGGTGTGTTTGAAACGTTGTGCTCTACGAAGGTCAAGAGTTCAGTGGCGTCCCCACATTACTGACACAGGAAGAGTAAAGCAATCGACACTGAATGAGGACAGATTGTTGGAAATTACCAACAATGTGAAGGTCAGTTCTGGAAAGTCAAAACAGATAATGAAAGACACTGAAGCTTAAGCAGGTTGGACCAAACCTGTAGAAAGTATAAGTAAATAAGTAAGTAAGTAAAAAAATAAATGTAAGTGGGCTTTGAGAGCCCTCCCTCAATTACATGTTGCATGTTGCACAAGGAAAAGAGCAAAAAATGTATTCATAAATAAATAAATAAAAATAAAAATAAATGAACGCATACATAGACAAATACAAAAATAAATGAACAAAATAAATGAAAGACAAATTCTTTAAAGTTTAAAAGAATACAAAACAGACATTAATAAATGATATAAAAATACATTTAGGATTATATCATACCCGTCAACATTTGGGTACCAAAATACGGGAGACCTGGGGGGGTTTCAGTTCAACCACATGCGGTTTCATGTCATCTGTACATCACACACCCCATCGCCAAATCATAGAAAAATTCAGTTAAGACAGTTGTATTCATCTTAACAATACACAATAAATCAATATACAGAAAAACAGAAGGTATAGGCCACAAATCTGTGAGTACAGTTTGCAAAACTGAACAGGTGATGTTGTGTGATATTCACTTACTGTAAGAAACTGTTCCAGCGGGTGGAGTTTACCGGTACTGAATATTACACATCACCTGTGTATACTCCATTAACTGGAACAGATTGTCACTGGAACTGAATATTACATCCAAATATTGTTATGGAATCAGTCAGCATATTGTTGTGTCACTTCACCTATTGGAACAGTATTTCACAATTTTTCACAGGAACTGAATATTACAAACAACTACTGCGAAAGAACGATTTACAAAACAACGATTGCGAAAGCGTGCACGGATTATGAATTTGTTCACTGTTACCTTGTACGTAGTTTTTTCTTTTTCTGTATAGTTCTATTTTGCTAATAAATTCTGCATTCTGTTTTGGCTTTCTCGTGTGTCCCTGTTTTTGTTGTGTCCCTTTTGAGCCACGGGGGCGAAACGGGTACGGATTGAAAAACCAAAGCAACTGTACGGTGTACAGATCTGAGCACAGCTGAGACTTTTTCTCTGGTACTTTTGGCGTAGGATATTTATTTCCGTCAAGGTCACGCTGCGATGTCAAATGTATTCCCGGGAATGAGTGATGTGCTTTTCGCTTTTAAAGTTTTATAAAATAAGTAAGATATGGCTTGAATGGTTTAAAAGCATTAGCAAGAATAAAAGCGCATCATATAATGTAACGCCATGCAGCCAAATGATGACAGAAAAAAATGGATGCTGCGTTAATTGCGTTAAATATTTACTTACTAGGGGTGGGCGGATCGATCCTGAAGTATCGATACTTTCGGTACTGACGTGGTATCGAAAAGGATCGATCCTCACATAAAAATATCGATCCAAATGTGTGTTTTTTACCAGTAATTTTTTTATTAATTTAGCACGCAATTCAGTGCGTAAAATAAGCTTCTAAGTGGAAAAATAAGCAAATGTTAGCAGATAATTGTGTAGGATAGAACTTTTTCTCCTATCTGGATACAAGACGAAACCAATCAATCACAGAGAGTGTTCGATGCTGGTGCTTCGCTGAGCTCACAGGCACAGTGCGTTTGGGAAACGAAGCCTTGCTTAGATGACAGAGAAACAATCTGGAGTTATTTCGCAATAAACAAATCAAAAGTGTACGGTTCAAAATGTTGACGTCAGTAAGATTTTTTTATTGAAATTAATATTTTTTTTCAACAAGGATCGATGCATTAAACTGATCAAAAGTGACAGTCAAGGGTTTTTCACTGTTAAAAAAAAAATCTACTTCATATAAATGCTGTTCTCTCAACTTTGTTCATCAAATAATTCTGCATAAAATGTATCATGGTTTCCACAAAAATATGAAACTGTTTTCAACATTGATAATAATAAGAAATGTTTCCTGAACAGCAAATCAGCATATTAAAATGAATTATCAGACTGGAGTAATGATGCCGAAAATTCAGCTTTGATCACATGAATAAATTACAGTTTAGTATGACATTGAAAACAGATAGCCTATTTTAAATTGTAATATTACAGTTTTTACTGTATTTTTGATAAAAAAAAATGCAGAAGAGAATTAAAAATCTTACAGACCCCAAACTTTTGAACAGTAGGCTAGTACTAGTAGGCTAGTAGTAGGCTAGTACTATAATTAGGGTAGTTTTGTAAAAGTCACTGACTAATTACAGGCGAGTTGAGAGCACAAATCACAAAATATTTAGTAGTCATGAAAACGTATTCAGATTTAGCATATTAATGATGCATTCACCTCATAAATCATGACACACTGCTCTAGCACAGGAAAGTGCATACAAGTTCAAGTGCATGCTTTTAAAATGAAGAAGTATTGGTATCGGTATCGATATCTGCGATACTGGCCCTGTATTTACTTGGTATCGGATCGATACCGAAATTTGCAGTATCGCCCACCACTATTACTTACCACTGAGTCTTTTCCCATTTCTACCAGTAACACTTATTCAACTTCCCGCGTCTACTACCTGCGCAGATATCGACGGCACAACTGGGTTGTAGGTTGCCAGGTTGAGCTCACAAATGGGTTGAAATTTGTATGATGTGTTGATTGCGCGAGTAGGATGGGTTTCATACAAGATCTGGCAACTGGACAACCTTGGAATAATATACTGATGTGATTATTCATATAACGACGTTTGGGCCATACAAATTACGAGAGTTTCACGGGAGAAATAACAAAACGGGAGGGGGGGCGGGAGATGGGTGTGAAACACGGGAGATCTATCTATCTATTTTTAATTTCTGCAGGTTTGGTCCTTCGAAAGGTGAATCTTATAAAAGCTGTCAAGAACATTTGCTTTATATTTTAAATATTTTATATTATAAAACTTTTATATTATAAATATTATAAAAATATATAATATTTTATATTATAAAACATGCTTTATATTTGAGTCCAAAGTAAAATTAAATAATTAATTATATTTATATTATATTAATTATACTAAAATAAAATAAAATCTGTAGTGTATAAACTTGCCCCCTGCTCTATTACACAACTTTTCATTTGGTCATTTGAATGCAATATTTACTCATATTTGAAGGCTGCATGCCGTTTCAATGTATTATTTACTTAATTATTAAATTATCATTTAATTGGTTTAATTATTTAAATGTATTTATTAATTTAAATAATAGTTACCAAGTTAATATTTGGTTACACTTGATTTAAAGGTGTCATTGTTACAGTGTAATTATAAAGTAATATAAAGTACTGAGTAATATAGTTTTAACAACATTTACTTGCTATTGGGTTTGGTTTTGGGTTAGTTGCACATAATTATAGATAATTAACTGTTATTACTAAAATAAGTACATGTGACATGTAACAATGACATTGTAAAATAAAGTGCACACACACAAAGGTTCTAATATTTTGGGGTATTTTTTTAAAAAGTATTCTCTTCGCTTGATAAACTTAAGGTTGAGCCACTGTAGTCACTTGGACTATTTTAACGATGCCTTTACTAACTTTTCTGGGATGGCAGATATCGATTAAGTGAGACAGCTCTTAAATATCTTAATTTGTGTTCCGAAGATGAACGAAAGTCTTACGGGGTTGGAACAACATGAGTGAGAGTAATTATTGACAGAATTTTTGGGTGAACTAACCCTTTAATAGCTCTGTGAATATCAAAGCTTCAGGACCATTGTTGCAGATCTCTGCAGGAAGCTCAGCCCACATATTAACGTACATCTGTGAACACAAATGCTTTGTTGATCCCTGAGGGGAATATCTGGGTTTAGTGTTTAAAGTGACACTAAACCAGTGAGTCATAGTAGCTGAGGAATGTAACCACACCTAGGATCCCTTCATAAAACATATTAAAAGCTGACAGTGAGACACCACAGTGGGACATGAGATTATGTGTGAAGCTCACCATCTCCTGTGCCACCTCCTCTGGCACGTCTTTGTAAAGCTCAAACAGGAACTCGATGGCGTTGTTGTCCTTGTACTTTCCGTGGAGCTTCTTGGTGTCGTCCATGCGAAGCCAGAGCTTCAGGCTGGATTTGACCATATCATCTTCCTCAGCCAACTCAACGTGAACGCCGTTGTCCTCCTGGAAGAACGTGTGCTCCAGCAGGTCCTGGATGGTGTATCTGGCCAGAGAGATTGATATGAATCCACACAAACTCGATGTATAAAACCACGCTGAAATAGATGTCATTTAATAGCTAAACCTGTTTTGTGAATAATGTTGTATTTGAAAAAATATAGGTTATGTGCACCTGTTTTCAATTATTTAAGCATAATAATGATTAAATTATTCAAATTATTTTGGCATAAAGGTGCAGTCGCACTAGACTTCACGCTTCACAATTCATACGCAGGTGAAAAAGCAAATTGCAAAATGCAAAAAGTGTTTTTGTGATACTTTTATATAAAAGTGGGTGTAGGAACCGTTTCCACTCAGAAACTGTTACTAAATGTTACAAATAATTACAAAAAAGTACAACTTTTCTTGTAAAACATTCTCCAATAATCTTTGTTTTATTTTATTTTTATTTTTATTTTCCTTTTCATTTAAATAAAAAATTTATAAAATGTTTTGGTACTATACGGTTATCCGGACCACACCTGACCACACGTTGACCACAACCGCTCTTGGTTGGTCGTAACCCCAGTGACGGGTAGGTTTAGGGGCGGGGTTGGGGTAGGTCATCACATGTGGTCCGGATAACCGTATAGTACCATTTTTTTTTGTTATTCTTGTGCTTTTATAATTTTTTATAATAAAAAAAAAAAAAAATTCTATTTAGGTTTTTATTATTACTATTTACTATTTATTATTATTATTATTATTAGTTCGATTTTAGTTTTTATTTATTTACAGTTAGTAATTTTAGTGCTATTTAAACTTATTTCAGTTAGTTGCCAAAGCAATATTTTTTAATTTTGTACTATTATATTTCATGTTTTATTTTAGCTTTAGTTTTAGTAAAAACTTTTAGTTTTATAAAAAAAAAATGTGTGTAATAGTTTTAGTTTAGTAACGACCCCTGATGCATGCCTTCTAAATTCATACAACAAAAAGTCGTTTGAATGATTTTAAACATTGAAATATAATTATCAATATAATTCATATTCGGCTCAATACAAAGAATACAAGTTTAAAAGGCTAAGCTACATGGTTTGCAAAGTTGTTGGAAAGTGGAGTAGATAAATATCTTAACATTGTGGATATATTATTAGTTATAATTTAAGTGTCAGTTTTGTTTCCTCTGTTTGCATTAGTTTCTACGGTGATTCACAGTTGTGATTAATTCGCAACACCAGTTTCTGGTTTCCTTTCATTGGTCTGTGTTTGTATTTCAATTTTTAAAGCTCAAAGATTGTTATTTTGAGTTTGTTTTCATTAAAATCACTGTTGACCCTGTGACATTAAGATGTTTTTTTTATTATTAAAAACTCAAGCTCTGTAGAATGCAATTTTGCAGCATCTTAAAGACTGTGACTTTGCAGAACAATTCCACATAATGGCAACAACCAGTGAATACTGTATAACATATTCTGGCGATATGTTTATGCCCTAAATTAATACATGATTAACTAACTGTATTTTTCTATGTACATTTCTGAAATGCACTTTCTGTAAAGCTGCTTTGAAACAATATGTATTGTGAAAAGCGCTATACAAATACATTTGAATTGAATTGAATTGAATTGAATATTTGTTTCTATGCCAGATTGGGATCACAGAACATTTTTAAAGTGTAAAATCAAATCAATAGGCTGAGCTGAAGTAAAGTACCTTTCATCTTTGTTCGTGCGGATACAGCCTTCAATGATTTCCTTTAACTCTGGAACTTTCACCTTGTAGAAACTGTCTGGCTTTATACCCTGAAAACAGCGGAAATGTCAAAAGTTTGAGAAAAACATCAGTCAAAGAGGCTTAATAAGTTTTAATAATGCCAATCATTAATCTAATGTTCAAATGTTAATAAGATGATTCCCTTTCAAATAATCTAATCACAGCGGGTTGCATGAGAGCTACAGGCAAATAGTTTTGAAAAAGTTGCTGATTTGTTACTGACAATAGCTAGGCTTCCATCCACCTATTTTTATGGGAATTTGGGGATATTGCATAAAAAACACTGGATGGAAATGCCAAGATGCACAGAAATAATAAAGATGCACATAAAAACGTACGCACTCAGTTGAGGCGCAACTTAATGCACAGCAGAAAAACTCATGTGACTTTGCCACAGTGGATGTGATTGGATAACTGGACTAACCAGTGGACCAATCGCATCGCACAGCATCTCAAATGTTGGTTTGATCATTCTGAAATGCATGAGCCAAAGTCTGTCTATAATGACCTCCCAGAAGCGTCTAACACGGATGCAAACGGTGCTTTATTCGCAAATGTTTTGTGCAATATTAAATTTTTTGAACTTTCAGTACTATGAGACACTTTGAAAACATTTGTAAATGATTAACAATAGCATCTATGTAAATCTCTTTTACCTTAATCTGTTCTTGAACCCAGTGATAAAATTAAATAAAGCCCTGATATATTAATTTCTTCACAACACTTACACATGTCTGGTGTAATAATTTTAAGATCTACAACGGTTCACACATGTTATTTGTCACATTTGAGTTACTCCGACTACACAAAAGTCTTCAATAATGTGAAGTTATACTGTTACATTTCAAAGATTTACAGCTGAGGGCTGAATTACAGCTGGAGTAGGTCACTTTCCCAGTGGACTCGTGTAATATTTGTGGAGCATGAGCTGCATAAAGCATGGAGTTCACAGGAGTTTTGGATGAGTGCCTGTTGCGTTTACACCTCGGTGCGCTCCTTGGCTTTGTCATTAACACTCAACAACCTTTTCAGAGCAGGCTTTGTTTCGTTCTTTCAAGACACGTTATTTAACACACCTATAAACCAAAACCACTGGCGTCATCCGCGTAAAGTTTAGCTATTAGTTTAAAAACATCATAAACTTGTTTTCTGACAAGCAAAATCAAAACATTACTGAAAGCCTGTTGAAGTACAACATGTCTTAATCCACTAAAGGTTGTTGTTGCAGGTAAAAAATACTTTTATTGGTACATGTATTCATCCCGAACCGTACGGTACATACGTCACGGTTCGGTGCATGCATTCGCACGACGAATACATTCAGTCACAGGCGATCCACACTCCAATCCAGAAGGGGGCGCACGCGACAATGCAACGCTGTTTGCTACCAGTGAAAAGTGCAGAAGATGAAGAGGCGATTGATTGATATGTTTACACATCTCAACCAGTGTTTCAACTGCGAAAAGATATCAATAAAACAGCTTGAGAATAATATCTCATGTAGCATTACATTTACCTCAGGCATTTAGTGTCGACAGCAGAAGAGTTCGCTAGAGAAATGAGCTCTAGAGAGAAGCGTTTCACATGCACTATATTAGCCTATTCATTATATTTACTTAACCTGTTAGTAATTGTTTAATGCATGTTTAATTAAAATGGTTATGAAAACAACTTATTACTGTGTAAAAATGAATTGGTGTAGAAAATTAACTTTATAATTAGATTTAGAAGTTAATGCAAAACCTGCCTTATGTGCAATTTACAGTACTTTTTTTTGTGTTGATTATTATATCTAAAAATGAATAGCAACTGAATTTAATAATTTGGGCTCTGTTGTTAATTGTAACCTTTAATATTATAGTTATGTGTAATTAAGGGCTCCCCATATAGTTTACAGCAATAGCTAAGATAGAAAATTGTAATTATAATTAAAAAAAATGAAACACATTTGTTAAAAACACACAGTTTACTTAAAGAAAAGAAAAAAGAAGAAGCAGTTTTGTGTTTAGTTTTCGAACCCCCGCTGTACCGAACCGTGACTTCAAAACATCAAACTATAAGTGAATCTAACTTTAATAAGTCTCCCTTATTTGAACTGTTATATTAAGAAAAGTTTTTCTATTGAATAAATTGGTTTACATTACATCAATTACAAGGAGACATTTGAGCCATGACGTAAACATGTTGATGTAATTTAGAGGTAAAGTTTTCCAAATGCAATAAGGGGCAGACAAGTGAATATACTGAATCAACAAGTTATAGGACCGGAGTCGACCTCTCTGTGTCCACATGTGACCTGTAGGGCCTTTCTCAAATGATACGGAGTGAGACGAGTCCTGGGCTTTTGCAAACAGGATACAGACAGCAGGGGGTTTTCCAAACTCTGCCTGAAGCTCTAATCAAACCGAAGCATGAGTCTTAAACCACTGCTCAAAGATGACACACAGCAAGCTCTTTAGGAAACGAGGACATGCAGGAAGACAAGGAAAGAAGGGAATAAAGAGAGGATGTTTACTGCGCTTGTCATGCTGGGTTTAAGTTCTCAGAGCTGTCTGTGTGAGAGACTGAACTAGGACATACTGAATGGACAGACATATTCTTATGCAAAATAATGCAAGCAGCACATCTGCATGATAATAAGACCTATTTCAAAGCAATGTCACAATTAATAACATACGCCACCGTTCAAAAGTTTGTGGTTGGTACATTTTTTAATGTTGACTAAAGTTGCATTTATTTGGTCAGAAATACAGTAAAAACAATAATATTGTGAATGTGACGGTTTCTACGTGAATATATTTTAAAATGTAATTTATTCCTCAGTCACATGATCTGTCAGAAACCATTCTAATATGCTGATTTGCTGCTCAAGAAACATGTATTATTATCAATGTTGAAAACAGTTGTGCTGGTTAATTTTGTGATTTTTTTTTTCTTTTTCTCAGGATTCTTTGATGAACGGAAAGTGCAAAAACAGCATTTATTTGAAATAGAAATATTTTTCAACATTACAAATGTCTTTATTGTCACTTTTGATCAATGTAATGCATCCTTGCTGAATAAAAGTATTCATTTCTTTCTTAAAAAATAAATAAAATCGTACTCGCCCCAAACTTTTGAACAGTAGTGTATCAATATTTCCTAAGACAAACCCCTAAATTATTAAATTATTGAGTAATTAATAAAGGGATTACATATATTTATAATACAAGCAGGTTGAAACTCACGCTGGTAACTTTGCGGTAAATCTGGGCCGCGTTTTGGCACTCTGAGTATGGGTATTCTGATGTGGTCATCTCCAAGATGCACATGCCAAATGCGTAGACGTCCACCGCCTCGTCGTACTTCTCCTCATACATTTCTGGAGCCATGAACTCTGGAGTTCCTGTTAAACACAATATGAGAACGCTCAGAAGTCACTAACAAAAAGGTACCATAGTAATACTGTGTTTTTGGGAATACCACAGTTACCTTGAAGTACCATGTAAATACCACCATATGGTAATCACTCAGAACCCTTGTGAAAGAGAAGTGTGCTTAATTGTATTGAATGTGTAGGCTACTTAAATCTTAAAAGTACAGTATATTAAAAAACTGTGTGCAACTAACAAGCTCTTAAAGAGCGTACATATTCTTGACTATGTTTCTTAACACTTTTAAAAAGTGCACTTTGTAATTGCCTTTACTTGATATGACAGTCAAGAAGAGACAGGAAGCAATGGGAGGATGGTATTTTTTAAGTTATTATAGTGGCTAAAGGTGAAAACTTCAAATATAGAATTTAATACTTGAAACATAATGAGGTTGAAGATCTCAGAAGATGTTAGATAAATCATTACTGAGAAACTACAGTAGTTTCCAATGACTTACCTATTACACTCTTTGCAAAGCTTGCCCTCTTGAGTGTGGCCAGGCCAAGGTCCCCGATCTTCACGCTCCCGGTGGGCCCTGTGATGAAGATATTGTCACACTTCAAGTCCCTGTGAATGATGGGAGGGGCGCGAGTGTGCAGGAAGTGAAGTCCTTTAAGGATCTGACGACTCCACCTCTGTAAGAGCTTTGGTTTCATCTCTTTAAAACGCTTCAGATACCTAGGAAATTGGCAAGCATAACAATGTTTACCTCAGCAGCAAAACAAAGAGATATGAGATTGTGAGATGAAGGACAAACTCACGTTTTGAGAGTGCCAGAAGTCATGAGCTCGGTGACCAGCAGGATGCACTTGTGACCTTTCACAGTGGACTTCCAGGAGTCATAAAAGCGCACAATGTTTGGGTGCTGAAGACCCTTGAGCATTTCAACCTCTTCACTGAAGCGCTGCCGCTCCACTTTGGTCAGTTTGCGAGTCTGTAAAGAGTAGAAAAACAAAAAGAAACAGAAAGAATAATGATTCTTCAGTGTACAACAAGTGGACACTTCACGGAAAGTTTAAAGTAAAAAAATCTAATGACTGAGAACTACTGACTTAAACGGTCTTAAAGAGGACCTATTATACCCTTTTACAAAGTCTTGATTTTGTTGCTGGGCTCTACTAGAATAGGTTTTCATGCTTGAATGTTAAAAATTATATATTTTCCCCATATTCTCCATTGTTGCAGCTCCTCTCTTCCCAGTCTGTCAGTAACGCTCATAGACAGTATAAGAAATGGACACATCGACCCCATAGACTTGAAGCAAATTAGAAGCCCTCACTTCCTGATGGCTGAGCGTACTGCGCAGACTCAAACTGAGCTTGATGACGTAGATGTGACGTGAGCAACCTTACAACAGTTGTAAGTCTTCTAGTAGCTGTGCCAAGAGAAATCTGAATCATTCCCTTCCGAATCTTGCAGAGACGGAGAGCGCGAGTAGGAGCTGTCCATGAGCTAGGAGCAGGAGCAACTTTATGACTCTCTATGGGCTTCTCCCTTGACTTTATGCCTCCACGTCCCCCCGATTGACTGCGAGCTTCTCCTCCTGTCTATACGGTAATTTCCAGAGAGTCGCGTGGTTATGACGCAATCGTTAGCCTACTTTTACAAAAACTGCTTCTACAGGGCCATAACGTAAGATACAAGGTAATGGAGCCTTTTATACATTGTCGTGTTTCTTTAGAAACAAACAATGGACAAATAGAGTCTTTAAACGCCTCAGATGTGAAGTTATTCGCTGTCAAAGTGACGCCAAAATGAATGGGAGTCAATGGATTGCTAACAGCAGGTGATGGCTTGTTAGCCAATGGCGGCCCCCCGGGGATGGTACGCTTTTCGGGTGCTGGATTGCCCCCCTGGTAACGCTCTGTTTAGTTCCTGTCTCTATGAAGCCCCTCCTTCTGAAAATCACACTGTGCTCTGATTCGTCGGCTGGGCCAGTGTGTTGTGATTGGTCGGCTGGATCAGTGTGTTGTGATTGGTCAAGCTCTTCGAGCGTGTTTGGGAATGTCCCGCCCCTTACCATAACCAGCAGTTTCAACACACTACTAACTAACTCAACCAGGCCCCGCCGCTTTATTCTGCATATGAATTATTTAAATGAGGAATATTGTGACGTGTTCGTTCCCCGGAAGAAAACTCAAGACTACAATGGAGGCGTTTCAGGGAGTTCAGAAACAGTGACAGTGATATAGAGAATAACTCCCGCTGGAGGGACTTTGTGAAACTTTACAGACCTTTTTCATACTCAAACTGCAACATTACACACTAAAGAAAGATGAATATATAAAAAAAAAAAACTTAAGTTTAGGTTTCAAGTGTCGTAAATTCTTCCCTCAATAAGCGTTACGTACATCATCCCTCAATAAGCACGATTCACTGCATATTCTGACAGATAACAACCTGTAATTAGTGTTTAAAAAACTATTAAAACAGATTAGAACCGGCAAGACAGTTGCAACCGCAAGAAATTTACATGAAGCACCCTGCGTAACATAAGCATTTTTCCCCTGGTCACATAATTAGATCCCATTCTAAACATAGGTTTTCGAAAAACTGGACTACAAACAAGCAATGACTTGGCAACAAGGCCATTTCTGTCCTCTGGTGGTTATGAAAGGCTTGATTTAGCTGGTCTGGGCCTCTCAGCCGCGTGAGGAGGATGGAAAACTCCTCAGAGACACCAGCTCAAGCACCATGAATCCTACATTCAATGAGTTCTGGGAAAAGTAGTGTGTGTTTATGTCTCGAGTGACCAGATATAAAAACATGCAGGACAGAGGCAGAGGGAGGACGAGATCTACATTTAACACTGTATTTAAAGATGTTTCTCATTAGATTCCTTAGGAGAAATGACAATAGACACAAATGAGACAATTTGATGAACGACATATGAGAGTGTCCAAGAAAAAGATGGGGGAAAAAATCTACCTCTATAAATCATGTACCGTGTCAAGTTCTTAGAAATGTGCTCTGGATTCATTGTTGGTTCCATTTGGTTTAAAAAGAAACCATTTATACAATTTTCAAGTTTCAAAAACTTGAATTTTTAGAATCAGAAATAAAATTTTGGGGGAATTTTACCACGTGCCATTTTACAACCAGAACTATCCATGTCATGTCATAAAAAGGTCAACTTATTAGATATTTTAAGAGACTTATTGACCTTGGTACACAGTCACTGACAGAGGTCTTCTCTATGACATAATTTCCTGCTATTTTTTTTTTCCATTTATGTTGGTTGCACTACATGACTTTGATTTGGCAGCCAATCTATTTCAAAAATTTGTAATATTTTAACAAGACTGTGCAATTGCTTAGGAATGATAATAAAAGATTATGCCAAACTATTTAAGGTTTTCTGTTCAATATGCTTTTAACGAGTCTTTTTTCTTCATGATTTTAGGACAGTTGCTTCACCCTGACATATTTAATTTTATGCCCCCCAAAATATCTAAATATTGTGTGATTTAAATATAACAAATGCTCAGAAGTGTATTTAAGTCATTGTATATCTGAAAACTAAAACCATATAAAAACAAAACATCGCTACTTGAAATAAAATAAACGACGGCCATGAAATAACTTATTTTATTTCAGCTAGTTGCTAAGGAAACATTTCTCTAGTTCATTTAGTCTAAAACTGAAATAAAAATGAATAAAAACTAGACATATTTAAAAAAAAAAACTAATAATAAAAATTACAAAAAAACATTACTAAATCTTTAACTGAAATGAAAAAGAAAACAAAATATAAAAATAAAAAACTAATAATAGTATCTCAATTATACAAAATTATTGAAAACATTTGAGCATAATTTGAGACAATCTCATCCGAGGAAAGACTTGCATTTCTTCCCTGTGGGAGGATTAAAGAAAAATGGAAGCAATTCGGGAATTAATTATTGATTCGTAGGGGTGTAATGATACGCTCATGTCACGATTCAATACATTTCACGATACTGAACAACTCGCAATACGATATTATTGCGATACTCCAAGACATACGATAAAAGGTTAACAAAAAATTAACTGTTGGTTACTAAATACTAAATTTGATATTACATTATGGGTGTAAATGAAGAGGCTTAAATAACCCAATGCACAGGACAATAGAGATATAAATATATTCATGATTCTGAAGCTGAAAACAGAATTCTTTTAGACGAACAATATGCTTGCACACTGTCACTGACTAGATATATTAAAAATAATCTAGGCCACTTTTTACAAAAAATATTCCCCCATTGCATTATTATACATTATATTCAACATTATATATAGTAATTTAATGTAGTATTGACACTAAAACTCTAAAAACTTGAATTTTTTCCTCACACAGTAATTTTTATTTTGGGTAACCTAGGCTACACATGATACATATTGTTGCATTTTTGTATTGCGATATATTGATACACCCCTATTGATTCGTGCTCAGACATGTCTCTCTCCCAACCCAACATAACTACTGTTTCCCAAAACTTGGCCCAAGGCTTTGTGACACCAAATGATTGACAAGCATTGTTGGTCTTACGCACACATTGAGTCCCTGAGTTCATTCACTCACGCTTTATGTCAATTCACCTGAAGTACCGTACTATCCCCCAACAACCACTGCAAAAACACAGCCAAACATTGACACACTTTACACATGAGACATATACACGGCACTAATCTTATTAGCGACTCCAAACATCAGTTCTGCATTTTCAGTCAACATAGGATTGCCTTTCAGACTTGAGTATGTGTACAATCAACACTGAGCTTCTGTCCCCATATTTGTGACGCAACTTGAGTCCTTCTCATACACACAGGCACGTTTTTAGCAGAGTTAATGTCATTATCTCATCAAATACACTCTGTACGACTATATCTGTGCTGGGAAAACAAACTGACGGAGGTGCAGGGGAGTCGGGTAGGTCTTGCTGTCACCAGCAGAGCTATACGAAGAAGTGCACGAACACGTATTTAGGTAACCAGAACCTTTTTCCAGGATGTAAATATCATAAAGGTACATTTGACTTTCCATCGCCTCCAAAAAGCAGAGACGTTTTTCCTATAATTCCGTTAACTCTCTCTCTCTCTCTCTCTCTCTCTCTCTCTCTCTCTCTCTCTCTCTCTCTCTCTCTCTCTCTCTCTCTCTCTCTCTCTCTCTCTCTCGACCCTGAGTAAGCAACACTAAAACAAGAGTTTTCCATAAAAATATTGCATTTGACAAGCTGTATAAGTTCAACCACTGGTACACAAACAAGAAGTTAATATTGAGTACCTTACATTTGTTAAGTTAACGAAAATGTGAGTGAAGTCAAAGGAAAAATCAAACACGGCACCACTTGTGAAAAAGAAGTGCACTTAATTGTATTGAATGCTCACTTGTAGTGTACTTTAAATCTTAAAAACATTTTTTTTTTTTTTAACTGTACTCGGGTGGTTGACATGACATGGCCTTTTTTTGGTCCAATGTGTCAATGTTAAGTAAATTATAGAAAAATATATCAAAAACTGTGGTGATATTGTTCAGAAAGTGCTGTTTTATATGGACATACAGGACATTCATGGGTTTAATCTTCCATTTTTTCACAATTTTCAGCCAAACCAGAATAAACTCATATGGCGTGACTGTCCCAAGCACATTTCACAAATTTTGATTTTGAATAAAACCAACAAAATGAATTCATTTTCTGTTTATTCAATCATATATTGATATCCCAGATGTATACTTGTGAGTCTGCTTGACTAAAAGTTCAGGCATAATATTTTGAAGCAGCCCTTAACTAAAACATTTTGTCCCGAAAATGGATATCATTAGGTGTGACGCCATATTCCTTTTTTCAAACGGGCAATTGTTTGGAGACCTTTGGGGTGTGGGGGTCCTTTCAGGAGGAAGAACAGCACCTCAGAAGGACACTGAAAGTTACAATGCGAGTTTTCTCTCTTCATGTTCAAAAAAAAAAATCCGGCAAAAAAGTATATCCGGCACTCCTGCTTCAGTTCAGCAGATTAAAATAAAAAGTGCAACATCAAATGAATACAGTAAGTGGATTAATGAATGTGTTATAAACATATGATTCTTTGCTACTTTGAGTAGAACTCAGTGTTTCAAACAATTTTGTGATTTTTGCTGTAACTGAAACAATGATTCACTTGTCAAACTAAGTTGGGTTGTTTGTTAAAATGCAGCTAATACAGATTTTTGCATACAGATTGTTGTGTGGTGTGACATCATATGGCGTGACACCATGCCATTTGGTGTGACATTCAGAACTTTGAAAGATATTAAGGCTTTTTGGTTATTAATCATAAAATCATCAATGTGACAGATGGGGAATAGTGCCAGCAAAGGTTACAAGCATTGTGGTACTTTTATAACAAGGTATTCCCAAATTAATTTGAAGTATATTGAAAGATTACAAGTAAACGTCTGTCTATGAGTGATGATAAAGTAAAATAATGCAAAATGTAACATATCTGCACATAAGAAATGCTATACTTTTATATAGTAATGATAAAGAATCAGGATAAATTGACTTACATTATCACATTATACCCCTTTTTACACATTTAATACACAATAACATTCATGTCACACCATATGACATTTTTAGTCACTAAGACAGTAAACTAGTGAATAAATGTAAATTTTAGGACAAAATCTACAAGACCGCATATATATTTGGAAATATAAGAGTTGGTAGAATATAACCCAATGAGTTCCATGACTTACATTTGAGATTTGAACTTTTTTTAGCCACATATGTCACCCACCCACTTGCAGATAATATTACCAAAGTAAAAGGAACGCTTTCATAACTATGCTTTTTAACACACTTAAGTACACTTTGTAAATCTCAAAATAAAAGTTGAACCTTAAAGAACATTTTAAATAATCATGCTTTAATGCTCTTTCGTCGTCCTTTAAAGAAGTGCACTTATTTTGATGTGTTGACTAACATACTTAAACACATGTAAAGTACTTGATTATAATTTTAACTGTGGAGTGTTATTCATTACATTTCAAGTTTACATATTTTAAATGTACTAAATTGCAACTTCATTACAAATGTCTTATTACAAATATAATTAAATACATGACATGCAAGCTTCATTGGAAATGACGTTAAAGTAAATTTTAGTTTACCATAAATGCTTGTCATTATTCAGCAGTACTCTTTAACCATATTTCAAAGACAATAAAAGTATTTGTGTTATTACATATAAAGATGTATTTAAGTCCTACTTAAGCGGGTCAAAAAAGCACCTCTTCAGTTCAGATTTACAGTATTTATAAAACGGTATGGAAGAAGTACCCGGATAACTAACTACTTACAGTAGTGCGCATTCAAGAGAGGATTTGTGAATGGCAGTGAATCAGCACAACTGTAGGTCACATAACAATGACAACATGACAAATGGTAGCAAAGTAAGAACTTATTCAAGAGAGTAAGCAATTTCCGCAACGCCATTGCTTTTGCTCCTGAATCAATCCATGTTTTGAATGAATTGATTGAGTGAATGATTCAATGACTCATTCATAAAGACTTTTGACCTTGTAAAATTCCCACACATAATGATGGTCTGGGCTGCGTTTCCCAAAAGCATCGTTAGCCAACTTTGTTCGCAAGTTCCGTCGTTATCAGCATAGTTCAACGAGTCAGTGTTTCCCCAAACCATCGTTCTAACGAACATTCGCAAACAGCATCGCAGAGTTGCGTGGTTGGAACGACAGCTCTCGACCTGTGGTTAGAAGCAGAGTCTCTAGTTTGCATGACATGTTGACTCAATAAATCCTTACCTTGAGCAAAATAAGCAAGCTGACATTCAATACAACCTGTGTCTTTTATTTAGAATACATACAAATTACGTCTTTTAGTTTGTCAAGAGATTTAAAGCACCGCATGTGCGAACGTGCTTTACTATGTAAGAACGAGCCTATGATTGAATCTGGAAATAAAGCAAAATAACTGAGAGAAATGAGAAATAGTCCTCGGATGTCATGTCTGTAATTTATAGCAAAACATCTAGCGTTAACTCGATCTCAAACAGATTCATTAAAAGAGGTTATCACTCCATCACGTGCGTGACGTCATAAACCAACGTGGTTGAACGACCACTTTGCGACAATGCGGTTTCGGGAAACAGTCGTGACTAGCACGTTGATTTCTTCAACGATGCATTGTAATATGGTAGTGAACCAGCGAGTTACGTCACTGTTCGGGAAACACACCCCTGTTTGGAACATGGAAATTTATGTATTCATAGATTATGCTGTAAATAAGTTGATTGACTAGTTTAGTCAATCAGAGGTAAAATCTCTCTTGTGGCTCGTTGTTTTATTTAAAAAACGTATTTGTAAAACAGATTTAATTTGGTTGTACTAAAGGGTTAAAATGAACATCCTGGGACCTGCACAGTTAAAACATGTTAGAACAGCATGATTGATACACGGTGGGCTTAAACGGGGGCAATCCTGGAGGATTATTCCGGCCTAGAGACAGCAGCTTGAGTTAAGGACAGCCTAAGGCACAGCGAGGTAGTGATTACAAAATGACACATAACAACCTCTACAGGCTTATCATGATTGAAAGAGGGAACCTAAGGGCTTTTCAGCCATATGGTAGCGCTTTTGTGCTGGAGTATACGCATATGGGACAGCCATTGTGAAAAATGTTTCGCTGTGTGTTTTTTGTTATTGGCACACTGAAAGCATCATTGTTGTGTGGTACTATTTACAGGACAGAGCCTGATTTTAGTTGCCACAGATTGACCAAACTCCACGCAACATACCTAGTATTTTGCATGACACTTACTGTACATACTGTAATGTGCAGTTTATATAATAAACACCTCTAAATGCAATATTAGAATTAGAATATTAGTTCTGGGGAGGGATTTACGAAAATCTTCTTAAGAAAAAAAGTTGTAAGTGTAATTTTTGGAAAAATCGTAAGAAGTTCTCAAATATTTTTAAAGATTAAAATGACCGGCGTTGGTGTTACTTTTTGTTGCTTCTGGCTTGACCAGAGTTCAGATATCAGCGAAACATTTTTGATGCAAGTTAAAAATAATTATTTTAAATGAGCCTGTCTTAAAATGGACAGTATTTTGCAATATGCCGATTGTTTAGTATATAATAAATACCTACACTAAACACAACATTTGAATTAGATTAATAACAAAACAAAAAAAAACATTTTGAATGAATTTTGAATGAAATGACAGGTGTTGCATTAATATCTATTACTATTATATGTAGAAAGTGTTATGGTTCCTATAAATAACCATTTACGTAACCACTCCTTTGCATTTGACCCTAGCTGTTTTTGTCCTCTCTCTCGTCCCTGTTTGTTTAAGAAACAGAGTGCATAAAAAAATGTACAAAAATAAATAAAAAGGGAAATAAATTGTATTTGGTTTTCTTGACAGCTGGCAGTGATTGTTTAAAAAAAGGTGTAAAGTTGTGTTTTTTTTTGTTTTCCTTAGTAATATTTACAGTTTTTGCTGTATTTTATTTATATTGCTACCATACTGTACATACACACTACATTAATATTATTTTGTACTTGAATGTTTTGAAGCAAGCATTTATAATCCTTCTCTTTCTCCTTTTTGTTGAATCAGAGAGCAAGAAATACCTCTGCTTAATTTCATCTGTATTTCTTTGGTCAATATGTTGAAACAAACACTGTTTTGTCTTTCTTTTATTGTCTCTCTGATTGGTAAAACACCAATAAAAAAGAGTTAAACTAAGAAAGTGTTGCTTAATGTTTAATTACAACAATTAATTCGATACAACCCAACATCGCACTCTTGGGGATTTGAAGCTTGTTCTAACTTAAATAAGTTATTTAAGATTTTTAAGAACATACTTCTGAAGAATTTTAATTCTCCTTAAGTTTTGTCTTAAGAACAATAAAAGTGCAAATAAATCTAAATCAAAAGTTGTAGAACAAGAAGAATTTTATTTTTAAGAATGTTTCACGGATCCAGCCCTCGGTTATCATATGCAAATGCCTTTGGTGTTCATGCAAATTGGAAGTGGTTTTATGTTCATATTTTTACTATCTTAGTATTTACGGTTATCAATTTAAACAAATCTTTAGTTTAGTTCTTCAATCGTGTGTGCTTGTATTTCTGTTTTGTTATTGAAAGATATGCTGATGTAAGTTTTTGGAAAGCATTTTATTATAAATTGCCTCATTGTGTTATTATATCCCTGAATGTCCAGAAGAACAAATGTACAGAAACACATGTGCGTTCAATCAGAGCACACCGCTGGGGGTTGAGAGCAGTGCGGGCCAGCAGTTTCACAGCGCTGGTTAACTCCAGACTGCCCAGACCAGAATGCACTGCTTCAAGTATACCGGCCTCTGCTGAACTCCAGCCAAACCACATTCCAGAGACCTCTGAGCCCGTGTAACATTGGAAGAAAAGTTAGAGAGACCGTATGCTAGGAATTTGCTGGCATTTTTCAAACGTCAAATCCCAAAATCGTTCAGAAAAGCAGAGCACGGATGTACTCACACTAGGCACGCTTGTCTTGTCTCGTGCCCTGATGCGATTGCCCCCCCTCCACTCCCCCGCTGACCTGCACACACACTTACTCCGTGTCGGAGCACGCTTACGTCATTTACCGTGCAACTTTTTGTTTTGAAGAAAACAGGAAGAAAAGCACTTTTGCTAATAGACTGCCCATTAGATTTAGCATTTATGCCACACAGTGATTTTCACTTGATTGTGCTGAACGTATCAGACGATTACTATAGAGGCAGCTGACGTTGATGGAGGAATTTGCAGATTTACTAGAAAGAAAACTACAATTCCTGTTTGTCAATAAGGTGAGAACCAGACCCTAAATCGCAACGGAAAGGATGGCAATCAGATGATATAAAAATGATGATGATTGATTGATTGAGTTCCATGACAATAATAGGGATTACTATTACTTTTATTGTTTTGGTCTGGTTTTCCAGTACAAGTATCTCGACTTTCTTAAAGGGATCCTATTATGCTTTTTCACTGTTTCATCTTTAGTTAGTGTGTAATGTTGCTGTTGTTATTAAGCTCAAAGTTCTTTCCAAGAACAACAGCGAACGTGTTTTTTTCTGGATCGTGTGAAGTCATAATGTTACTCATTTAAGACTAAAATGCATGTTTGAGCCGTTTTAACTGAAAGCAATCTTAAAATATGTCACTGCCATTGTTTTGTCTCAAGATGCACACCAGTAATATTTTTGTTCAAATGCTCATCCTGGCTTAATCTAAGCCCTGTCTGTGAAACCAGGCCTTAAAGGGATAGTTCTGCTGAACGCAAAAGAAGATATTTTGAAGAATATGGGCAACCAAACAGTTTATGGGCCCCATTTAATTTTTTCTCCATACTATGGAAGTCAATAGGGCCCCAAACCAAATGTTTATTTTGCTTCTCAAGTAAATGTATCTTGATCTTGAAGAAATGTTGAGATATTTTGGAAAACAAGACAAAAATATTGAGCAACATAATTTTTTGCAGTGTACTATTACTACTAAACAAACCTCCACCAGCACCAAACAGATCAGACTCATAACCATTAACACATGCATATTGCATCAGGTTTGTAAATGACACCGAGCACATTTGTAGACAATGAATGTCTCTCTGTTGAGTCCTTTGACATACAGTACAAACCTCGAGTTATATTCTGCCTGAATTCAGTTACATAAGTAGAGTCATTAGAGAATTTAGAAACTTGACTTCTTGTTAAATTACAACTTTGGTCCAAAGAGTACTGAAACATCAACAAAAATGACTTCATTCCAGCAAGTAAAGAGCACTGGAAGAAGAAGAAGAAGACGACGACGAAGATGCGGGGAGATCATGATGAAAATGAATGTAAACGCTCCAGGGCCTCCAAGCTCCAACTTTCTACTGAATCACATCCAACACTAAATCTGTGTGAAATACATGGCACAAACTTAAATCCTCAGACACCATGCTTCATTTTCATGACATTTCAAGCTGGATAGAACATTATGAATTTGTTGAAATGAAAAGATGAAATAATGCTTGTTGCGCCTCCTTTATGGAAAATACTTCTCACCCTGTCCTCAGGCTGCCATTAGTTTAGGTGTAATATGCTCTGAAGTGTTGCAGGACATCCGTTTCATTAGTGTGGAACATTAGTAATACTGTAAAACTGAACACCGTGTACCCCTTATTAAAACATGTGCAAATGTCAGTCAGCAGAATCAATATAATAGTAATTCAGACATCATATAATATTAAAAAAAATCGATGACATAATATAATTTAATAATAACATTATTTTTAACAATGTAACAATATCTCTACAGGGAATTGGCACGCCATAATTTACTAAACACAACACATACTGCACCGGTTGCATGTTCATTCATCAAATATCTCTGAAAAAATCATTACAAAAAATAATCTGATTGCATCTGGGCCAGATGCTTCTGTTAGTTTCAGCGCAGTACAACTTTTTGGTCCCACATTGCTCACGGTTTTGGGACTTTTTACTCTTCCATGAAACTTATATTGTGGTCAAGGGGGTCTGCAGAAGTGTGTGTGATTAAATCCAGGCTGAAAATGTTCTGGCCCAGCTCCACATGCGTGTTAACTAAGCAGCGTTGATGTTAAAAAACTCCCCATGAGTAGGCAGCACCTGTCAGCACTTTCATTAGGATGAACACAAGCCGTGCAGGAACATGCCAGCGTCACTGACATACTTCAAGCGATATCGAAGAACAAACTGGTGTGACATCATTTTGAACAAAATCAGGCCAAAACTAGGTTCGTTTCTAGGGCTGGGTATCGAATCAGATGTTCCAATTCGATTCTCGATTCTAAATTCGATTTTGATTCCCGATTCCCGACTCAATGAATATAGATTTAATACAAATCCTGTATTTATAAAAAAGCACAGTGAACATAAGTTTACAAGTGGCTAATTAATTAAAAGAAATAAAGAGCCACAAACCTGTATATTAAACTCTTTTTATTTTAGGTAGGTACACTTGGGTACATTAAAACAGAACCCAACTCTATTTTTCAAATGCATACAATGAATAGACAGGATTCTGATGCAAGATGAAAAATTGATGTTGAAAATTGGTCAGAACAGATGCCTTGATCAAACAGGATCAGGTTATTTTATGTTTAAGACAAAACAAAAATCAAATCTCACAGCATTAGCTGTAACGTTCACATACAAGCCTATGAACAGTGTAGGAAAACTAATACTGGCTTTTGGGTGATAGATAAATAAATATGGAAAAAAATCGATTTGTGGACTTTGAGAATCGATTTTGAATCGACCACATTTTAAAAAACGATTAATCGATTTTTTTTATTTTTTTTGCCCAGCCCTATTTGTTTCAGGAGTTTGAGGCTACGTTTACACGTGGCCGGTTACTTTCATAAACGGACATTTCACCCTCTCCGTTTTCAGAAAAGTGTTCGTTTACACAAACCCGTGTATATACCGTCAAGAGCATGCCAGACCTGTAGGTGGCAGTGTAACGAGAAGCTCAAGCCCATGTTAGCCAATCAGAATCCCGAAAATATAGGTCGCACCTTTGACGCAGTGCAAGTTCTGTCGCATACTGTGACGTCGACTGCCTAAAACCAGAGAATGTCTAATAGGAAGAGAATTGGCACTCTCTGCTTACTTCCGGGTTCTGGATTAGTTGCAGTAACACGTCTCTGTCCATGCGGGGGCGCTCGCGAGCGAGTGCAGAATGAATGGAGGTCTATGGCGAAAAACCCTCAAAATCCACTTTTCTCAGGATATAATTTTTTGTCTAGTAATTTGAATGTTGTATTCGAAAGGAGATGCAAAGAAATTACACATTGCTGGGTGTTAGATTTTTTAGAGCCACTTATTTGGTTTAAAAAGTCTTTTAAAATGTCAATGACGTCAGAATGCTGACGTCATTAGCAGAATGCTAGCGTGTTATGGGCAACAACAACTCAACCTGTAAGAAATCGAAAAGAAATAAGTACTCGTTCATTCAACTTTCGACCTATAACCTATGTTGAACTTGCAAAGCCTACAATAAAATCTGAGATTTCTCAACGGCAATCGGGTGAAAGAGACACATTTAGCCGTATAGCCCCATTGACTCCCATTCAGTCTGCACTCGCTCGCGATCACCCCCAGTGGAATTCTACTGGAACTGCAACCAAAATCAATACAATGGTGCTGAATAGGGAGTGCCAAGGCTCTCCGTAGACGGGCTCTGCTAAAACTCAGTTTTTCTCAGTTTACATGTAAACGTGCAAACAGAGTTTTCCAAAATGTAGAAATAATCGTTTTCAGAGGCGAATTCTCCGTTTGCGTGTAAACGAGGGACACAACCGAAGGGAAATGTCTCCGTTTTTCAAAATGACCATGTACGTGTAAACGGGCCTGAAACAGCTTGCCAAAGTGAACTTTCCTAAAAAGGTAAAAACCTTCAAACTACCATTGGTCCGTGGCGAATACATAATAGGTGGGTGTGGCTCTGTGGCTCCGCCTTCTCCAGTTCATTTCTTCTGTTCAAGTCTGTCGAAGTTGGCGCGAGTAAAAACATGAACACACTGGAAAGCGACTTTATAGTAGAAAATGAATCTGTAACTCTAATTGAAAGAGACACTGAGAAGTTTAATACTGTAAAGATGCGTGCTTTAAAACGTGATGCAAAATATATTGTATAAAGTGGTATATAAATAAATGTGACGTGACTGGAGTGCCGAATTGCAGAGCTTGTGCAAACATCCACATCGCTATGATCAGTATCTGCTGTTTTCTCACCACTGACATTTTTGTTGTGCATCTATTCCGTTGTTTAAAGAAATCAAGTTTTAACAAATCAATGATTTCTTAAAGAAAAGCGTGTGAAGCACGTATATATTAATTTAAACATCACTCTCATCAGTGGACAGCGACAGGATTTTCATTAACAGAAAATTAGCAGTAAGCAGCAAAGGTATTTCAAACATCTTTTTAACCCTAAGCAAAGAACTAAACAAAATGCACATGACTTGAGTATATATGGGACAGATTAACACTGTCCTGGTGTAACACCCTCTGCTACGTACATATCACAATGAAGAAATGTTGCTGCAGTGCAGCAGAGAAGCATTCGAGTGTAAAAACATCAATAAAAGGGATAGAAGAGGAAGCTTTTTCCATGAGGACATTAGGAATATAGGGGAAAAAATCATCCCCATTAATTTTGGAGTGGAATGTGATCAGGACGTGTTTTCATAATATTCACCCTAATATAGCTATCATAGAGTTTATTTATCCGTCAGCTGGGTTATGTTTCAGTGTATTTATTGACAGAAGTGCTAGACAGTATTCATCAAGTGGATCTAGGCTGCACAAAATGTTCCTCCTTATCTCCGAGTGTGTGTGTGTGTGTGTGTGTGTGTGTGTGTGCGTACAGGAACAAAAGAGGCTTAAATGAAGGTTAGTTTGACAAGACTTATCTACAGAGCACAACCACTTTATCAACTTTGGTACCGGAAATATTTTTCTCAATCAAAACATTTCTGATTATTGCAACTTAAAATCAGCATATTAGAATTATGTAATGATGCTGAAAATTCAGCTCTATATCATTGGAATAAATTACATTTTAACATATATTAAAATAGGAAACAGATATTTGAAATTGTTTGCAAAATATCACTGTTTTTACAGTATTTTAATCAAATAAATGCAGCCTTGATGAGCATAAGAAAACATAAAAAAAAAAATCTTAATTATTCATAACTTTTAGGTGTCTATTTAGTTTATTCTAAAATATTTATATATTGAGCACAATGACCATAAGAACAAAATGTATTCAGTTCCACAACTCATCTCATCACTCATTATGACTGTACCTTGTTCTGGAAACACACTGGCAAATGTTTGGCATTGTGCTCTCATTCAAGAGCTGATAGTGTTACTATTTATAAAAGCAGCGGCAGGGACACATACTGTGAGAGACACTGATAGTGACCGTCGGCACAAAGAGAGAGGTGACTGAGAGGAAGAAGACTTTGGGAAGAGATTCAAATATAGGTTCACACAATATGGATGTAAGCCTTCATGTCACAGCAAATGGCTGTAAGTGATGGTTGTCCAGAGAGACATTTCAGTCTTTCCCAAAAATACAAACTGAGAAGAAGCAGTTTTAAAGTCGCATTCCTATTCAAGCCAATGAAGCATAGAGAACTAGTGCACTACAGTTTTGCACTGTAGTTTATGTTGTCATATATAGACTGCTGTTATGGTGTTTTTTGAGATGGTCCTCACTGCAGAACACGAAATCCAGGGGGAGGAGTTGGATCCAGATCTAACTCCTCCCACCTTACATATACCTAAACCTACCCATCTCCACCCCCTGATCCCTAAACCCACCCCTAAACCTACCAATCTCCACCCCCTGATCTGGATCCAACTCCGCCCCCTGGATCTCGTGTACTGCAGTGAGGTGCTACTGTGTTTTTTGGGTCATTTTTCGAGCTTAAGGCGAGACACTACAGGTGAATAGGGTAAATTTTTTAACTAGCAGATATCACCATGAAACTTTCCCAGTTGATTACCTACATTAAGATGAGAAAAAAATGTATTACAAGTTTTCTGTAATTGAATGTTTAAATATGCAAATCAGGCAATATCTAATCAAATATGCACTAATTTGCATATATTTTAAAAAACGATGTCTGAGTATTGGATAAAGCCAGGTTAAAAATTATTTTTTCCTTGTGTTTACATATTAGATGGGAAAAAAATTACAGAGGGATTTATGGATATCTACTTTTGTTATCCTGTAAATCAGAAAATACTGTCAATAGCCTTAAAAAAATGATTTTCGCCATGTTTTTTGGAATAAAATGTTATATAAATCAGGCTAGGAATAATATATTTACAAATCCCTCTGTAAATGTCTTCATAATATAACTAGGTACAAGTCTGGAAAGTTTGGTGTATATAGGTGCTACTGAAGTGGAGATTTCGTCCTTGGAGTATGAGAGAAAAGTCATTTTGAGAAAACGGGCTTTAAAGATTTTTCATCAGCCAATGAGATTGCGCATTCAGCCCTTTTACTTTCACGATTGGTTGCTGATAGAAAGGAAATGACCATATTTGGATCCGACAGGATTGTACACAACAGACAGAGCTTCCTAACGGTGCTTCTGATGACAGGCTGACGGCAGAGATCGCGGAGCAGCACGTTGATTAAGAACGCCAACTTTTGTTGAATTTATGAGAAATCTACAGACGCAAACAGACAAAGTGTAATAAAATAAAGACCTAAATGTGTATTTCGGACTTTTTTTCAACACAAGTCTGAAAGAAGACATGTTATTGAAGACAAATATCCCCAAATCTCAAAATTGACCAGTAAAAAAAAAACGATGTTTTTGCCTGCCGTGTCTCGCCTTAAAGGGGTCATCAGATGCCCTTTTTCCACAAGTTGGTATGATTCTTTAGGGTCTTCATGTAAAGTTTGTAAGATACTTTGGTTAAAATTCCTCAATGGTTGTGTAAAACACCCTTTTTACGTCCTCAAAAACAGCTCTGTTCACAGCGACCCATTTCGGTGCATGTCTCTTTAAATGATAATGAGCAACTGCTATATATGCTAATATGGGACAGTCCGTCAGCGGTCGTGGGCGGAGCATGAGTAATATGACATCATATGACATCATATTGCTCAGAAAATCCAAACGGCTTGATTATAGAGAGTGTTTAGACTTTATGAGGATTAAAAAAAAAGGAGTGAATGGATTTTTGTCATTGTTTGGTGGTTGTGTCCACACATTGCAAAGACGCATTTATGTTCAAACACCATATAAAAGTGAATTTTGCATCCGCTGACCCATTTAAAGGGTTACTAGTTCACCCAAAAATGAAACTTATGTCATTAATTACTCACCCTCTCGTCGTTCCAAACCCGTAAGACTTTCGTTCATCTTCAGAACGCAAATGAAGATCTTTTTGATGAGATCTGAGAGCTTTCTGTCCCTCCATTGACAGCTACGCAACTACCACTTTGACGCTTCAAAAAGTTCAAAAAGAGATCGTAAAACTAATCCATATGATTTGCACAGTTTAGTCCAAATTTTCTGAAGAGACCCGATCACTTTATACGATGAACAGATTTAATTTAGTTTTTTATTCACATATAAACATTGATCAGCGAACATAAATAGAAGCTCAACCGATCCTGCTTGACGTGCGAGAACAAACCTCTTGCGTAACTCGAGAATGAACCTCAGTGGTTCTCTCACATCAAGCGAACATTCTTGAGCATTCGTTCACCACAACTGATGTGTGAGTAAATGAATGTTTATATGTGAATAAAAGCCTAAACTCAATCTGTGCATCATGTAAAGTGATCGAGTCTCTTCATAAAATTGAGGTTAAACCACTGGAGTCAAAGGGATTACTTTAATAATGTCTTTACTATCTTTCTGGGACTTGAAATTTGTATGCTTTTGCATTCTCTTGCAAACGTTTTGCTTTCCCCGAAGAAACTGCATTCCCTCGCAAAAACTTTTCCGTTCCGTTCAAGGGTTGTATTTCATGTCGCAGTTTTGTTAATCTTGATTTCTCACAATTTGTGTGCTTTTTCTAGGCAAGATGAAGTGAACTACGGTGCTAATCAGTCCCTCCAGTTTTTCGCGATTCCGCGATCGCTGAATACAACGCAAAAATCAACAAAATGTCGCATTTTTTTTTTGCGATCCTGCATAATTCCTAATTTAACCGCAAAATAATCACAAAAATGAAAAAGACCTCACGAAACATTAAATTATAATCACCCAATTGAAATATCTCTAGTTTAATTAAAGTTTCAATGCATTTTTACGTGGATACAGATGTTGCGGGAAAAGGGGAAACTCCTTTTCCTCGATTTACTGAAGCATATAATGTAAAACGCATTTTGCAGCTGCACAGCACAGCTAGCACAGCGAGTGTCTGGCTGACTCATTGGCTGTGCTGCGGCAACTGCACATCCAATGGCGCGGGCGCCTCTGAGCTAGCATCAAGCTATTACACGTCAGAGCCCGCCAAGGGGGCGTGGCCTTAGCCTATATTAGTCCCCGAAAAATGCCGTTTTAGCAGGTTTAACGACTGAAGCGACAACTTGCCAGGTTACTAGTGCGGCCGGCTACGCAATACTCGTTCCCTACTCTCAGGGAACTGAGGTTACGATAGTAACCGAGTAGTTCCCTTTCGAACGGTCACTTCGTATTGCGTAGCTATAGCCTACGCAGTGGGGACGCCATGCAAAACGCCGCACTGTAAGTAACTGGTTGCCTACTGCAGCTCAGCACCCCTCAACTCAGGATTTACACACAGTTCTACAGCATAAATTACTACACCTGCTGTTAATATTTACCTAGAAAAATTGCCCATAGGTTGTTTTAAAAGGTAATTTGATGAGAATTTGATTATGCATTTTGTTTGTGATTTGTGTCATGTATGACTATTGTGCATCTGACATAATACTATTATGGTAAATGTGATGTCCTAATAATAAAATATAAAAATCGCAAATTTCTGGAAATTAACACCACAAAGTCAGTCATTTTGATCGCAAAAATCACACAAAAAAAATCTTGAAATCCTGGAAGGACTGGCTAATAGAGTCACATGAACACGTACGTCATGTAGCCGTGCACAGAAGACCGAGATTTTCTTTAAATAATACTTTCGCATGTCGCATGGAATCATTCTGTGATATTTTTGCGCCTTTTTAAAAAAAAACCTTGATGCTGGTCGCCATTATACTGCCATTATATAGACTTTTTTTTAAATTCTCCTTTTGTTGTAGGCCTACATAAAAGAAAGAAGGGCATACGAGTAAATGATGACTTATTTTAGATTTTAGGGTGAACTGTCCCTTTAATGTCCCCCAGCATGAAAGAGAACGAGGACACGCCGCTGGGCTCAACGACCTGCTGCCGTCTAACTCTCACAACGGGCTTGTTCTTGCACAGCGCTGTCGTAAGAAAGCATACGCTTTAAGTGTAGATGGTTAGTTCTGACATTTCCTTTTTCGAGGTTTGCAAGGAGGTCAGGACTGCACATTTAGCCATCTCTTCAGAACAAGCAGCTACTTACATGTCGTTCACAAAAAACGTATGATGTACACAACCCTAGGGTTAACAATTTGCATTAAACACAGGTGATTTAAAAAGGCCAGACCAACAAAAGGTAACGGACGTCATGAAGCACAGATTCATGCTTCTTGGATCATGGGCTGAATTTTTCCCAGCTGGAGATTTTGTATTATTGTCTTTGACCTGTTCTTGTGAATGACCCCCTTATCATTATGGGACAATCTCATTAGACTTTACAGTTATTAATAAAATTGCTGCAATCCCTTAAATGGGTTCGAACAGTCTCGTTGCAGGTAAGCAGTCTCTTCTCAATCATTTTTATGGAAGACATTTTAATCAAATGGCAATCATTCACAAGCATTTCCATTTATTTAACTATAAATCTCTTTATGTCAACTCTCTTTAACCCTTTACAGTTATGAACAATGTTTGGAAAATCATACACTGCACAAAAATGGTGCAGAAACAATTTTAACTCTTTAAAATTGCTGGTAATACAGTGTATTAAATAAAATAAAAGGACTGAAATGATATTTTCTTGTAAAACGTACTCGTCATCTTTGTTTTATTAACGTCAACATTTTGTTTTTTACATTGCATTAACTTACAGTAAGTGCCGTCTTCAATCAAATGCACACTAAAGATTGAAAGATTTATTTCTACTTTTGTTAGCGTGACCTAATTAGTCAGATTAAATACTTATTGTGACTTGTATAAAACCAATTCATCCAGATGTTACCACTTTACTGTGTAGTGGTTTTATACAATCTGAGACCACAAGTGAAAATGCTTTGATTAAGACAAATCTACTAAGAAATACTGCCAAAATTGTGAAATTTCGTCCCAATGGGGGCTCAAACAGAATAAGAACAGTTTTCTTATTCATTATATCTGCCTACATTATTTAGTCTGGAAAAACTGCTGCTTTTTGCCAGTCTGTTTGGTCTTTTTTCCATTCAGATTTATTGATTTCTGGGTATGGGTGTTTTCATTAGCCAGAATGACTCAATGTTTTCCTCAAGCTGAGAGAAGGACATAAAAGCACAATGAAGTGATAGTTAGATAGCTGGCAGTGTTGTTCATTCTGAGGAAAACGGTTTGGAAACAGACTAGGCTCTTTCTTTGTTCTCTGTTTGAAGGTTGTGCTCTGATACTCTTACTTTCTCGCTCCCTTGTGGGAAAAAAAACGTGAAAATATTGCGTTTTCAGAAACACAAAATGCACTCCTCACGCTTGTTCAGACCCCCTTCAACACCGAGACTAATCGAGTTGGGAACATTTAAGTCCAAGTGAGTCATTCTTATGGAAATGTTCTGTTACAAAGATTAGTTGTCTCATCAAAGTACCTCACAGAGCAAATTACAACAGCAGGTTTTGAACGTTCATGTTCTTGGTCGCCTACAGTAAACACACATACAAAACGGTTACACTTTATTCCACTTTAGACATTCTACTAACTATAAGTAACTTTGCAACTACATGTCTCATAGCAGTCATTAGGTTAGGGTTCAGGTTACTAGAATAAGTTGACATGTACTTGCAAAGTTACTTATAGTCAGTAGTAAGTCTGTTGAGGGAGCATCAAAATGAAGTGTTAGCAGATAATAAGCAGACAGTCTACTGATACTCTAATGACTGCTAGTTGACATGTAGTTGCAAAGTTACTTATAGTTAGTAGAATGTCTAAAGTGGACTATGAAAATAAAGTATAACCCAAAACTCCCAACACTATTTGTCATCATTTTTGGGCTGACGTCAAAGACTGGTATCAGTGACCTCTAGGTATAGAGTCGTGTACATTCAGCAAATCTTGAATGCATCAATAAGGGTTTACGGTTAGTGTAATAAGGCAAGTTGCATAGATGTAGGTCAGATTTTTGTTTGTTTGTTTTGTTTCCTTGTGAAAAAGTGCACTTAATGCAAAAATCGCAAAAGTATATTTTTTTAAATACTCGCAGATTATAGAATATTAATGAAATAGAGGTCACTTAAAGACAGTACATGACTATGTTTGTTAACACCTTTTAATAATGTCAAATTAAAAGTTTAACTTTAAAGTACAATTTAAATCATTGTGTTCTAATCATCTTTGTCATGCTTTAAAGAAGTACACTTATTTTTTGCATGTAAAGTACACTGTAAAAAATGAATCATGAGTCTTGTAATTTTCATTAAAAAAATTGAGGTGATCATTAAAAATATTATGTATATTTTATTAAGAAAATTGTGGTTAGGGTTTTATTGAAAATATTGAGAAAATTTCACTAATAACACCAAGAGATGCATTTTCCTATTTTTTTTAAGGAAACAAACACAATTTTAAGGCTTGAATTGAGGAACTGATAAACCTCATAAAATTAAGGAAAATTGGCTACCTATTTATTTTAAGAGAATTAGCTCATTTATGTGGTTTTATTTAGAGACACCATTGTTTGTTCCCAGCATGCTTTGCACATGGCTGGAAATGGAGAGTAAATCTTGAAATTAAGTGTTATTTCATGTGTTTTTGAGTGAAGGGAAACATCTGTTAATGTTTAATGTTCAGGTATGTTTGACATTTGTAAGAGTTTCTATTATATTAAAGTCTTGATCGTTACCATTGTGCAGAAGAGTAGGGCTTATGGTTAGGTTGTGAATAACTGCATTTATTTAATATTATGAAGCATATTGTTATATACATGTAGCAATAACTCTGCTAATGATAGTGCAGTAACAAGTTTGATTCTGTGCTGTTCTAGCAGTATACAGTCTTTTTATAAAACAATATATCTCAAAGTTAAATATAAACAGGGCATATCCATTCACTTGACTTCACACAATTTTGAGAATAAAAAATACTTCAAATAAAAAAGCACATTTCACAAAAAAATGTTGTGTCATAGACTAAATAAATTAGGGCATTTTACATGATTTATTCAGGTAGATTCCATGAATGAAATCAAGCTTTAACTACTCAAAAATATTATGTGTAATATTGTTACCATAATTTTTTTTTAAGTAAATAGCAGTAACATTTTTTACAGTGTACTACAGTTTAATTTTAACTTTATAACATTTAAAGTGAATATATTTGAAATGTACTAAATTGCAACTTAAGTAAATATATTAAAATACACGACTTACAAGTTTCATTAGAAATTACATTAAAGTAGTATAGTTTACCAATGTTTGTCAGTATACAGTATATTACAAGTATCAAGTACATATTTCAAAGAGACAAAAGCAGTAATTATGAAATTACATATACAGATGAACTTAAGTGGGTCAAAATAGCATTTTAATTTTAATTTCAACTAACTGCATTTAATATCAACTTACACTTTGTTTAATTGTAAATAACATTCAAATAAGTGCCCAAAAACAATAAATTCATTTCTCACTTAAGTATATCTTTTTTTGTTTTGTTTTTTCATAAGCTAAAGTGCATTTTTTCCAAGTTTTGAAATGGTTAATAGGTTGTTTTGCCTGAAAATAAAAATGAATTCACACACCCTTATTTAATACCCTTATAGGAAATTTAAATCATTACTCATGTGAATCCTGTTGTATATTTTTGTGCATATTCAAACTTTTAAAACAACACAAACATTTCTGGGTAAACTATAATTTTAATAATGTTTCGGATCAAATTTATCGCAAGTTAGAAAAGCGTTAAATGTCTTTCTTGTTGCATAACTGCACTGGCATCATCAGCAAGCAATGCTCTGCGAACACACTTTTCACTAGAAACAGCTGTAATCTCCCTATATCAGTTGGCACAGAACATACACAGTCATACATGAACATAGTGTACAGCCGCTCTACGTGACGGGCGCGGGCGTTTCAACATCACTGCAGACCTACGCCTCTTTTTGCCCCGAAAGGGAATATATTTGTCCAGCAGGCAGATGCTGATTAGATACTGCATTTGAAAGACCCCTTTTCTTGCACTGCTGGATAAAACTCAAGCTGAAAACTTCAGATAAACAGCAGCCACTCGTCAGTAAAAATATAAAGAGTACACACACAGTGCTTGACGTGCTCCCGTGGATGTCGAGATCAACATGTTAAGGGATGTTTCTTTGCACCCTGTCCCTGATATAAAGAGACAGGGAATTTTGACAGAAAAAATCATACTTTGATTTTTACAATGAATCTCATTAAAAAAGTTTAGTTTAGGGTCCAAATCTCACTATTAACTAGTTGCTTATGATGCATATTACTAGGATATTAACTGTTTATTAGTACTTATAAAGCACATATTAATGCCTTATTCTGCATGAACATTTTGTACATCACTAAACTTAACAACTACCTTACTAACTATTAATAGGCAGTAATTAGTTTATTGAGGCAAAAGTGGTAGTTTATAGTTAGTTAATAGTGAGAATTGGACCCTAATCTAGTGTGACAAAAAATATTATTATATATTATTATTTATACCGCATGGTAGCATTTGATTTACTGTGTAATATAGGACTTTTTTTTCATGTTTTTTCTCGAAATATGGATAACTAATTATAGAAAGTTGTTCAAATTCAGTCCAAATACAGAAGTCTCCTCATAGCTTTATGTCGCCACTACTTATTTAGTTTCAGGTCAGAGTCAATGCATTTCTACTTTACATTACTAACTGGAACCAGATTCTCCTGGTAAGAGAAAATGCAACTCAGTTTGCTTGTAACTCACAGACAATGCAGTAGATTCACAAACACAATCAAAGAGGTTAAAAAAAAGGTTAAAATGTGTGTCAAAAACTGATTAAAGCATATCAGATAATTGAAATTCAATGCAGTCGGCAGCCGGCTAGGCAACAATGTTCTGCTATGCAAACTCTTTATGAGCATGACTGCATGCATGCTGAGAAATTATTGATTATGAACGGGGTTCAATTACATGCATTCTTTAACCCTAATAAAATGGTTGATCTGCAACCATATTGTCTATTTAAAACCTGTTTACTGCCGTAGATTCAAAGAGCATTAAAGTTATGATTCAGGTTTAGTACAAGTTGTGAAAAACAAGTACACTTTAGTATACTTTTAAAAGGAGTATTTATAACGGAAATTATATACTTTAAAATAATATACTTAAAGGTATAGCGGAGGATTTTTTACTTCCGGGTGGATCACCTATACTATTGGTCCTCCTAATTGTCAATCATTCTGGTGAATCAATCAAACTTATTCAAAAAGTGGAGAGGGCGGGTCTTATCTAAAATTCGGAAAGATCCTCCGCTATACCTTTAAGTGTGAATGTAATGTTTTTGAACACTTAATTGCATGTTATTTATGAATAAATGCAAATAAATGGTATTAAGTGTATATACTGTCGAAAGCATTTATGATAAACTAAAATATACTTTAAACTTTAAATGTAAACACACTACAGATAAAATTAAATTCACATATGCTTTAGTCAACACATCAACATAAGTGTGCTTCCTTAAAGCGCGACTAAAGATTTTTAAGTAAAAAAAAATGTATTAGACATTATTACATTATTACTTTTAAGACTTGAAATACACATTCAATTCAATTAAGCCCACTTCTTTCTTTTTAATCTTAGGCTTGTAGTTTCATGTGCTCATTAAACATGCATATGTATGAAGCAACAGATTAGTAACACATCACAGTGAATGTTCAGTCTAAGAGCAAATCCCACAGCAGAGTATCTGAACATCAGCTGTAATCTATTCTCTGATCTACAGCACTGCGGTTTTACTGACACACATAATGTTTTATTGCATTACCCAGCAAAGCTTTAGACCCACAGGAAGTGAATGGCCAAGGTCCAAGCGCTGGGTAACTGGCTGACTTGGAAATGTACAGAGATCCAGACAGGAGAAAGAGATGTGAAGACACACACTCCAGGCTGGAAAATGAGTGCAAATATTAGATTTGTCTCTCAGAAATAGAGAAACAAGAAAACACCATAAAAAAAAAAAAAAAATACTTTTTCTCCTTGGAATAAAAGAACAAAATGTTCTTATCCTTGTCCTTCCCATTAGGCACTAACAGCAATGGCATTCATATCTTGTTCGCATTAGCAACACTGAGCACTGAACGCTTTGATGTGAATTGTTCTCTTGGCCATCTTCCCTGTATAGTCTGCCCTATTTGGCAAAGCTCTGGTTGTCAGGTAACTGTGTGTTCCTGAATCCACAACACTGTCATGATGTTCATATCTGACGTGTTATTGTAATCATCATATTGTGAGTGCCAATACATGCAAAATGATACGACGTTGCTTCCCGCACGTGAGTGGCGCTAAAAGCACGCTCAGGTTTATCCGAAACAGATTAACGTGAATCTGGCAATGTTTTATTTACGCTGGTTGTTGTATTGTGGCAGTTCAGAAGTGAAATGTCCACTGAGTGGCTCTGGTTAATGCTCTATCACGTTGGAAAATAACGTAGCACCCACGCTAAACCTATAAACGATAAGCAGATGTGAGATAAAAAGGCATTTACTGAAGTAGACATGCCATTTTAGCTGCTTCTACAAGTCTTTTATCGTGACTCGTGCTTCATAGGACTCATACCCAAACGCTCTGCATCGCAAGTGCTGTACCAGGTGAGCTGGTATGTATTATATATAAATTAAACCCGCCAAAGTGGCTAGTAGGATTGACTGTGTTACACGCCACTGCTGAAATCCACTCGCATTTGGCGGGTGTTAATGTCAAGCCCTGCCCAATATGATAAAAGTGTTCTGTGGTCATTACATAGTATTGTGCAAGAAACATACCCTGGTAATCCAGAGTTCTCGCGAGAGCACAAGTTGAATTTGCTCAGCGAGTTACTCTGGCGTCGAGTAATGATGCTCATTAAATATGCCCCTCGATCTGAGCTGCACCAATCACATCGGGTTATCTGATATAGGCGGGCCAGAGGCGAACTAAACGGATGACGACAGCGCTGTGACGTCATTAGTAAACATTGCAAGATGGCTATGGATGAACACCAGTTGTTTGAAACGGCTTTGGCCGCTACAATGAACGAGTTAGACTTGGCTTTTTATCTAAAAGAGGAACAGAAGACGGCGCTCGAATCCTTCCTTTGCAAGAAGGACATTTTTGCCGACCAGATATGGCAAGAGTCTAATCTACCAGTTAGCTCCGCTGGTAGCTAAGCGTATGGGGTTTATTGTTGTGATTGGTCATAGTGTTATCCAATTGCGTGCAGTGAGATTTTCACTAGTCGACGCCAGACCGTTAATCTTTCAGATTTAGGTCTGGATTTCCAGGCTACAAGAAACCACATGAAAACAGGAATTTATTAACCAATAATCTGTCCTTGTAAGCATGATTTGTGTGAAAAGGAACAAAAGTTGTTAGTGTTTTATTGCCACTGGTGTTCAATTCAGCTGGAATGAAACTGCAGTAAATTTTATTTATAAGCACATTTTTGAATATGCTGAGAATGGAATATTATTAATTACTGAGAATGCAATATTATTCATGAGTCACAATTACATGTCTTTACAAAATCGCTGCGGTTTGATCCCTAGCCTGAAGCTCACTTTGATCCCATTAGTTGCAATTCAGGTTTATTATCATTAACTAAAACTAAAACCATAAGCTTAATGCTAAATAATATGCTTCAAAAAAAAAAAAAAAAAAAAAAAAAACTGAAACAAAACAAGGCAACATATCTCATTTATTTGTTTAGTTTAGTTTAAGTACTAAAATAACTACTAAATAAACTTCATTATAAAATAAAACTAAAAACAAAAACTTCAGACATTTTTATTTTATAAAAATAATAAAACAAAGGCAAAAAAAAAAAAAAAAAAACACTAAACAAATTATTCAAACTTTACCTAAAAATTAAAATGAAAACAAAAATATAAAAATAAAAAATACAAAAACTATAATAGCATATATTGCATTTTTGAAGTTTCTCCTATGAACACTTAATTGAGGGACAAACTCAGTGGGAAAAAAAATCCATACTGGTGGATGAGGTGAGAATGTACACAAAACGACTTGGCTCTTATGACAAACTGCTTGTAATCGTCCTCATTTGTAAGTCACTTTGGGTAAAATTGCCTAGCATAACAAAAGGATGAAATTCTTCACCTGCAGTGAAAACCACCTACACTCTTAAAAATAACAGTGGTTCCATGAAGAACCTTTAACATCAATGGAACCTTTTCCATTGTGTGTTCCAAGGTTCTTTATAGTGGAAAAGGTTCTTTAGAATTTTAAAATGTTCTTCACCCTATAAAAAAAATGGTTCTTTTAAGAACTGTTCACTGAAAGGTTCTTTGGGGAACCAAAAATGGTTATTCTATGGCATTGCTGCGAAAATATTTTCCAAGAGTGTAGCAGTCGGTTGTTGTTTGGGTATCATGGATACTGTGTCTGCAGTACCAAATGAGGAGGATTGATCTGGAAGGTCCTCATAGGTTTGTGTGTGTGTGGACATGCACGAGGCCAGATTAGAAAAGGTCAGACCACTGGTGGTCAGCTCAAGATGATGTCATTGTGATGCAGCATCATCAGAAATCCCATCAGAGCTGATGAAGACTCGCTCTTCTACACACTCACACCGGGACTGATTTAGCTTAACCGGCTTTAACAAGCGGCAGGAAAGAGTGGAATGCGTTATTAAGTGATTTAAAAGAGAAATCTGCAAAAGCAACAGTTGCTCACTAATTACTGAGAATGCAATAACATATTCGTGAGTCAAAATTACATGTCTTTACAAAATTGCCGTGGTTCAATCCCTAGCCTGAAGCTCACTTTGATCCCTATAGGTAATTAATTCAGGTTTATTATCATTAATTAAAACTAAAACCATAAAAACATTAACTAAAACAAAACAAGGCAACATATCTAATTTTCGTTAGGTTGAAGTACTAAAATAACTACTAAATAAAATAGAACAAAAAACAAAAACTTCAGACCTTTTTTAGAAATAATAATGCAAAAGGCAAAAAAACACACACAAAAAAAATTACTAAAACTTTACCAACAACAAAAATATAATAATAAAATATAATTCAAAATATTAACAAAAACGATATGCCGTATCAAATGATAATAAAATAACATGTTGATATTATAGCAATTAAAGAATTTTCACCCTAATGTCATTCTAAACCCATATGGTCATTATTAATATATCATGTATACATTTAGAAAATTATCAGTCAATAATGACTTAAATTGTTTCTCACACAAAATTTGCATGAGATATGAACTATATTTATAATGCTTTTATGGTGCATTTGAGGTTTTTTTGTTTTGTTTTTAGGCCGTTTACTTGTGGTGGTTGTATTGAAAAAGAGAAGCGTGAACATTCTTCAAAACATCTCCTTTTGTGCTCAATGGAAGAAAGAAAAGTCTTACAGGTTTAAAATGACATTGAATAAATAGGTTGACTAAATAATGACATAATTTTCATTTTTGAGTGAACTAGCTTCTGTGCTTCGCTTCAATCTCAAGCCCAAAGCTCCCTTTTATCCCTTTAGTTCAAGCTGATATTACAGCAATTCCCTCAAAATACTAGGAATGTGACCTTCAGGCATTGGGAGCGTTTTGAGTGTTTTGAATTATCATCGTACGATATGATACATCAATCCCAGCGCCAGGTTTAATAGAGTCGTAATCCTGGCCTCACTTTCCCCTGAGAAACCCCCATCATCACAAGAGCGCATGATGCTAGAAAGAAAGCAACAGGTGCGAAGAATCCTCACATGCACATTCACCCTGTGTTTACACTTCTGAATAACTCTGCCAACTCAGCCCTGTTCCACTCCTATCAGTCCTATCAAAACAAAACATGTTTTCCAAAAGCCAGCATAGTCTTAAATGGATCCAAACCATTAAAGGGATAGTTTCCACATGTCGTTCTAAACTGTAAAAACTTTTGTTGATCTTCGAAACACCAGTAAAGCTATTTTTAATATTCCATTATTTTTGTCCACTCATTAAAAGTCAGTGAATTTTCAAGCGTCTAAAAGCACCTAAAGACATCATAATATCACTCCTATGCACTTTTACTTCTGTTCAGTTTGATTAAAAACGGCAACAATTTAACAAATGTCTTCCTTTGAAATTTCTCTGCATTTTAAAAATATATGATCTAAATTATTATCTTAATACTGGATTCAGAAAAATATCAAAACTGGCCTTTATGAAATAATAGTTTAAATTATAATTTATTTTAAAATATTATATAAAATATTATATATATATAATATTTATTTTATATTTAATATAAAATTAATATTTTAATTAATATTTTTAATATTTTAATTAAAATTAATATTTAAAAAATATATATATATATATATATTCTTTTTTTTCTTTTCTTTTTTTTAACTTTTATTAATTCTTCCAAAACCAAATAATCCATACTATGCGATCAACATTCATTTTACATGCAGCTCTTTATTCTGAATCATTTGTTTTTAAGGCATTTTAGGAAACATCTGAAACAAAGTTGATATTAAAATAAAGCACAACAGAAATATCTAAAAGAGCAACCCCAAACTGTGATCCTCTGGTGGACTGTGAGAGAACGTGAGTACGTGTGTACGAGAGTCTGTGAGAGAACGTCTCTCTTAATGAACGCAGAGACGTGTGGAAGGCATGTATTAACACAGTTAAGTGTGGAAAGAGTGACCGCCTGACTCTGACGCGCATTATTGCGCTGGTCCACAGAATGCTGATCAAGGTCAAAGAGAAACAGGAGAAAGTAGACTAACCTGGACAAGTGATTTCACAAATCCCCCTACAGCTTCAGGTACAACATCAAAAACATGTTTGAGCTTTACACACCATAGAAACAGAGAAAAGACTGGCTTTTGCACATAGACGAGAGCATCTTGTTCAGTGGGACAGTTGTTGCACCTGATCCCGCACGACTGATTAGATTTTACAAACATAGAGCCTGACTGAACCTGAGCGAAGAGAAGGGATCTGGAAGTATAATCACATCGATTTTCTCCATCAAGATATTGGTTTTAATTAACCTTTCAGGACAGACCTTCCACAAGCTCTGAGACTGATTAGTGATAGTACTCACTTCTGCACAAGGAGAAATTCAACTTGATTTCCATTTGTTGAAAAAAAAAAAAGAAAAAAAAGTTGTTGAAACCTTCTTGAAACACATTTAACTGCCAAATTCCCCGTTAAAAACTACCCCCCAAAAAAAAAAACATTTAAAGGGATAGTTCATCCAAAAACTTGAATTCTGTCATTCATTACTCCCCCTCAAGTCGTTCCAAACCCGTAAGACTTTCGTTCATCTTCAAACACAAATGAAGATCTTTTTAATTAAATCCAACAGATTTCTGTCCCTCCATTGACAGTCTGCGCAACTACCACTTTGACGCTTCAAAAAGTTCAAAAAGAGATCGTAATACTAATCCATATGAATTGAGCGGTTTAGTCCAACGTTTTCTGAAGAGACTCGATCGCTTTATATGATGAACAGATTGAATTTAAGCTTTTATTCACATATAAACATTCATCTACTCACACATCATTTATGATAAATGGAAGCTCAAACATGTTCGCTTGACGTGCGAGAACCAATGAGGTTCATTCTCATGTTACACAGCATGTTTGAGCTTCTGCAAGAGCCAATGAGGTTCATTCTCTTGAGCTTCTGCAAGAGCCAATGAGGTTCATTCTCGTGTTACACATAACGTTTGAGCTTCAGCAAGAGCCAATGAGGTTCATTCTCTTGAGCTTCTGCAAGAGCCAATGAGGTTCATTCTCGTGTTACGCAGAGCGTTTGAGCTTCTGCAAGAACCAATGAGGTTCATTCTCGTGTTACGCAGAGCGTTTGAGCTTCTGCAAGAACCAATGAGGTTCATTCTCGTGTGACGCAGAGCGTTTGAGCTTCTGCAAGAACCAATGAGGTTCATTCTCGTGTGACGCAGAGCGTTTGAGCTTCTGCAAGAACCAATGAGGTTCATTCTCGTGTGACGCAGAGCGTTTGAGCTTCTGCAAGAGCCAATGAGGTTCATTCTCTTGAGCTTCTGCAAGAGCCAATGAGGTTCATTCTCGTGTTACGCAGAGCGTTTGAGCTTCTGCAAGAACCAATGAGGTTCATTCTCGTGTTACGCATCACGTTTGAGCTTCAGCAAGAACCAATGAGGTTCATTCTCGTGTGACGCATCACGTTTGAGCTTCAGCAAGAACCAATGAGGTTCATTCTCGTGTGACGCATCACGTTTGAGCTTCAGCAAGAACCAATGAGGTTCATTCTCGTGTGACGCATCACGTTTGAGCTTCAGCAAGAACCAATGAGGTTCATTCTCGTGTTACGCATCACATTTGAGCTTCAGCAAGAACCAATGAGGTTCATTCTCGTGTGTCGCATCACGTTTGAGCTTCAGCAAGAACCAATGAGGTTCGATCGGTTGAGCTTCTGTTTATGTTCGCTAAACAATGTTTAAATGTGTTTAAATCTGTTCATCATATAAAGCGATCGAGTCTCTTCAGAATAATAAATACTTTAGAACTTTTCTCAGTTCACGTTGACTAATGCTAACAAATGGAACCTTCCTGTAAAGTGTTACTGAGAAAAGTAGCTCTTGCTACTCATATGTTAATATGTTTTTATACTTATAATACGTTTAATAAATGATTTATTGATTTAATGTACTGTTGATTATGTCATTTCCAATGCTTTATGGGACGAATAGCAAATTCACAATTTTGTTTTCCGAATATCAATGACGATTTGTTGCGAATCAAATGTTACAATGTTGCGATTAATCTCGGAGTGGCTTGGTTCGGTTCATGGCTCTTAATTTTATATTTCTGTTTAGGACAAAAACACTCCAAGCAAGGCAGCTAAAAAAGTCAACATGTGCTTTTCCACGCATCCGTGCAGAAGTCAAATACAGAAGAATGGTCTGATAGGCTTGTAAGCCACACATCTGGAACATCTGCTCCATTTGCTTTATTACAGTATACTGTATGGATAGGTTGTGATCAGGTCTAAAAATCATTAGCCTCGCCAACACCAATATATGACTGCAAACTGATGTCTAAACCTGCATGGACTATCCTACATAACCAAAACATTGCCATACCTTTAAAGAAAGAGACCTTACCTGTAACTCGCACCATGCCACTTCCACTGTGGTCTCCGTGTCCAGCCCCTTGTAGACCGTCTTGAACGACCCTCTCCCAATTTCAATGTTGAACTTCAGATACCTTCCATCCGGTGAGGTGGCCACCGCTTTGGTCTCGATGTCCTCTTTCTCGTCCTGTTCCAGTCTGCTCATAAATGGGCGTCGTGGAACCACATGCTCGACCTTGGACCCCTCAATGTCCGAATCTGAACTGGCATCCTGAGCCGGGGACAGAGGCGTCTGGCCGGAGCTTCTCCAGTCCTCCGGAGCTGCAGGATTGGGTGTAGAAGACTCTGGGCTGGAGACCAAAGATGGAGAACTTGGAGATGCATGGTCTGTTTTATCTTCCTCAGTTCTTCTCTCTGATAATATGTTTTCAGAAGACCATGACAGCGCTTTGGAGAGTGTCTCAGAGTATATTTGCGGGTCAATATCCACACTGAGTTTATGGAGCACGTATGAGTTCCTCCTCGCGCTCAAGGAGTGCGTTCGCAGCATTGGCACTCTGGGGAGACAGTCCTCCTCTAAATCAACAGGTAAACCTGGAAAACCACGTCCAGCGAACTCAACTTCGGCTTGAGACATGATGAGGACTGCTCAAAGCATCACAAACTGGATGGAAAAAGACAAATAAACAAGCGCGCGCATTAAACGCAAAGCATCAAGAACATTGACGGTTGCGTCTTTTCTTCACTTTTACAAGAAAATATGACAAATATAACAGCAAATTAGGTTATAATAACAACAACAACAACATAAAAGAGATATCGTTCTTTATATGGAATATATAACGTCCACACAACGCGCAAGTGAACTTAGATTTACCTTATTTAGAGTAGTCTGAAATGACTCCAGATTTGAAATAGCGCATTAAACTCGAGTCGCTGCACACGCGCGCGGTTGCTTCGCATTCTGCAGAGGCGCGCGTGCACTACAGCTCTTCACAGTGAGCGAGCGGCTGACTCCGCCCCCTTCACCTGAGTGAGTGAGTCCCGCACAGCGTTGGGTTTCACTGCAGGCTTGAGTAGGTCCGTGCCTAGATCTATCTGTGCCATCAGAACACCTTGTGTCGGTTCGCTTGCGATGTCCGATCCGTTCTTTTGAGTGAATCGCTTGAACCAGATCACGTGGTCTGGACCAGGGGGGTTCAATTTTTAGAGACCACCCAGATATGACCATCGTCGCGACGGGTCTATGTTCTTGTATAAAGATCTATTTAAACGACATTACCATTTACAAACTCATCTAGTTCAAATTTATATGTGTATTTATTATGGAGCCGATCATAAAATTGACAATCAAGAAATCAATTGGGAACAGTTACTTCAAAGAGTTCATTAAATTACTTATTAAAGACGTCCTTGAATCTCATAGTTATTCATAGACGCTCATATACAAGAAACTTGACATCTAAATTCACATTTAGCTATGAGCTGAAAGAATAACACACACCCCATAGAGTCTGGGTGGACTATTTTAGACTTTTCTCATGCTGGATTTAGGACACGATTATTAAAGAATTATTCTGCCCCCAAAATACAATTAATATTTCATTTTCTCATGCTGGGTTTAGGACACGATTATTAAAGAATTATTCTGCCCCCAAAATACAATTAATATAAATTAAAAATTAAAAAGGGCTCAGCTTGTCATGTTTTTGTCTGAATTATTTTGGTCATCTAATAAAAGCAACATTCCACATCTAAAATAAATAAATAAATAAAAAACACTAAAATCTTTTGCATTTCTTAAGTAACTCCTAAATATAACATTTTTTTTCATGACCCTAATAATGATTTTATTCATTTATAATGAATAATGAACACAGAAATGTCACAGAGCTTCATAATATCTATCAAGTCCATAACCAACAAAGCACACCAATAGCAATAGATACATTATTAACTGTAAAATCATTGTCTCTTATATGGAGAGTGTGTTGTTTGTTTGTCTGTCTCTCACAACAACCAAGAGCAAAAACCTTCTGCAAACCATAGTAAACATCTGCTGTAAAAACTCTAGCCAGTCTAAACCAGAAAAGGTCCAGGATCTGAGGGACAGCTCACATTATCCAGCGCTAGTTCAAGCGGTGCCAGAAACTTAAACCAACAAAGCATCATTCATAACGGAGGCTAATTTAATCAGGAACTTCCCTCCTGTACTTATAATAATTGTGCAGTATATATATATTATTCAGTTGACACAATTGCATTCAATACATTGTACTGTATATTCCATAACATACAGTGGTTGAAAAATGTATGCCTATCTGATTAAGTTAAATAAAAAATTTATTATAAGTACATAAGCACCCTTGCATCTATGTCTGTTCCATTATCTGTGTTCAACACTAAACTGGCCCTCAGGGATGATTAATAAAGATGCATTGCATTAGGATGCATAAAGGATACATAAAGGATGTTCAACATAAAGGATGTTCAGCAGAGGGCGCTGTGTCATGACGCACGCACGTGAGCGCCCCCTGTCTCTCTTTCTCTCACTGTCACATGTAAAAACAGAAGGTCATTGGATTTAGCAAATATATGTAAATTAATAAATTATATGTAATCTAGATTACATAATCAGATTCCAAAAATTAAATACTGTATTGAGATTATAACACTTTTTAAAATACTCATAATCATAAGTTACTTTTTTTTTTTTTTACATGATTGTTTATTATTCACAAAATGGCAGTAAATTATTCAGAATTCATTGATTCTCCTTAAATCTTT